>NC_083425.1:36481180-36784210 GCF_020745735.1 Hemiscyllium ocellatum
TGAAATTTAACGAAGAGAAGTATGAAGTGATAGAAAATAAGATGTGCAATTGCAATGGAAGTGCAGATGTGTACAGATCTTTGAAATGGCTGGACAAGTTTTTTTGGTTGTTTCTTCAGATGTGGGGCATTGCTGGCAGCAAAACCGGCATTTAATGCCCATCCTTAATTACCCTTGAGAACATGGTGGTGAGCTGCCTTTTTGAACCAGTGCAGTATACTCAGAATGCTGTTGGGGAGGCTTCTATGTTCTAGGATTTTGATGCAGTGACTTTGAAAGGAATGGTGCAAATTGGGACAGTATGTGGCTTGGAGGAAAGCTTGCAGAAAAGGCTTTTTCTAAAAAAAAAAGCTTGGTCTTATTCCTAAAGGACTAGAGTACAAAAGCAAGGAAGTTATACCAAACTTCAGTAAGCGCTGGATAGATCTCTAGATGAATTGCGTTCAACACTGGGAACCAAATAAAAGGAAGGATATTAAAGGTGTAAAACCAATGCGGAGGCGATAACACAAGTTCTTCAGCACTGGGCTATCTAGAGAAATTGGGATTGTTCCTCGTGCAGAGACGGTTAAATGGGGGATTTAATAGAGGTTTTCAAAATTATTAAGGATGTTGATTGAGTTAACCCGGAGAAACGTCTCTTTGTGGCAAGAGAGTTGAAAACAGGGGAAGCAGATGTAGGAAAATTGTCAGGAGATCAAAAGCTTTGTTTTACAGTGCATTGTGATCTGGAATGTACTGTCTGCAAGGTTGGTGGAAGCAAATTCAACATCACTTTCAGGAAGAATTTGGAAAAGCAATTGAAACAAATATTTGCAAAGATTTGAAACTAATTGGTTATCTCTTTCACTACCCCAGCACAGTGGCTGACAATAGTTTTGTTTGTGGTAGCAGCCCATGTGGTGATAAGGCCTGATGTGTGGACGTTGGGTTAGAGAAATGGGAGAAGGTGCTCAAGCCCTAAAATGATTGAATTTGATGTTGAGTCCCAAAAGACAGTGTTCACAAGTGGAAGATGAAGGGCTGTTCTTTCAGCTTGCGCTGAGGTTTGTTGGTGCACTGCAGCAAGCCCGAGACACAGTTTTCAACTAGAAAGCAGGCAATCGGTACAGGTACGATAGGCTGAATAGTTCTCTGCTATGGATTGTTTGTAATGGCTGTCTTGTTCGCACGGTCACTGTTCTCCAGACCAGCTGGCAATCATTGATTCAATCATTATAGTTTGAAACGCAAACTGTGTGTGCAGACTTTGAACGTTAACTCGGACCATCCTGGATCTCGATCTGTTTTTGATCTAATTTATATCTGTAATTATTCCTGCATTGTCAGCATTCCTTAGGTTGTTTATTAACTTTCCAATGGTCTTGAACTCAATCCCTGAGTGATCCACATGCTTTTGTGATTAGTAAGACAATAAAATTTGGAGTTGTACCAATGCTTCACAGATTGACTGACTGATCCTGCAGGCCTCTGAAATTGAAAGGCATCATGAGAGGTTGGATGAACATGTGCAGCCTGTTATAGTTGAA
The DNA here is from genome assembly GCF_020745735.1 of Hemiscyllium ocellatum. Classification (NCBI taxonomy): domain Eukaryota; kingdom Metazoa; phylum Chordata; class Chondrichthyes; order Orectolobiformes; family Hemiscylliidae; genus Hemiscyllium; species Hemiscyllium ocellatum. The sequence continues at coordinate 36,482,710 of NC_083425.1, forward strand.
TAGTTTACCTACCTTGGGAGTGAGCATCCAAGTCTAGGTGGGGTGACATGATATGTTGTACAAATATCATCAAGCAGTAGGATGAACACAACAGCAGCTGCCACTTTTGTTTTTTAAGCAGCTTTTAAAAATTTGTTTATATTTCATATGAGGTGTGAAACTGAAACCCACCCCCTCAGATGTTGTGGTTGTTGGAATAAGTGCTAGGGATTCCTCGCCTCCTTCTTTCCTGGACAATATTTATCCCCCAAATTGGACTGGCTAGGAGAAAGGGCAAAGAAGCGACAGATGGAATGAAATGTATGAAAATGTGACGTGATGCATTTTGGTTGGGAGAACAGAGGCACAAACTATGTTCTGAATGGGAAAATGATTTGGAAATCTGAAACATGAAGGGACTTGGAAGACCTGGTTCAGGACCTCTTAATGTTAACATGCAAGTATACATGGCAGGTAGAAAGGCAAATGCATTTTGTTAGTTTTCATTTTGAGAGGGCAGATGTACTCATTGGAGGGGGTTCACAAGAATGATTCTGGGGGTTGAAGGGCTTGTCATATAAGGAGCAGTCAAAGACTCTAAGTCCGTACCTGATTGAGATTAGAAGGGTCAGGGGATCTCTGACTGAAACTCTAGAATACTGAGATGCCTGGCTAGAGTGGATATGGAGAAGATGTTTCCATTATTAGGAGAGACTAGGACCCAAGAGCACAACCTCAATGAAGGGATAACCCTTTAGAATGGAGATGAGAAGGAATTTCTTTATCTCGAGGGTGTTTAATGTATGGAATTCATTGCCTCGGAAGACTGTAGAGGCCAAGTCATTGAGTGTTTTAAAGATGGAGATAGGTTTTTGATTAGTAAGCGGATCCACAGTTATAGGAGAAGGAAGGAGAATAAGAGTTGAGAAACATATCAACCCGGATCAAATGACTAAACAGGCCCAATGGGCTGGATGAAGCACAGCAGGTTAGGCAGCATCCAAGGAACAGGAAATTTGACGTTTCGGGCCAGAGCCCTTCATCAGGAATGAGGAGAATGTGCCAGGCAGGCTAAGATAAAAGGTAGGGAGGAGGGACTTGGGGGAGGGGCGATGGAGATGTGATATCACATCTCCATCGCCCCTCCCCCAAGTCCCTCCTCCCTACCTTTTATCTTAGCCTGCCTGGCACATTCTCCTCATTCCTGATGAAGGGCTCTGGCCCGAAACGTCAAATTTCCTGTTCCTTGGATGCTGCCTTAACCTGCTGTGCTTTAACCAGCAACACATTTTCAGCTCTGATCTCCAGCATCTGCAGACCTCACTTTTTACTCAATGGGTTGGATGGCCTAATTCTGTTCTTATATCACAAAAACATTTTGTATGAACATTTGCTGTTTATGGTTGTTTGTTGCTATGTCACATTTGGTGTCACATTCCCTCATGACAGCATCTTAAAACACATGATTATCCCTGACGTGCTTTGGGATGTTATGGTGGTCATGTAAAGTGCTGTATAAATGTAAGTCCATTCGTTCTTTTTTCCATCAGTGCATACTTAAAGGAGACCCAGTGCTCAAAAGGACCAGAACCGATGAGAAGGGACCTTGGCAGTGAGCACTATTAATACAGTGCAGGGTTAGGAATAGATCTAAGATCACTTATTTATCAGAAACAAGCACTAGAGCATGCTTTACACATTTAAAGCCAGATAGTTGCACCTGTCAGTCATCCATACATTAAACAATCTTGTCTGGATCTATTAAATCCAACCTGGATTCTTAAACATCTCCAATTTTAATTACTGTATCATGGAGGACTTGGTTGTCTATGGCCAAGCACAGGAAAGCCATCCCTATACCTCCCTTGTTTTTCCGTTGCTTTCCTCCTTCAGGACTCTTCAAATCTACCTCTGTTCAGTGACATACTTTGTTGTATAATATTCCAGTGAAGTTTGTGGGTCATTCACTACATTAAAAATATGCTATGTAAATATATGTAGTTGTTGTTTTAGTTGCAGAGATAACATAGTTAATGCTATAAATATGCAGTTTTCCCGAGGCTGCAGTTAGTAATTATGAGATTTGTGTGTATTTTGAGCTCCGTTCCATTTATCCTCCAGTCTTAATAAAGCATAGATGAACAATGATAGGGCGAGGCACTGAGGGAAACTTAGTCTGGCCAAGAGCAACGCCCCATTTCCACCATCCAGTCCCAATACATTTCCTGCTTCATTGTATGGCTGTGTGCAAGCAGATTTCTCACAAAGCTTCTCTGACAAATGGTTACATCTTCCTGTGTGAATTCCAGAAATCCCTAATTTGTGACCTTTCCTCCTGCGCCCAGTCTCATGTTTATAATCATTCACCTTTCTGCTTACTTACTAGTAACTCAAATGTTAACTTTGACATAAACAGAATGCCACTTAAGGTAATCCAGCAGAAATGTTGTTAATGTTTGCTTTTTGTGTGGCATTTTGAGAATAGAATACTTATCTTATTGTGGGTGACATTTCTCTTGATATCTGCAGGCTTAATCTTCCAGAACCACATGTTTATACCTGGGAAGAAAAGTCACTGGACATTGAGAAACCATGTACTTTATTCATGTTCTATGCAACAAAAGTGTTCTGAAATATTGTAAATGTATTGAAGCCTGATTGATCTGGTGTTTGGGAACAGCAGCTCATGTGATGTAACTTCTAAGAATGTGTCCACCAAGAGGTGGCATCCTGAAATCCAGATCAGGAGAATTTCATGGGCTAGACCAGGGCTCCATAACATGGTAATAAGAGCCATCTTTAGATTTAGTCAAAAACATAATAGCTTATGAGCCATTCTGCTGCAATTCACGTACCAATGACAAAACAAGAGAGGGACGCATTTTGTTTTCTGTGTGATACTCTTGGATGATAATGATGCTGACAAATGTATATGAAGCCACAGAGAGGCCGTTATGCCAACACCCTGCAAGTGCAATTCACTTAATCCCACTCACCTGCCTCTCCCTTTTAATATCAAGATTAAATATCAAAAGTCTCTTTCTAAAAACCAAGATTGGATTTGCCCCCACCAGACTGCTAGGAGGAACATTTGCGATCCTAATCAGTTGTTATGTAAAGTTTTTTTTCATGATATCATTGCTGCTTTTGGCAGTTACTTAATTCTGTGCCATTTGGTTCTAGATCAATGGATATAGTGTCTCCCTGTCTATTCTTTCCAGACCCTTTGTGATTTTTGAATACTTCTGACAAATTTCCACTCAACCGTCTCTTCGATAACAACAGCCTCCGTTTCTTCAGACTTTGTTAATCAAATTCTATTTTTAAAATTATTAATATCAATTGCTTTTACAAACAAGTGCTAATTGATATTTTCTCACAATTACCATGTTTATAAAAGTTTTTAAAGGGCCCTTTAATTATTATTAATACCCATGAGTGATTTGCATGATGGGTAATACTTTCAAATTAATGGTTTATGTATGTGGTATTATTTAGTTTGCAAAAAGAGCATGTGGCCTATTTTGGCTTTAATTCGCACGAAGTTTTGAAAAATCTTGTGCTGCACTGGTACTGACTCAATGTCTGGTTTCAGGTCCGTTGTGCACCAGAGGTGTGTCATAACATATCTGAGTAGATTGATTTTTAAAAAAATCACAAAGTTTAGCTGTGTTATCTGTTTAAATATTCATTGCCAAAAATTTTAAAGTTGAAACACAGGTAACTTTGCACAAAATTGACAGTGAGGGGAAAAAGTAGCTTGATCAAGTTGGAATTTACACAAGATCTTGATAAACTGCCTCTTTCTATGGCTTGATATAAGTTTATCAGCATCAGTACCATCTAGGAATGTTGTATAGAAATCAAGATCTTGTGGTTCTAGAACATCAGTTTGCCCACCTCTTACCTAAACTCTGAATGAGGTTATAACTTTGGCTCAATATGGGCACATCACACACTGTCTTTGTAAAGTTGACTCTTAGTTTGTATCAATGTTTAGGTTGTTTTAGTTGTACATGTTCCACCACTAGACAGTTAACTATGACATGGCTAGATTTGGACCCATTCCATAGCTGTGCAAAGTTAATCCCTGTTAACATGTCTGGTATGCACTACTTAAAAATATTAAATGAAGATTCATTAAAGACTTTCAGGCAAAGGGCACAAAAGTGAGATTTATTTGCTAACTCTTTTAAAGAACTGGTACTGACAAAATGGATAGAATGGCCGTTTCCTTGCTGTAAGAACTTATGAAGTTGTAAGGTAGGTCAGTTTTGCCTGGTGTGGCTGACCAAGACTTGTGAAAATAAATTACTTGATCACTGAGGTTCTATTTCAACTTGGCCCTTCACAGACCTGTGGTTGCTTGGCATCGACACAGGCACATGTTTTGAAATGTGCAGTTTGTACCGAATGTCACAGTGACCATTGTGCCTCAGGAATTGTTAAGCCTGACTGCTCTGTGGAATGTTTTGTCCTAATCCTATTTTGAACTGGCCAGAATTCTCCCTTTGTGAAGCACCAAGTGCATGCTTTAGTTTAATTTCATTGGATAGCAGATGAACATCTTGGGACATGGGCTGTGCCCTAAACCTCCTGCCTTGTTAGTTAAAAGTGGGAATGTCTCTGAGTCTGTGAGAACCATTTCTTTCTAGCCGAGATGCCCCTAAATTGGCCCCACGTTTAACATGCAGAGAATTCTCGGATCTTTTGGTTAACATTTCAGCTTGTGTCAACATCACTGAAAGGAAAAACACATTTTTGCTGCTTTGTGTCCGTTCCAAGGAGACCTGTCTTCAATCCTTTCTGGGCATGAGTATTATCTTGTGCAGTTCCTCCTTGGTTCGTGGGTTGCACATCGACTTCACTGACTGCTCACGTGGTTGGTGTGATTGTTGGTCGTGAGTTCTCATGAATTTTGGTCATGCGAGACATTAATTAAGGCTGAAATAATTGCCAGTTTGCGTAGATGTGGAATCTTGAGGTGGTGAAGGTCGGGTATGGGAGGTTTTGTGGGAGTATATTGTCTCTGATGACTGAACTTTTAGTGCAAATAAGTAGCTTTAATGAGTTGTGGTGTCAGATAGTTCCTTGCAGTTCCTATGGGGGAACCATAAAACTAAATGGTCAAGTTTACCAGGTTTACCCAAAGAAGTTGCTGACAAAATTCCACATTTTGTAGTTTTTAACTTCAACACAATAGTTTTTACTCTAGCACAAATCAGAACCAATGCTGATGGCACATGAATTATCAGGGAAGAATATCTTAATAAGAAGGTAAATTTTGTTTTAATAGTTGATGGATCATAAGTATGTCTTAGGCAACCGCTCACACGTGTACCACTTTCCACACAAGTATTGCACACTATAGGTGTATAATCCCGCAATATTTTATCCTTTTATTTATGCAAAGTTAGTCAGGAATTATGTCTCCATGGACATGTCTATCATCAACCAGGCTCACTTTTTTTTTTGAACCCATTCGCCCTCCAGTCACAATATTCCCAATGGTGTAGCTTTCAAAGTTACTTTTCAAATGACCAATCAACAAAATCCTGGTTCACAGTTTGGCTGTTTCTGGAAAAGCACCTAGCCCTTAACATCTTAAAGCTATTCAGAGTTTTCCAGGTTTAGACATTTTTAGACAGTTTGCACAGTATCTCTGAGAGATTCTATGCTTTCTACCAAACACACAATCTGACCTTTCCCTAAGAACTATTTGCTTCTTTTGCTTCCAAGAATTTGCTGTGTTCCTCTTGCTTTCTTCATCTCTTTTTTCCTCGAGTCTGCATCTATGCGCTGACTATCTTCATCCCATGGCCTGTTGTTTTCATTCATGGCAATGGGCTGGACCAACACATATTGCCTAGCCGTGGTTCCCTTTGATAAGGTGGTGGTGAGCTGCTGCTTGAACTGCTGAAGTGTATTTTGTTCAGGCACACATGCACATCCTGTTGGGAGGGAGTTCTGGGCTTTTGACCAGTGAATAGTGAAAGAACAGCAATCCATATTTCCGAGTTAGAATGGTGAGTGGAGTTTGCAGGTGGTAATGTAGCTGCTATCCATGTCCTCTGAAATGACTGTGGTAATGGTTTTGGAAGTTGCTATCTGAGGAGTCTGGGTGAATTCCTGCAGTGCATTTTGTAGATAGTACAATCTCCTGCTACTGTATCGTGATGGAGGGTGGAGTGAATGTTTGTGGATGTGGAGCCAATTAAGTGGGCTGCTTAGATCTGGATTATATCAAACTGCTTGAATATTGTTGGAACTGCTTTCATCAATCCACTCCTGACTTGTGCCTTGTTCAGATGCTTTGGAGTCAGGTGGTGAATTATTCACTGTAGGATATGTAGTCTCCGACTTGCTCTTGTAGCCGCTGTGTTTAAGTATAAAATCCAGATCAGTTTCTGGTCAATGGTGACTTCGGGATGATAGCGGGGAATCCTATGGTGGTAATACCATTGCATGTCAAAGGTGTTGATTAGATTCTCTCTTGTTGAAGATCATTGTCTGGCACTTTTGTGGTGCAAATGTCACTTGTCAACTACACCTGGATATTGTCCAGAGTGTGGTACTGGAAAAGCACAATAGGTCAGGTAGCATCCGTGGAGAAGGAAAATTGATGTGTCGGGCAAAAGCCCTTCATGAATTTTCCTGCTCCTCGGATGCTGCTTGACCTGCTGTGCTGTTCACTACCACGCACTCTAATCTCCAGCATCTGCAGTCCTTCCTTTCGCCTGGATATTGTCCAGGCCTTGTTGCATTTGGATGTGAACTGCTTCAGTATCTGAGGAGTAGTGCAGAGTGCTGAACATGGTGCAATCATTAGCAAACATCACTTCTGATCTTGTGATAGAGAGAAGGTCATTCATAAAGCCACTGAAGATTTTGGGGCCAGATCACTGCCATGAGGAATTTCTGCAGAGATGTCCTGGAGTTGAGATTAACAGACCTTCAACAACCGCAGCTATCTTCCTTTGTGCTCAGCGTAGCTTGAATCTCTGTCTACAGCTCTCATTTGTGTGCTAGCAATATGGCTTCATTCTTAACTTGCTTGTTGATACTGCTTCTATTTCAAGTATCACCAGAGTACATGAACTAGTATTTTGTATTAACCAAGAAAATTACAATCAACAATTACATTTGATGCACAATCTTAGGCTTTTCAAACATTTTTGAAAACAATTACAGATTTAACAATTACAATTCTGCTTTACTGGGTTAAAGATTATCCCACAATTATTGGTGATTGAGTCTCCAATTTAACTTTAGGAGAAAAGGTAAAGCAATGTTTCTTTGCTATGAATTATCATTACTGTAATGTGCATGCAGCATGTTTAATAAAGGCTGTGTAGACAGATCTTTACTTTGTAAGTAACCGTTTCTATATCACTGACTGGCATTAGGGTTTTGTTTTGTAATTATAATGAATGATGGTGTCATGCAAACATAACTTCTTGTTAATGGGAACTGTTTAGGAATAGAACATAGAGCATTGCAAAGCAGTACAGGCCCTTTGGCCCTCAATATTGTGCCGAATAATGGGATTGCATTCCCTGATTTTTGGGAATATTTAGGGCTGGAGTCAGGACCAAGGACTGAGAAGGATAACCGCCTGTCAGTGGGTTCCTGACTGACCAGGCATTTTCTGTATGGGACCAATCATCTAGATTATATCTTTGTCAACTCCCTTAATGACCAAGGAACCTAAATATCTGAAATTGATTCCTGTACATGTCATTTTTATGACTCTGCTCAGAAGCAGTGTAATTTCCTAGTGGGGATTTTGTTAAAGCCTTATGACTTTAAAAGCTCCAGTGAGCAGGTAACTTTGGAAGGAATTGGCGCTGGCGTTTGAATGCTGTTGATTGGCAAAATGAGCTCTGGGAATGATATTAATTTGTCAATCTTTCTGTTCCTCAGCTTTAGCACAAATCCAGCCTGTCAGCAGTTTAGTTGACTGTTATGTCACAATTTTGTCATGGCGAGGAACCTGATCTTCCCAATGGGATGTATGGAAGGCAGGGCTGAGGGGAGAGGGTCAGTTGATGGTTACCAGTTCTCATTCTTGAGAGACACTTAACTCTGTCAGTATGTACTAGCAATCATCTGGAATTCACAACTGGAAAGAGCAGTGGAAGCAGATTCAGTTGCAACTTTTAAAGGCAAGTTGGGTCACTAATTGGAGATAATCATTTAGAGGGTTATGATGGCAAGAGCAAAGGACTAGATATAATTCGATAGCTCTTTCAAAGAACGAGTGCAAACATAATATCCCAAATGACCTTTTATCTTGTGCTGAGAGGCTTTGATTTGAACTCATTTTGTGGTTGAATGTGGGGGGTTCTGGCTGTTGCTGCTACCAGCAAGTTATCAGTTACCATTAAGAACATGAATTTGGCTGCTTATCTCCACGCCCAACAACCTGATAAAGACCAGTAGGTAACTGGTGCAAGAAATGTTTGCTTTATGTGTGGGCGTAGCATTCCCCATCATTCATTATACGAGCAAAACAAAACCCACATGCCAGCCAGTGATATAGAAGCTTCCTTAGAAAGTAAAATTCTGTTCTCCCAGCCTCGATCAGACAATGCTAGAGCTGGTACGACATGGAGCCAGATAAGAGTAAAGACTTCATGTTGCTGTGAGGTGAATATTCCTCAAGTTGTGCCACAGGGTCTTGAGTTTTCAATTATGTGACAGTCATCAATTGGAGATGGGTTGATTAGAAAATATCTAGACATATATATGGAAGTTGGGGTTCTTGTGGCACAGTGATAGTGTCCATACCTCTGGGTCAGGAGGCCTGCGTTCACGTCTGCAGCGCTAGAGGTGTACAGTAACATCTCTGAATAGGTTGATTGGTAAATATAAAAAAAAGTGGCTCTGAATAGATCTGTGTAAGAGGAGAATCATTCTGTTGAAGTGGGATGTGACTCAGTGGATTGATATAAGGTGTGTGTTGGAAGCTAAAAGACCAGTTTGTGGACAACATACTGTAGTCTGTAACTATTCCTGATGTCACAGAGAGATTACAAATTTTAAAACTAATCTTTCTGCCTATTGTCACCATCTGTCCTTTAGAGTATTATTTTAGTTTCTTCTGTTTTCGATTAGACATGAGACGTTAGACCCGGCCCCATGTGTACTCTGAGTTTGCCAGGGCAGACACAAGATTGCGTGGTAAAGGTAAACCACACACTTTTCAGCACTGGGGGATATCTTACAACACACATCTCCAAACATGCAAGGAAATATGGAATTGGAAAGGATCAAGAGATTAATGTAATTAGCAATGACTTACACACATCAAACTTCAAGATGGTGTCCAATGTTGGAATTAGCAAATTGGAATTCCTTTGTGGGTGGAAGTCTATGACCTAATCAGTGGTTGAGGAGTTCAGATCCTTTCTGCTCTTCACAGATTCCTGTTGGGAGTCTTCTGAGGTCATTTTGCTGAAATATAACTTCTGCTTCACTGTTTTGATGGAGTCTTTTTTTAAACTAATGAGTGCACAAATGCAAGCTGGTGTCTGCTTTTTATAGGCCAGAGACATTTCCTATATAACCCAGAGTTAGGGGTGTTGATTATTGTAACGATATAGAACAACACTTGCACTGTAACTGTCCGCAATTTCAAAATTGTATTGGTAGGGTGAGTTGGGTTCAATACTGAGTCATGTGACTAAGTCTACTTTGGGTGGTGGGAGAAGGGAAGTTGTAACCATCAAAACAAAATAAACTTGCATTGCAGATAATAATGGTCAATTGGATAAGTTATAATTTATTAACATGGTTTATAACAAAAACAGAAATTGACTGAGAAATTCAGCAAGTCAGGCAGCATCTGTGGGGAGAAAGCAGAGTTAGCATTGCGAGTCTTGTTACTCTTCAGACTTCATACGATTAGTGCAACTTGCAATTTTGTTGTGTAGGATATTTTCCAGGAGAGTGTCCTCTCTGTAACAGCTAATACAATAAAAAAATACCGAGTGCCTCCTGAGGTACATGAAAGATTGATTGCCTGGCTGACCATGTTTGATAAACTACCCCGAAGTTGCATGCCAGGAATTCACAGGAATGCAATAGCCATCTTTATAAGCAGTCACTGATTATATAGACAGAAATGGGTTAACAACCAATTTTTATTCCCATTTTGATACTGGGGTGCTCTGCAAAATCCCAGTGAGCCAAGTGGATGAGCTAAAGGCAGGAGAGTTAAGTTGTTTCAGTATAGTTTTAATAATCCCTGGCCAGGCAGGGTGAGATCCCATGATAGAGTCAAGTTCCTTATCCATCCTGAACCACCAGTCCAATACTTAAGGGAGGGATGTACTGATGGAGGATTGGCATTGTGGAAGTACTGCATTATCACCAGTTCACTGCTGAGGAAGTGCTACTTTCTCAGACTGGATATACTTCAGAGAGTACTATGCTATCAGAGGGTCAATCGGGAAGGAGAACTACACAATCAGAGGGTCACTGCTGTGTTGGTGCAGTGCTGTTGGAGGAGGGACTGCTTGAAGGAATGCTGCACTGTCATGGTCAGTGCTGAGTGAAGGCTCCCCAATCAGAGGGTCAGTGCCAGGGGATTGTTGCATTTCTGGTGGGTCATTGCTGAGGAATGGATTCTGCCATTGAGAGAAGTATCATCTCTCAATACCTACTGATCATCTTCTCTATAATGCACAGAGAACACTGATACATAAATGTTTCTATTTCTTTTGTGTGGCTGTTTCTGTTTTGCAGTTAGTCCAGGCATTTTTAAGTCTTAAGCAACTATGGTTCTTGTGAACAATATGAGCTCTCTTCCTGTCTCTGCCAAGTTGAGACCATCCATTGAATAGAGGAGAGGGCGATCTATTCTCTTTGACTGCTGTTCTTTTTAGATGTACTGTTCTCCTGTACATGTGGAAAATACTTGATGATACTCTGACTGTTTGTGATGTCTGCACTGTCCCTGAACGCTGGCTATAAGGATATTTGGTCTTGTTATTTCAGGAAGTTTCTGCCCCCACAAAGGAACTGCGCCCTCGTCTCTGTCATATGCAGAAAGGCTCTAATGGATATGGCTTCAATCTGCACAGTGAGAAGTCAAAGGTTGGTCAGTATATCCGGGCTGTGGATGCTGACTCTCCTGCAGAACGTTCTGGACTGCTGCCTCAGGACCGTATAATTGAGGTACCCCATTTTCACTTTGTCTATCTCTGTTTCTCTCTTCCTCTGTCTGTTTGTCTATCTCTCACTCTCTCTTCCGCTGTCTCTGTCTGCCTGTGCGTACCTGCATGTCTTTGCCTGGAGTGAAGTAGGGCAGTTTTATCGAAATATTCAACTGGGAAAGCTTTATGACGGAGCCTATCCCTGCCCTCATCTGCCCTTACCAGTAGCAGTCAGTGGGTGGTGATCCAGGATTGGAGACTTTGCCAGACACGAAGACATTTTGAATAAGCTCTTGAATTAGTCCACTTTTGCCCCTAGACCCAATAAATTGTACCTGATAATGATCAAACCAGCTCAGGTCTGATCTGTGGGCACTACTTGATTGGCCTTTGTATGCCTCGGCTGTCCCTTTTCGATTGGGGCAAGGTGGATTGTCTGATTGCTTGAAGGGACAGTCATCCTGAGCTTGTGGGCCAGTGATATTCTGCAGTTAGTGTCACCAGTCATTGCTTTTTGCCCTGAACTTTGTGAGTGGTATTCCTTTACCCACACTGTACCTCACTAGTTGAGAGTAAGCCACATATCACATTTCCTTGGTCACTAGCAGCACTGCCAATCAAATTTCAGAAACCCAGTTTTGGAAATATGGTCCATGGAAAGTGTTCAAATCTCACTCTCACTCTCACTCTCACTCTCACTCTCTCAAGGGCTGTCAACATGTGATTCAGTGCTTGTTACATTTTAGATTACTTATAACCCAGGTCTGGAATTTAAATTAGATTCTCTACAGTGTGGAAACAGGCCCTTCGGCCCAACAAGTCCACATTGACCCTCCGAAGAGCAACCCACCTAGACCCATTCTCCTACATTTACCCCTTCACCTGACAGTACGGGCAATTTAGCATGGCCAATTCACCTGCACATGTTTGGACTGTGGGAGGAAACCGGAGCACCCGGAGGAAACCCACGCAGACACGGGGAGAACGTGCAAACTCCACACAGTCAGTCGCCTGAGGTGGGAATTGAACCCAGTTCTCTGGCGCTGTGAGGCAGCAGTCCTAACCACTCTGCCACCGTGCTGCCCACACATGATTTAGTTATTGGTCTAGAATCCACCTTACTATCCATTATAGATGAGTATTAATATTCAGGAGTTTTCAATAGAATTTCACATCCAGTGAAAAATCGCACTCTTTCAGACTTGGAAGGAGCATGCTCAGCTGCTTTGGAATCCTTCAATCCAGGAAGTGTCTTGTACTGAATTTTTGTACAAAAATAATTCTGACAGTTTTCTTCACATCATGATTTTCCCACATACACGAAAATGACTGTCCAAACAGTTGCTCTTTTGTTGTTTGAAGAAAGGATGTTGGGCTGGTGTCCAGCTGACAGGAATAAGTCTGAGTTTCTGTGAAACATACCATGCTAGGCAATTTGACAGTGGTTTAGAGGAAATGAAGGCAATCTAGTAAGGCTGCACTGGCATGTTGGTCCAAAAGAGTGCTGTGGTTAATTGTTATTCATCCAAAACCTTTCTAAAAAGGTATTGATAAACTGTGTACCATGTCATTTTGCAATCTTAGTGTCTCTCTTCCATTGGAGTATTTTCAAACGATCAATGGAACTGTCAAAAATTCCATTCACGCAATCAGCATCTCTCAATGCCTTCAATGAGATGAGCCCTGCAGGAATTATTCTGATTCAGTCTTTGATTGGTTTCTGTCAGCTGTCAGGTTAAGTAAACACATCTACAAAGGGGGAAGCTAAATGGAACAATGCTAATTTCAACTCTTTTGCTTTTGCTTTTTCACTATATTCCCTTGTCACATTCTGCATGCCACTTCCATCTTTTAACTTTCTCCTGTTCTTTATTTAATGCTCTCCCTTTCTCCGACTGGGAACTTGTCTTCATGAAGCACAGATTTGCTTTTTCTTTTCTCCAGATGATGTGATTTGCTGAATGCTTGCAGCTTTTTCACTTTTTGTTTTAATGCAGGCTCTGTGCTTGAAGTGACATTTACTGTTGGTATATCTGTGGTAGTGTGCAATGCTGCTAAAATAAGCACTGGTTTGTGGTGCAAAGTGAGGGAACAATATCTGGAACTTTGCTGCAGGCTATTCATGTCCAAGGACACACTTGCTTCCTCTTGGTCACGTCACTGTGTGAGTAACAGAAGGCAACCAAAAAGACCCCCAAGAGTAAAATCTAACCGTGGTGCTTACAGGTAACAACTAACAGAGGCCTCATGGGAAATCTGAGGAGCAATGAGGTCTCTAAGGTATTAATGTGTGTCAACACTTGCCTAGTCATATGATCTTAATTAATTTCAAATTGATCTCATTATTCACGATGGGCCTGGATGCATTAGTATTGTACCCCAGTGTTATACTATGACAGTATTGGAAGGCTACACATTGTACCCCAGCAGATGGCGGAATTTCAATCCAATAAAAAATTTTATGGAAGTAAGAATCTACTGATGGCCATTAAACTATTGTCCATTGTCGGAAAAAACGATCTGGCTCACTAATGTCCTTCATGGAAGGAAATCTGCCATCTTTACCTGGTCTGGCCTGTGTGTGACTCCAGATCCACAACAATGTGGTTGACTGTTAACTGTCCTCTGAAATGGTCTAGCAAGTCACTCAGTTGTATAAATCACTACGGCGTCTCAACAAAGAAATGAAACTGGATGGGCTACCTGGCATCGGCCTAGGCACTGGAAAAGGCAATGGGAGAAACAGTCCTGTCAGTCTTACAAAATAGTTCTTAATAATATTTGGGGGCTAGTTTGAAAGTTGGGAGAACTGTATCACAGATGAGTCAAACTTGCCATAGTCATACGCACAAAATTATACCTGTCAATGTCTGAGATACCACCATCACCATCCCTGGGTATGTCCTAGGAGAGATCCCACAGAAGTGGCAGCATGGTGGTATATAGTCAGCAGGGAGTTACCCTGGGAGTCCTTAATGTTGATTCGGTCTCCATCAAGTCTCATGGATTTGGGTTAAACATGGTCAAATTAACCTCCTTCTGCTTACCATATAGCATCCTCCCCCAGTTGATGAATCAACACTCCCCCATGTTGAACAATACTTTGGGGAAGCACTGAGGCTGTCTAGGTGGCATAATGTTCTCCGGGTGAGGGATTTAAGTGTCTACTACCAAGAGTGGCTTAGCAGTAGCATTGCTGATTTGAGCTGGTCAAATCTTAAAGGATATAGCAGCGAGACTGGGTCTGTGGTAGTTTGTGAGTGAATCAACAAGAGGGAAAGACATACTTGACCTCATCCTTATCAATCTGCTGGCTGCAGATGTATCTGTCCATGACAGTATTGGTAAGAGTGATCACAACTAAGTCCTGCCTTCACATTGAGAATACCCTCCATCGTGCTATGTCATATTATCACCGTGTTAAATGGGACAAACTTTGAACATGTCTAGCAGCTCAAGACTGGGCATCCATGAGGCACTGTGGGCCATCATCAGCAGCAGGACATTGCACAATCTTCAACCTCATGGTTCAGCATATCCCCCACTCAACCATTGCCATCAAGCCAGGGATCAACCCTGGTTCAGTAGAGGGCACGTCAAAAACAGCACCTGATGAAGCTGACAAACAGGGCTATTTGCATGCCAAACAGCATTAACAGCAAGTGAACCCACAACTAACAGATCAGGTCTGAGTTCTGCCATACCCAGTCATGAATGGTGGTGGAGAATTCATTGCCTCACTGGAGGAAAAGGCTTTCCAAATACTCCCATCGTCAGTCGTGGAAGGTCCCAACCCATCAGTGCCAAAGAGAAGGTTGAAGCATTCCCAGCAATCTTCAGCCAGACGTATCAAGTGGACGATCCATATCGGCCTCCTCCAGTGGTCTCCTGTATCACAGGTATCAGTCTTCAATCAATTCTGTTTATCGATACACAGTTGGAGGCACTGGATACTGCAAAACCTTGGACCCTGACAATATTCCTGCGATAATATGAAAGGTTTGAACTCCAGAACATGTCACTCTCCTAGCCAAGCTCTTCCAGTGCAGTTAAAACACTGACATCTTCCCGGCAATGTGGAAAATTGCCGAGGAATGCCCTGTATACAAGCTGCAGGAGAAGTCCAACCCAACCCAACCTGCCCAATCAGTGTACTCTCAATCACTAATAAAGTGATGGACAGTATCATTAATAGTGCTAAAACGCAATACCTCCTCAGTTTAGTGATGCCCAGTTTAGGTTTTGCAAGGACCACTCAGCTCGTGACCTTGTTACAGCCTTGGTTTAAACTTGGGCAAATGAGCTGAATTCCAGTGGTGAGGTAAGAATGACAGCCCTTGACACCAGTGTCTGATTCACCCATGTGGCACAAAGGAGCCCTAACAAAACTGGAATCAATTGGTATCAGAGGGTGAACAGCTGCTGTTTGAAGTCATACCTGGCACATGGGAAGATGATCATGATTGGTGGAGGTCAGTCATTTCAGCTCCTGGGCATCTCTGCAAGAGTCCTTCAGAGTAGTGTCCTAGGCTCAACCATCTTTGGGTGCTTTATTAGTGACCTTCCCTCCATCATAAGGTCAGAAATTGAGATGTTAGCCAATGATTGCACAATGTTAAGCACCGTTTGACTCCTCAGATACTGAAGCAGTCCATGTTCAAATGCAACAAGATATGGACACTGTCCAAGCTTGGGCTGACAAGTGGAAAGTAACATTTGTACCACATAAATTCCAGACAAAAGCCATCTCCACTAAGAGACGATTTAACCACCGTCCCTTGAAACCCACACAGATACGGGGAGAACCTGCAACATTCACGCAGACAGTCATCTGAGGTTGGAATCGAACACTGGCTCATCATGCAGTGAGGCAGCAGTATTAACCACCGTTGCGACCCTCTACTATCAGTGACCTGGGGATTATCATTGACCAGAGGAGAAAGTGAGGACTGCAGATGCTGGAGATCAGAGCTGAAAATGTGTTGCTGAAAATGCGCAGCAGGTCAGGCAGCATCCAATGAGCAGGAGAATCAATGTTTCGGGCATGAGCCCTTCTTCAGGATTCCTGAAGAAGAGCTCATGCCCGAAACGTTGATTCTCCTGCTCATTGGATCCTGCCTGACCTGCGCTTTTTCAGCAACACATTTTCAGCCATTATCATTGACCAGAAACTAGAAAGTGACTGCAAGAGCAGATCAGAGGCTTGGAATACTGCGGTGAGTAACTCATCACCTGACTCCCCAAAGCCTGTCCACCATCTACAAGGCATATGTCAGGAATGTGATGGAATGCTCTCCACTTGCCTGGCTGAGTGTAGCTCCAACAAGACTCGAAGCTTGACACCATGTGGAACAAAGCAGCCCACTACTTTGGTATATCGTCTGCAAGCATCCACTCCTTCCACCACTGAAGCTCAGTGGAGCAGTGTGTACTATTTACAAGATGCACTGCAGAAATTTACCAAAGATCTTTTGGACACCACCAACACGGTCCCCTCCACGCCATTCTCAATCCTGACTTGGAAATATATTGTTGTTCCTTCGCTGTCGCTGGGTCAAAATCCTAGAATTCCCTCCTTTAGAGTATTTTGGGTCTACCTCCAACTCGTGGACTGCAGTGTAGTCAAGAAATCAGCTCCTCACCACCACCTTCTCAGGGTAACAGGGATAGGCAATAAATCCCAGACAGCCAGCAATGCCCACAACCCACAAATGATTTCAGAAAAAAAATCTTTATCTTACAGTTTTGGACCTTCAGTGTTAAACAGTGACAGATCTGTGTCCTTGTGTTACTCAGTGACAATCCTGGCCCCACGAGTGCTGTATCCTGGGTGAAGATCCTGCAACCTCGCCTCCTCTCCACAGCACTGTGGGTGTCCCTACACCACAAGAACTGCAGCACTTCAAGAAATTATCTCTGAAGCAATTAGAGATGGGCAATAATTGCTGGCTCAGCTCAGTAACTATATATTGTTTCTAATTTTTATTTGTATGCCTGTCTCTAACTTTGTATGTTTTATCTCACTGTGTCTTACCCAAATCTGATGGACCGTGTGTTTGTGTGTGTGTTACAGGTCAACGGTGAGAGCGTTGAAGGGAAGCAGCACTCTGATGTGGTGACAGCCATTAAGACAGGTGGTACCGAGACCTCGCTGTTGGTTGTCGATCCAGAAACAGATGAATTTTTCAAGAAATGCAAAGTTTCTCCATCAGTTGCACATCTTACAGGTACTAGGGTAGCTGTCCACACCAAACTGCAACTTTGTTGACTTTTGGATATTATAGTCCAGATTGGAAATAGTAGTTTACTTTCTTTTCTTTACTGATTTCAGCTTCGTGATTTTTATGAAGGAGTTCAGGTTGAGCTGGGGGAGATAACTGTGAACTTTCACGTCTCTGAACTCGGCTCCCATCCTGAGGAAACTGAGGTTGAGGGCCGAAGCAAATTATTCCTGGTTTCTAGGTGAATTTGGCCCAGTAATGTGACAGACAATGCTCAGTATCACCCAGTTATCACATCAGTTTGAGTCATTGTCTTTGCAGTTGGGACTGTGGAGTGGGTCAGTACCCCTTCTCTTCCTCTTGTGGGTGAGAATAAGAGGAGCTGTGCTGGGTTTTGTAGCAGCTGCAGTTGTGCCACTCTGAATGTTGAGTATGTCATTTCTTCTGCTCGGCTGTGTGCTGGGTGCTTTTCAATCACCAGAGACTGTGATAGCCATTGTGCCCATTTAAGTTGCTGATCAGAACATATGCTCGCAGGGACTGGTTTGGAAGTTGTGTAAGAGAAGCTGTTCTGCCGAAGTGGGAATCCAGTAAACAGGAATGAAGTAACTTCCAGGTGCGGTCAATTGGTCTGCGCTTTAGTTATTAAAGTGGCCATGAGGTTTTAAATCTGCGCTGATGGTCTAAGTCTTGGTTCCAGACTCTCCAGCTTTTGTTTTTGTTGCATTGAAGATTGTTAATTTAAGCAGGGTGAAATGTGTCGACAGAAAATAGAGGAAGGGTTCCGCGGTAGAGGAATCTGTATGCACTGAGAGTTTAAAGTGTTACTGGGCACAATGTTGAAGCTGGATCTGACTGGATGAGCTAGAAATTGCCAGGTACTTGCTGCCCCTTGTTTAGGAGTTGACCTGGTCTGGGAGTCCTTCAGGAATTTCTCCATGAGCAGGCTGCTGTTTCTGGGAGCTCCTTTTTGGAAGGAAGGAGCACTGCTGAGATGTCGGAACAAATTACTGCAGACATTGGAACCTATACTGAAAACAGCAAATGCTGGAGATCATAGCAGGCAATATGCCATCTATAGAGAAAGCTATCGTTTGGAGTGTCAATGAAGAGCTTTGATGAAGCATTAGCTTGCTCTCCCTGGATGCTGTCTGACCCACTGATCTCCAGCATTGCTGAGATTGTTCTCCCAAGTTGAGAGGGATTTGATGAATTTACCCATCTGCACGTAAGTGAAGTATAGTGTCTGAGGAACCAAAGGCTAGGCCCATGTGCATATTATCAACAATGCTGTGTGCTTGTCCCCTTACTCTGTGCAGTAATGTACGTGCCAGGGTAAAGGTAGGGGATAGCCCTTTCTCGAGGGATGGGAGTGCCAAATCAGGGGACCAAGTTGAGTTGAGCAAGTCTCAGTGTGAGGAATAAATGTTCAGCTGGTATTTGTTGGACGTAGAGGAGTGGATGAGCTGGTGATCTGTCCTCCTGTCATTTGTACTGTTCGTCGCTTTGCTAATGACAATGTCCTTTTTGTCTTGGAATTGTACAATGATGTAGTCAGTCTTGTTCCAGTGTTTTGATTGTGAATCGTACCTCTGAGAAGTTTTGAACTTATATTTTTGGTGGAATGGCATGTTAGCAATTGTGTGTGTGTGTGTGTGTGTGTGTGTGTGTGTGACCTGCCCAGAAGGATCTGTCACTGAGCCTGATTGCATTATACACTCAATCAATGTCAAAGAGTGTGAGGAGGGACCTGCAATTAACAATGTCCTGACTTGCCATTAGCCAGAATTTCTGATCTAAATCTTTCTTATGGTTAGCACTGCTGCCTCACAACAGCAGAGACCCGGGTTCAATTCCTGCCTCAGGCAACTGTCTGTGTGGAGTTTGCACATTCTCCCCGTGTCTGTGTGGGTTTCCTCCGGGTGTTCCGGAGGAAATGTGCACGTTAGGTGAATTGGCCATGCTAAATTGCCCGTAGTGTTGGGTGAAGGGGTATATGTAGGGGAATGGGTCTGGGTGGGTTGCTCTTCGGAGGGTCGGTGTGGACTTGTTGGGCTGAAGGGCCTGTTTCCACACTGTAAGTAAGTAATCTAATCTAGTGTCTGTGCAGATTAGGAGAGTTCATAGTGGGATTAACTCTGATTCCCCTCCAGTTATCATAATAAAGATGACTAAACACATGAATTAAAGTGGTCCCAAGAGAAGTTATATTTTAGGATCTGTTTTATCAAGAGAACTTAACTGGGAGGTGTAGGGCAAATCCTTTGTTATACTCATTGATCTCTATTTCATGGAACTGAGTTTGACAAACACTGAGTCACCCACAGAGATATCGTCAGCTAGAAACCCAGCACAGTTGAAATGTTTGATCAGTTTTGTATCTTAGCCATTTCCTTGTTTTTCTGGAAATATTTGACCTATATTAGAGATGAAATTGCATTAAGAAGTTCATTTAAATTTGTAGCTGAATAACACATTGACTATTTTTAAATAATCCTATTCAATGCATTATAAATAAACAGATTTAAAGTTTTTCAAGCAATTGTGATGTTGTAGACAGCCTTTGTTAAGGATGTGGCACATATGCTGCTGTGCATTGAGCTCAGTGGTAAGGGCCTTGTAAATTTGGGTGAGAGAATGAAAGCTGGTGGTTTTGAGACTCGGGCTCTTTTGTCATACAATTCACATTTATTTTCAGGATTATTTTTCTTGAAGCTTGGGTATCTAAAATCTGTTATGAGCAGTTTAGTTCCGGAGTTATGGAATGTGAAATCCAAATATGCAAGGGAATAGGATCCATCGGCAGTCCCTCTCCTCTTCACCTGTAGCACCCAAGTGCTCACCATTCTGATGCTATACATTCACTCCAAATTTTTCCTGTTTTTTTTTTGTCAAATCAAGTGAGTGAAGGATCTGAAGATATTCAGCTTCTCAAATTTAGTGATTATTTGTAATCCTTGATGCAATCAATGGTACTGCTGTTTACAGCACTCTTAATGCAGTACAACACATAGGGTACTCCTACTTGGGCTGTGCAGGTGTTGGGTGGGCAAGCCTGCACTGACAAGTGTGACCGGGCTGTGGATTACTGAAGTCAAGTGTAATTTGTGTGGAACAGAGAGGTTCAGCACCGCTGATGTTGAGTTCAGTTTGAAAGCAGGTGAAGTTACTGCTGCAACACACCGGCAAACAGACAGCCAAACCAAGTGAGCCTTTCTACCTCTGTATTTGCAACACAGTAAAATTAAAACCATCAGAGACCCTCCAAATTGACCCTGTGGGACCTAACCTGTCTTTCTTTTTGAACAACCAATCCCAGACTCTGCGAATAGTCAATTCTTGATATTGGTTTGTAGCTTAAACAAAAGACGTAACAATTTATTAACAGTACAGTAACTTCAGAGCGAAATTAAATAATGAAGTTACCTAATTGATGTCAATGTGTAAATCCAATAACCTTTGTTTTCAGTGCCATTCACGCAAAGGGCAGCCAAGCACAGTCTGAGGGATAAATAAAAATTGAATTGAATTTATTGTCACGTGTACTGAGGCACAGTGAAAAGCTTTGTCTTGCGAGCAATACAGGCAGATCACAGAATTAAGTAGCATAGGTAAATAAATAATAGGTAAACAGCGGCAAAAACAAAAACACAGGTAGAGGTGAATGTAAAGAGTTTGAGAGTCCATTTAGTATTCTAACAACATTAGGGTACAAACTCTTTTGAATTAATTAAAAATTAATTGAAAATAGTTAAAGATGACCCTGATTGACATCTTCAGAAAATCAACAAGAAGCCGTCAGTAATACTTGTAACCTGGTTTCTGTTGTTTGATTTTCCAATAACTGATAATGGGAGGTTAGGCAGACCATTTTCAAACTTCATGCTGTAACATCAACAGCCAAACTCCTTCAGGAAAACACTGTCCAAAACCCAGGTGAAAAATCAGCCTTTCCCGTCAGACTGACCTTTTCCCTATGAGTTCCCCTTACCATTCAACATCTGCCAATTGCTGGAGTGTAAGGTCTCTCCCAAACTTGCTGGAACAAATTAACAGATACTGACATGATTGGCCAAACATCTGCTCCCCCATCGTGTCGAAGTGTCTGTAGAACTTTTTGATTAAGATCTCACCTGCAATTAATGTCCAGGCCAGACCTCACAAACAAACCACTGCTTTCTTTTTCTGTTTTCTTCTTAAACACACAAAAAACCAAGAGCAGCATGGGAGAATATACCTGACAAGGAGTTATGATGATCAAAACTGCACTTTCCATAAGGTAAACTCAGGTTCAATATTAGCTTTCAAATGAATTAGACAATTCATCAATGCCACCCAGTCCTGGACCCACCTCTTCCTGTTCAAATTCCTGGCATCTGGTTGCTGATGGATCGAAACCATCCAAAAGCATCCGACATAACAGAACAGTTATCTTTCATGTCTCTCTGCAATGTTCAACGTTTCTCCTCACCTATTTTTTGTGCTCTTACCGTGTCATAGTAAGATAATCACCTGAATTTACCTTATGGAAAGCGCATTTGCGATCATCATAACTTGCTGTTGGATAAATTCTCCTCCACTGCTCTCTGACTTTTTTGTCTTTTGTTGATTATCTTACTGTGACCGGGCTGGAGCACAAACAGCAGATGAGGAGAAATGTTGAATGTTGCAGAGAGGACACGAAAGACAACTGTGCTCGGTTATGTTGGGGTTTTTTTAAACTTGGTCTCGATCCATCAGCACCCAGATTCGAGATGCAAGGGATTTGAACAGCAAGAGGTGGGTCCAGGACTAGGTGGCACTGATGCAATTCAGCAGCTCTGAGAGAACAGAGGGGTGGATAGTGGACCTTTACAGTTTGGATACTACAGCAGAACAGAGTGCCAGCCATAACAGAAAGAGAGATGGGTTGCCATGAGCTGTCTGCAAGACATTGAGCAGCAGATGGTGACTTCTCGGTTTCAAGGTTTCTCTCTTGCTATGACCGAATATGTATTCTCCAATGTCCTCCTTTACTGTGGTCTTTGATTTGACCTTTTAGTTCTTGGTCACCATCATAGTACCCCTGCTGTGATGGAAGAAAATTGACTTTAAAAGTCAGCCACAGGATACTGAGAGGACATGGGATGGAGGAGGAAGAACTGAAAGTCTTCAATTTATATAATGCCTTGTACAACCTCCGCATTTCCTGGTGTTTCTCACGAATTAAAGACTTCTGAAGTGTGGTCACTGTTATGGGAGACACTGCAGACAATCTGCACGTTGCTTTACTAACAAGTGATAGTGACCAGTTAACCTCTTTTGGTGATCTTGGTTAAGGGATGAATATTAGCCTATGTATAAGGGATTAGTGCAGACTGTCCCTTTTTTCATTGCCTCAAGTCCCATGCCACTGCCATCCTTCATTTAACATCAGGAAAAGTAAAAATAAGCTGTAAAATGCTTTTTGCATTGTAACAAGTGAAGCAATGCTTTCTGTGGGCTTTGTGAAACAGATTGACTCTGAGCCATGTAGAGGTATTGTGCCGAATGACCAAAAATTGTGGCAAAAGGCGTCCAATTCAAGGAGCCTTTCCAAAGAAGAAAACCAGGGTTGAGACCAAGGAAGGACATTTCAGAGGTTGGGGTCTAAACAATGGAAGACACTGCCAAAAAAAAGTGTAACAGTTAAAATAGTGGGAGCACAGGAGTAGAATGAGAAGAACACTGTTATCTCCGAGTCTGGAATGCTGAAAGACATAGGCTAGGGCATAGCCATGGAGGGATTTGTAAGCAAAGATGAGAATTTTAAAATCATGACACTTCTTAAGCAGGAGGCAAATAAGGTTAACAGACATGATTTGGAGATGCCGGTGTTGGACTGGGGTGTACAAAGTTAAAAATAGCACAACACCAGGTTATAGTCCAATAGGTTTAATTGGAAGCACACTAGCTTTCGGAGCGACGCTCCTTCATCAGGTGGTAGTGGAGGGCTCAATCCTGTGCTTTAGGATTGAGCCCTCCACTATCGCCTGATGAAGGACCGTCGCTCTGAAAGCTAGTGTGCTTCCAATTAAACCTATTGGACTATAACCTGGTGTTGCGTGATATTTAAGGTTAACAGACATAGGGATGATAAAGGAATGGGACTAACTTTGAGTTAATCTACTGGGTGGTAGAGTTTTAGATGAGATTACAGAGAGTAAGATGTGGGAGAGTAGCCCGGAGTGTTTTAGTGAGAGCAGCAATGTGCTCAGTTCTGAGGAAGTGGCTGTGCTGTGCAGTTTGTGATCGGTGGTTTTTGCAGCTGTCACTTTGCATGTTAAGGCCTGCTGGTTTAGCCAATTTAAATGTTGGCTGCTGTTTGCAGTGTGCCTCTGAATGCTGCAGATTGATACTCAATACCACCTGCAAAATTAAATCCATATTCTCCCCCTTTTCCATTAGTCTTAGCTGGGCTATCAAATGGCAGGTGAGATGAAAGGTATCAGTGAGTTATTGACTATTGACATCACATCAAAGCCTGATCTTATTCACACATTCTCAGAGCAGGAGCTTTTGAATAACCTTACTCCTGGATCTGGAAACATTCAAGGATTGTTATCGCTGGTTCATGTGTTAGAATCATTATGTATTGCCCATGAATTCAAAACAGGAGAGATCATTGCCTCCCTTAAATATTCCCTTTCTTGAACAATCCAGAGGCTTTCAAGACTGAGGTTTGGCATCATTTACCATTGCTTTCTAATTTATCTCCCTCCCCACCTTTGTGACGTATCTTACAGGCCCTGACCTTTCACTTCAGTTTGTCTGATTTCTTTCCATTAAAAGAAGCAGGGTATTGTTCAGAAGCAAATCCTGGCCAATCCATAAACTGTTGAATTTTCAACATCAAAAGAACGTGTTCAATCCATAGTGCCCGTGACCTTTTTCTGTCAAACTAATCCTACTATTCATCTCCTCACAGCACTGTATCAATTACAAGCATGTCCTGAATTCACACAAAGGGCTACAGATGCTGAAGATCCAAAACAAAGGAAGAAGAAAATTGCTAGAGAAACTCAGCAAGTCTGGCAGCATCTGTGGAGATAAAACAGAGTTAATGTTTTGAGTATAGTGACTCCTCTTCAGAACTGTTCTAAAGAAAAGTCACATGACTCATCTACAGTAACTCTGTGTTAACTCTAATTCTAAAACTGCGGACTGAGAGTAGTTGCCCCTAAGATTCAGGCTTATTTCAAGAATTACTTATAGATTTCTTGGTTATTACATTTCAGTAATATAACATTTTTACTTTGATTAGAAATGTTTGGAGGAGTATGTGCTAAATCCATGCAAGTGGAGCAAGTTTAGTCTGGGATTATGGTCAATGTGGGCTGGTTGGATTGAAGGGTCTATTTCCATGCTGTCTGACTCGAAATTCAAATGAGCTTGAGCATAACCTATTCAGCTTAAACAGTGAAGCTGGTTGATGAAACAATAAAGCAGCAATGTGGAACAGTGCAAGCTGGGAAAAGGACACCGTGGAAGGCTGGGTGATGTTCCATGGCTGAATAGGATAACATTGAAGTTTGAAGTGCTTTGCAGTTGCAGGGAAGATAATGCTGAAAGCTTGCCAAGACTGAGGGAGTATGGGATAAAATGAAATTTGAAGTGTTCTTAAAATTTAGCCAAGCAGCTGTCTAAAGGCATATTTAAAGTGGGAGTAGAGGCTCTAAAAATGGGAGTGTGGGATGTGTAATAAAGAAGGAATGATAGGGAGGAGGCTGCAAAATCTTATTGTGCCTAGTAAACTGAAGGGTCACCTGAAAAAGGCCTTTCAGATTACAGAAGATGTGTCCATTTGAGGCATAGAAGAGAACTAGTTGCCATAAATACAGCACTGTCACTAATTAATTCATTAAGGAATTCGGCTGAAATTCTATCCAATGAGCGGTGAGAAACGTAGAGTTCATTCTCAGAGGGAGTGGTTTAGGTAAATAATCTATTTGCAAATGAAGAGAAGGAAGATTTAAAAAAAAACACATGAGGCAGAAGGAAATAGAAGCTTACAATGACAAGGTGAGATGAAGGGGACGGAAGAAGTTCTCCTGGAGCTTAAACATTGGCACAGACGAGTCGGTTCGAATGAACTGTTTCTATGGTCTAATATTCCCTGCAGTTGTATGGAGTTTGCTAAATTGTTAGTTGGACTTCATATAAATAAATTGTAGGAGCTGATGACCAGTTTCTTGGAACCTTGAGGAAAGTGATGGAGGCATTAGCAAAGAGCATGTTTGCAAGCCTTTTTCACAGCAATCATAGAATCCTTACAGTGTGGACAGGCTGTTTGGCCCATCAAGTCCACGACACCCTCTGAAGAACATTCCACTCAGACACACCCCCTGCCTTATCATTGTAATTCTGCATTTCTCATGGCTAATCCACCTAATGTAGAATTCTCTGGACACAGGGCAATTTAGCATAGCCAACCCATCTAACCTGCATATCTTTGGACTGTGGAAGGAAACCGGAGTACCCAGAAGAAACCCATGCAGACATGGGGGAAATGTGCAAACTCCGCACAGACGGTCACCTGAAGGTGGTCGTACACTGGTCCCTGGCACTGTGGGGCAGCAGTACTGACCACCGAGTGACTGTGCTGCCAAATTCTTGCCAGAAGATACAAGAGCAGTGAATGCGTTTCCCGGTCTTCAAAAGTCAAAATTAAGACTGTGTTCCTGATGGGCTGGTTAGTTCTGTTCAAGCTGTTGGTGAACTATGTACTGGAGAGAATGGATATATCTTGGCGAAACTAGAGACAGTCAGCTAGGGTGCAGATTTAAGATCATTGCAAAGAGAATTGAAACAGAAAATATTTTTAACCTTGCAAAGGTGTTTGAACAGGAAATTGTCATGACTTGATGGTGAAACAAAATCCATAATTCTTAAAACTGAACTTTGGAATATTGTTTGAGAAACGGGATTATTAAAGTCTGTGGGAGCAAACAGGAAAGTGTTAATCCTTTCATGGAATCAGCAAGTATAGAAAGAGACCATTCAGCTCGTGTCTGCATTGGCTGTTGTACCTCGAGGGAATCTGCCCACTTCTGTCTGACTGAGATCTCTGAATGAGGGATTTAACTGCAGTTGCAACCTCCTCTACTCTTGCATGCAGTAGTCTTTACAGATAGAGTGTGTGTGTGTTTCAGTCTAAAACAGACCCAAGTATATTTGTAATAAAAGCAGAATACTGTGGATGCTGTAAATCTGAAACAAAAAAATTGTTGGAGAAACTTGGGTCTGGTTGCATCTGTGGAGAGAATCTGAGTTAACGTTAGAGTCTGACAAGATCATATCGTTTACACCTATTTCACATCTCAATTGCTTCTTCATTACAGTTAGCACTCCCTTTCTCTTTCTTTTTGAGCACCATCATCTGTTCCACTTGCTCCTCATATCCCTTCGCCAGCAGTATAAAATCATCTTTTTCCAACCCTTGTCAGCTCTGAAGAAGTCTCACTAGGCTCAACATGTTACTCTGTTTCTGTCTCCAAAACGACTGCCAGACCTGCTGAGTTTTGTCGGCATTTTCTGTTTCTGTCCCATCCTTGCTGCACTATTTCTGTTACAAAAAGCTTTCTTGCTTGGACAGGGGCCAGTGAACAACTTTTGGTCAGTTCCTACCTGTTTGACTTAGTTATGCTTACAACAGTGTCTGTACCTGACTGTGAGGAGAGGGTGGAGTAGACAACTTGATATCTCAATCTTGGCTGGTTTTGAATGTGTTATGATTGCATCATTTCTGCAGAATTCTGAGAGACGTGAGTCAGTCTGTCTGCTCATGGTCACAAGGTATGCTGAGCAAGATGTACCTGCCTTATTGGTACCTGTGATAACACTGCAGTGTCCAATGATCACTAGTTATTGCTGTTCCTTTTATGAGTTTAAAAGGTACATGTTTTCTACAGATAACGAGGGGTCAGAAGTACAGTGATTCTGAACACATCTCTCACAGCATTAGTATGTACATTGAAGCTGAGCTCTCTGAGTCTGCCATCTGTGATGAGGAATGTTGGGAAGAGAGAGGAAACTGGGGAGATTGATATTTACGTTGTTCAAACACTGAAGATAAGAGTAAACTACAGGACTGGTACTCACTGAAATCCTGATCATGTCTGGAGTGAGTGCCCACGCTCTCATTCAACCCCCACCGCCTCACATGGCACAATGGAGTAAAATGTCTATGGAAGAGGTTGGCTGATCTCCTGACTACCCTCAGCTGCTGTCTGTCCCTTTTCCCTCCTTTCTCACTCTGCAAAAACGTGTTGAGACGGTGCAGAAGTCCTGATCCTCTGTCTGTCTGGGGATGTTGAAAATTGGCAATGATCCAGAATCTTGTGTTATGGGAGCTAATGTAAGCATCACCACATCAGGTACAAATACTCTGGGGGCAGAGCCCACACCACAGTGGCTGTTAAGCAGAAAACCATCTCCATGATGGTAATGAGGCAACAGTTTCAGCGTCAGATGCTTGGGTCTGTCTGACCCTCCTTGCTATGACGCCGTTGCAGTGGTTTTGGTATTGCCATTAGTGGTAGCTGCATGGTGGGTCTGGTCTGGAAATCCTTGCTTTGGCAGCAGTGTCCTATAGCCAGTCCATAAACGCGGGAGCAAAAGATGGACTTTGTTTAACTTTGTCTCAATTTCTTTCTTTAATTTCAGTAATTAGAATGGGGTCCTGATGAAGGGCTTATGCCCGAAACGTCGAATTTCCTGTTCCTTGGATGCTGCCTAACCAGCTGTGCTTTAGCCAGCAACACATTTTCAGCTGGGGTCAAATTGTGGCAACTTAAACGCATCTCACATTATTTTCATAAATACAAGGGACAATAAATTGCTGCTCTACTCCTTATTACTACTTTAGCAATTTTTTTTAAGAAACTTGCTTCTGGAAACAGCCAACAGGAAGAACTGAACATTCATGAACTCTGCAGAAGAAATCCTAGTGGCAAGGTCAACAACGCAGAATCTACAGTTGATGATAACAGCACTATATGCTAGGGTTGGGGCCTACAGTGGCAGGAGAGGTAGGAACTCCCTGGAGCTATAATACCAAGCTCTCCAAGGCAGTTATTGATTTTGTCTGGTGTCATTGTTCTGTAGGCATGGTCTTGAACCAGGGATTCAGAGCGAGCCACCATCGGAGACTCTTCAAGTTAAAATCCCTGGTGGGCAAAGGATACCTTTAGTTACTGGCAGGGAAAGCTAGATGTAAAGAAAAGCACTTGCAGCTCAGACCGAGTGTTGGAGATATTGCATGCAGACACCACACGCGCAGTTCAAATAAGGAGCATCAAGAGCCACAGAATAATTGAATTAATAAAGGGGTATGTTCAAAGTCCCAGCAGACAAGGTCTAACAGATAAACAAAGTTAGGAGACTTTAGTAAGGCTGTAGAAAATGAGGAAGATGCATTGTTCAAACTGAAGTAGAGGTGGGAAACATTTATTGAAACCACAGATAGCGGGAATCATTTAGGAAGAAAACATGAAATAAACAAGGAATGCTATTAGAGTCACAAACAGTAGGAATTAGCCAGAAAAAGAGTGATTTTAGCTGGCAGCGTTATTAAAGCAACAGACAGAGGGTTTTATTCAATACAGCCATTAAGGAAATGGAAGTCATTTATTAAGGGAATAGTGATATTCAATTAGTGAATGCACAGAAAAAGGCAGGAAGCATCCATTTTTAGTCGTGAGAAGGCAGGGATCCTCCATTTGAATGACAAAGATGTAGAAAATCCTTGCAGGAGCAGCACAAAATAACTTTGCTATTATTGATAAAATACTCATCCTATAAGCTAGGAAACTAAAGGATGACATCAGGTAGACATAACATCAGGAATAATATCACCTGGAAAAATTTAATTTCAAATTAAACACAGAATTGGATCTCTTGGAGAAAACAATTAAGATATAGAAAGCTTCCAAATTAATTACTAAATCAGAAATTCAGCAAGTTAACACACTTTATATATACAGTTGGAAGTACAGCTGGCCAGCTAGCGACCCCTATGTCGAGTAAATTATAAAAAAAATTCAATAATGGTATCCACAGATTAGTGGAGAAACCAAATCCAGAACTGAAGCAACAAAGGTAGCCTTTGCAAAGCAAGTCCATGATATTAAAGGTGCTGCATATGTTGTAATGGAACAGTTGACTATTTCTTCAGGAAAGACGAGCTCAGCAAAGGAAATCCTAGCAATGAAATGCTTTACAGTCTGAAGGGACTTTGAGCCCTTGCTGTCAGGGCTAAAGTCAAAGTTAATAGTGTGTAACCCAGAGACCTACCAAAGTTCCAAGTGCAAAAGTGCATCCCCTGAAAGAATAGTGAGCCACCAGACTAAATATGTGAAGTGGGAAATGGAGGAAGAGGCAAATGTAATTGATATGCCGAAATGTGTAATATTAATAGTGGGGGGAATAACTTGGGAGCGATATTGTTGAAAAGTATGATGATCTAAAAGAGTTAATAATGAGGGGAGCCTTTTGTACTATCATTAGAACGATATTGTACAAATGTCATGGGAGAACAACTTGGGTCTTTCTTCCTTGAGACCCTATGTTGTCCTTGTAGTTTCTGCAATGGTGTCTATCACATTAGTGTAACTTTTAAATAACATGGAACTTTTTTGCTTTGTTCACGTGTATCGCTCTGAAACTCATCATTGTGCAAAACAAAGCAGTCATTTTTATGTGTGTCTGCCTGTGTCTGTGGCTGTGCCAATAACTCCTCGTGCTGAACTCTGAATGAGAGACCGCTTCAGTGAGTGCTGCCACAATGCTTATGTTTGGATCATTGGTCTGTTGTGAAGCCACTGTGATTTAAGACCTGAAAACATTTTGAAGTAATTGTTGTATAGAAATACATCCCATCAAGGAATGGTTCGATTTCAACCTCTGCTTTCACTTCCTGTTGGCTGCATTAGCTATACAATTCAGTACATTGCTCTCATTTTGAGATTCTCGTTGGAATTTTCAGTTGGCTGTGGGTGACTTTAGAACTATTGACAGTCCAGGAGAGGCCCAAGGAATTTGTATTGTCTCTTTGCCAGTGTAAAACAAATCCCAATATTGCCTGACACACTCCCCATAATCCTGTATCAATCCCAAACTGAACCCATTGTCTCTTGCTCTCTCTCCATTGCTTAATATCAAACCAAACCGATCTAATGACCAGCTCTCACCCATAGCCTTGTATCAACCTCGAACTGATCCAATCTGCTCCATTATCTCCATCACCTCATTATCAATCTGTGCTTTGAGCGTTTTTATGTTTTGCTTTTAAAGATGGCTTCATCTTTGACTGAACTATTCCCGATGCTTCAACAACTCTCTTAATGGAAGGTGATTCCTTTTGAAACCTGTTCCCTCAGGTTGATGAATCCTCATTACTAATTCCCCAAACAGGTAGTAATCTTTTGCTACTTCCTGGATCAAAAGTCTTTTATGAATGTAAATATCTATAATAAATCTCTGCTGCCATGGTAACAGTCCCAATGTTTCTAAATGTCTCCTCTTGACTATAGTTTCCAATCCCCAGCATTACGCTAGTTAATCAGTTTTGTGTAGTCAGTCTTGCTTTAATGTCTTCCTGCTGAACCTTCACTGTTACCATACCAATCCATTGGATAGATCTCTTTATCTTTGTATCACTTTCACTTTCACCTGGCGAAAGTCCAGATAATAACTTGGAAATTACAATAAGTGATTGAATTGCTGGTTACATTAGTTTCTCTCTGATGATTGTTACCTCCTGGCAACTTCATGAGAGATGGAATAGGATTTTGGGGAAGGGGTGTCTAAGGTAAGTTATATGGTAGGGGGCTGGGGATATTGAGGTAGAATGAGTGTGGTGCAACTGAAGCTCTGCTATTCAAGGAGTTCAGAGACAAGATGTACATTTCTGAAGAACAATTTGTAACATTTGGATATTGAAGTGTAGTCACTGTTGTGGTATAAGAAACAAGATGACTGATTGCACACAGCAATGTTGGACTGATTGTCTAATCTGATTTAGTAATGTCAGTTGAGGGATGAATATTGACCACAAGATACCTTTTTCCTAGAAGTAATCTTTTACACCAATCTGAGTGAGCGGAAGAAACCACTGTTTATCAGTGCTTCTGAAAGATGGCACCTGTAACAGTGCTTTAATCCCTCGACACTACTGCCCCCCCCCCCCCCCCCCCCCAAACATCACACAGAGAGGAAAGTTCATAACTTCTCAAGATATTGAGAATCCAATTTCCTTGACTCAGCATCTCATTTTCAATGCTGTTTATGCTGATAAAGTATTTTACAGCAGGGGTGGGTTGTAATGACCCAACAAACATTCCCAAGGCAGGTACATGAGGTTCAAGGCAGAATGAAATTTATTAAACTGGCAGTTTGATGTATTCGTCCCACTATGCCTGTTCAAAATGCAGCACATAGTTTTGTCTGTGATTCTGAAGGTTGCATTGTTGATACGTAGGTACATTTTCCCAGAAGTTGTCAATGCCATGTTTGTCTCTAGTAAGCTCTAATAACTTGGCATGAATATGGATTTAAGGCTTGCAGTTTTCCAGTAATGTGCTGCTAGGCCTGAAATAATTAAATTCTTACTTCAGAAAGCTCTCCCATCTCAAACATTGGGTGGTCTTATTGAGCACTAAATCCTTTTCAGCCGTTGCTATGTTACGGCCAGTGTTGTTGAGTACACTGTGATAATGGGATTTCTCCGAGGTAAGGTTTTAATTGTGCTCTAACCGAGGCTACAGCTCTCATAACACTAGCATACCACCAGGCAAATGAGAGTACGAGAGCAGAAGCAGATCGGGCTCACTTCATTGACTGAAGCAGTGTGGAATTGTAGTGATGTCTGATCAGGAAAGTGTTTTGAAGGCATTCAGTAAGTTTGAAAACTGTAGGATGTGTACTTGGTGTGGAGGTTCAGTCACAATGTCTCTGTTTGATGGGTTGATATGTACAAGGTCTGTTTTCGTAGGATGATCTATTTACAGGGCTGCTATGTTTGAGATCTGTTTCATCAGATGATGCACCTGGGGGTCTGTGTTACCCAGAGTGGTGCCCCTGGGGGTCTGTTACCCAGGGTGGCGCGCTTAGAGGGGTCTGTGCTTCCCGAGGAGGTGTGCCTGGAGGGGTCTGTACTTCCCGGGGTGGTGCCCCGGGGGGTCTGTGTTACCCGGGTGGTGCCCCAGGGGTCTGTGTTACCAGGGTGGTGCCCCAGGGGTCTGTTACCCGGGTGGTGCCCCAGGGGTCTGTGTTACCAGGGTGGTGCCCTAGGGGTCTGTGTTTCCCACGGAGGTGTGCCTGGGGGGGTCTGTGTTTCCCACGGAGGTGCGCCTGGGGGGAGAGGGGGGTCTGTGTTTCCCGGGGAGGTGCGCCAGGAAGGGTCTGTGTTACCCGGGGTGGTGCCCCGGGGGTCTGTGTTACCCGGGGTGGTGCCCCGGGGGTCTGTGTTACCCAGGGTGGTGCCCCGGGGGTCTCTGTTTCCCGGGGAGGTGTGCCTGGAGGGGTCTGTGTTTCCCGGGGTGGTGGTTTATTCACTTGCAGTGTTTGAGGCTTGTGGCCTGGACTGGTCACACTGTTTGAATACTAATGAATGGTGCTTTGTTTTGTTTTGCAGGACCTCTTCCACAACTGATTGTGAACGGGGATATTGAACAGAAGGTAAAAAGCTCCTTTTATTTCAGTGCAGTCTCACTGAACCGTAACATGTTGTTTATGGAACTTAGTGTCCAAGTGCAAAACGTCCTCAAAACAAACTGCTTGCAACCTCCCAACTTTGTGAAATTATTTGTTAGCTGGCCATTTCCACCCTTGTTAATGTGCTTTTTACACACACAATGAAGATGTACTTTTTAAAACAACAACCATGGCAGTCCTATGTGGCACAGTTCTTGAATTCCATCACCATTTGGGATGTTAACGATGGCCGGAGGTTTCATCACAGGAGCTGCTGTCTCTAACCGTGCACCCTAGCAAATAGCTTTCTCTCCACACACGGACGGACACACGGACGGACACACACCTCACCCCAACCTAAATTTTAGTCACTATTAAAAAAAAATCAAAACCCAATCTGATTTTCCTCCTGGTTTTGCAGTGTCCAGGGAACAATTTCGAGACAATCCCACAGGATTAGCAATTTCCTGTATTACATCTTAGATTCTTCTTGATCCATTCCACAGGGAAAGGCAGGCAGTGGCAGGCACAGCCAAACCTGTGAGTGTTTTCATGTTCTGACTCCCTCTGAGCCTCCTTGGAGGCTGACCAGGTTTCCTTTGTGCTGTTGATGAGCTGTCCTCGTCTCTGTTCCAGGGAGCTGTCCATCATCTGATTTACATTATTCAGTGATGAATGCGATCTCTCAGCTCTGAAGCTGGCCATTGTGTTTATGTTGGGAGTAGCTGTGATTGCAGTGAACCCCAACCATGCACTCCAACCCCCTCAATCTCCTCCTGCCCCCCCACATCCAACTCTCCCAGAGTGTTCAACTCAACTTGACTGTGTGAGTGCTGCTTACTTCATACCCTTTCCCCACATTTCTTTATCCATCTTCCTTTCTGCAGCTTACCAGCTAAGCCTGGAATGTTGATACTGTCTCTGATATAATCATTAACTCTGGCTATGAGTTTTACAGCCTGACAATTCTCTGCAAAAAGGTTTTTGTTCCCCTGCTGTCTGTTCAAAGTCTCTTGCGTTCAGTGTTTTTATAACTTATTTTCCTAATCAACTTGCTCAAAAATGAGATGAACTCTGGTCCCTTGGTTCTGGGGTATGTACGCTACTCTTGCGCCACAAGGTGGCCCCTCTTGTGTTCATCTTTGACACATGGCCATTTGTTCAAAAATCCACAACTCATTGGAAACGGTCTGTTCCCTCTACCCTGATCCATCTGCCATAATTTTATTTTTTTTATTGACTTTTTTTTTCTAATCAACTTGCTCAAAGATGTTCTTACACACCTTTGGCACAGGTGTGACTTGAACCTGGGCCTCCTGGTCTAACAGTAAGGATGCTACCACTGTTCCAGAAGTGGGCCCTTCCGCCATTATTTTGAACCCTACTCTCAAATTACTGTTTTAACCAGTAATAATAGGATGGAATTTTTGATTATTTAAGAGATTCTGGCTTTACTGGCAGGACCAGCATTTATTGTCAGTCCTTATTTGTTATTGGGAAGGTGTGGTGAACTGTGTGCTTGAACCACTGCAGTCCTTGGGCTGTAGGTACATTAACAGTGCTGCCCAAGAGGGAGTTCCAGGATTCTGACCCAGCGATAGTGAAGGAACAGCAATATAGTTCCAAGTCAGGATGGTGAGTGGCTTGGAGGGAGATTTGGAGTTAGTGTAGTTTCCATGTATCTGCTGCTCTCTTCTAGATAGTTATAGTTCTGGATTTGAAAGGTGATGTCTAAGGAGCATTGATAAATTTCTGCAGTGCATTTTATAGTTAGTACACTTTCTTGCTATTGTGGGTTGGCGATGGAGAGCGTGAATATTTGTGGATGTTGTGTCAATCATGTTGCCTGCTTGATTGCTGGATAGTGTCAAGCTTATCTAGTGTTGTTGGGGGAGGCAGTAATCCAGATAAGTGGGGAATATTCCATAACACACTTTGAGTTTTTAAGACGTGGAGAGGCTTTGGGGAGTTGATAAGGTGTGGCGCTGGAAAAAGCAGATCAGGTCAGGTAACATCTGAGGGGCAAGAGATTTGACATTTCAGGTTTAACCCTTCAGTTCTCACTGTCTCCCAGAGGCTCTGGGAGTCAGGAGGTGAGTTACAAACAGTGGGCCACCTAGCCTCTGACCTGTTCTTATAGAGATATACAGCATGGAAACAGATCCTTCACTCTCACTTATCCGTGCTGACCAGTCATCCCAATCTGACATGGTTCCATTTGCCAGCATTTGACCCATATCCCTCTAAACTTTTCTATTCATATATCCATCCAGATGCCTTTTTAAATCCCCAGTCTATTCAACCTCTCCCTATAACTCAAGCCTTCCAATCCTGCAACAACCTTACAAATTTTTTCTGCACCCTCATGTTTCACAACATAGCTCCATTGAAGGGTGATCAGAATTGTACTCCATATTCCAAAAGTGGCATAACCACTGTCCTGTACAGCTGCCTCCCAACTCCTGAACTCAGTGTTTTGGCCAAGCGTTCCATAGGGTGCTTTTGCCACCCTGTCTACCTGTGACTCCACTTTTAAGGGATTATGCACTTGCACCCCTCGGTCTTTGTTCAGCAACACTCCCCAGGGCTGTATCATTTATCACCTATAGCATTCTCAGCTAATTCTCTCCCCCCCCCCCCCCCCCCCCCGTCTCAGCCCACAGCCCATAAACCTCATTCCTGATGAAGGGCTTATGCTTCTTGGATGCTGCCTGACCTGCTGTGCTTTTCCAGCACCACACTTCTGACCCTATTATTAAGTGTATAAGATCTGGCCTGGTTCGCCATTCCAAAATGCATCACCTCACATTTATCTAAATTAAACTCCATCTACCGTTCATTGGCCCATCTGATCAAGGTCTGTAGCCACAGTATGTATATGGTTAGCCCAGTTCAGTTCATGGCCAATGATAACCCACAGGATGTTGATAGTGGGAGATTCAGTCATGGTAACCCCATTGAATATTAAGAGGAGGTAGTTAGATTTGTCTTTTTGAATATGGTCATTGTCTGGCACTTTTGTGATATGAATGTTACTTGCTGCTTGTCAGCCCAAGACTGGATATTGTGCAGGTCTTGCTCTATTTGACCATGGGTTAGGTCATTGTGCAGAATGAAGATTAGTAATACAGTGCAGTATAATATCCTGAACTGATGAGATGAAACCGAGGGAGCTGAGTGATAGGCGAGTGTTCACAATTATTAAACTGAAGTTTCTATTAGTGTGAGAGTTAATTCTAGATTCAGCAGTATAGAACAGTTTTTCTTATAAAACCCAATAAGGAGTTTGGGAGAAACTCTTTTACCCAGAAAATGGTGAGAATTTGGAGGTCACTACCATGAAGAGCAGTTGAGGCGAATAGCAAAGAAGTATTTAAGGGGAAGCTGGATATAAACACGAGGGAGAAAGGAATAGAAGAAAATGCTGATGGGAATAGTTAATGAAGGATGGGAGGAGGGTGATCTGGAGCATAAATGCCAGTATATAACTATAGACTAATTGGCCTGAATAACAGCTCTACTGTACAGTTTATGAAATTCTAAGTTGTGTTCTTGATCTTTTTATCTGATATAACTTCTTTGATCTGCCTGATACAACTTCCTTCCTGTTATTGTTATGTCTAAATTGCTACAGACGTTGCAAAAAGAAAACTTGTGCGTTCAAGCCCTTCCCCAAGATCTCGTTCTTGTAGTGTTTGAGGCCTGTGTTTCTTTGTTTCTTCCACGTTAGTTTATTAAAACATTTATGGTGGCTTCGGATCAACTGTGATGATACAAATGAAACGAGTAATTCAAATTCTTAACTTAGTTTTATTTAAATGATTGCTATAACTAAAGTACAAAATAACAGGATTATAGTTATGACCATCAAGCATACAAATACTACTAACATATTACATCATGCAGATCTCAGTTTCCATTAATATACCAAACAAAAGGCCTACAGCATTCTCAGTTTATATTAAAATCCATAGACCTTGTGCTGCCAGGTTAAGTTTGTTAAATTCTCCATCGTTTACATATTATGTTTGGGTTTTATAAAGTAGGAAATTGGCATATCGATGTATTTTTGTTCTCGATCTTATTTGGGAACAGTTCTTTTCTCCATAATTTCATCACCCATTTACTTTTGAGATATTGTGGTAAATGATAGTGGTAAATTCAAGAGGTTTCTAACAAAGTTCAGACAGAAGCACATCCTGCCTTCAGCAAGGCAGTACACATTCAGTTGTTTAAATAATGTTAGACCAGCTTTGTCTGAAAGGTGCATCCATTTCATCAGAAGATGATGTGGTAGAGGTTGAAAACTGATAGTACAACTATTTTAATGACCTCCTTTCGCAATGTTAGGTTGTCTTTAGATATTGTTATGAAGCAGAGGCCAAACCCCTCAGGTAATTAAAACTAAATACCCAGAAAAATTGCCTTGTAACCTGTTAAAAGTGTGGGTGAGTGAAAGAGAACTCCTAATTTTCACTATTTAAAGAAAAGTAACAATTTATTTTCCTAACAAAACGCTAAACAAAAACTATTAACAAATCCTAGCCCTTTTTTCTTCTCTAATTGCTATCGGACTCCAACTCTATAAAAATGCTGCTCCAATAGCACACAGTTAAACATTACATTAACTTTAATCTTAAGCCCACACAATCTGTCATTTTCACTGTCTGCAATTTTCCATCTGCTGATCTCCTTGGGTCATTGTCTTACGTTTTACTGCTTTTAGAGGAAAAGGTCATCTTATTTCTTTGAGAGCAAGATGTTGGATGGACAATTCGCTCTCTGGCTCCAAGGCAGTTGCTTTGCTGTTCGGTGGCAGTTCCAGTGACCAAAATTTCAAAATGCCCTTGTTTCATACTCCCTGATATCGTACTCACTCATTGGTCTGATGTTGTCAATGCAATAAATTCAAACTGAATTGGGTTTTAGTATCCTAGGCATAATTTTAAATTAATTGGTTAAATTTGAATTGTTGTCAAAACAGCAAACAAAACTTAGGTATCTATTTAACATCCAGTTATTATATGTATTGGTTTTGGAACAGCCTGTATCTTAGCTGTTCTGCTTGGCAGCTGCGGCTGTTCTTTAAATTTACTTTAAAATTCAGAAAATACTTTCTCTCTTAAAGTGAACATACACTCTTTCGACTTTGTAACAATATGTTCATTTTATGTGTAAGTGGGCATAATTGCCAGATTGAGCTTATTGTACAGACTCAGTATAAGGAGAAGAAACTGGTGTAGAAGTAGGCCATTTGGCCCTTCAGCCTGCTGTGATTCACTAAGATCGTGGCTCATCTGACTGTCATCTTAACTCCACTTTCCTGCTGTCTCCTCTTAATTGTAGACTCCTTTTTGATCAGAAAATTCAATATTCGATATGTTGAATAAACCAACTTCCACATTGTCTGGGAAGAGAATTCTAAAGACTAACCCTCCTATCTAAAAAGACTCCTCATCTTATGTGAAAGATTCTTTATCTTAAAACACCGTCCCTTAACTCTAGATAATCCCAAGTGGGAAAACATCCTCTCAGCATCGATCCTGTCAAGCCTCCTCAGGATTTTCTGTTTCAGTAAGGTCACCACCCCTTATTCTTCTAAACTCCAATGACAACCCTTTCATCCCAAGAATCAGTGGAGCTAATCTTTGCCAAACTGACTCCAATGCATGTATATCCTTCCTTAAGCACGAAAAGCAAAACTTGCCCCATGTGCAGTATCACTAATGTCCTGTACAGTTGTATCAAGACTCCACACTTTTATAGTCCATCCCTACTTGTAAGAAAGAGCAGTATTCATTCCTGAGAACCTAAGTTATGCGAAGTCATATACCAGGATATGCAGATCCCTCTGCAGTGCCATACTCCATAGTCTTTCCATTAAGATAATGTTCTGCTCCTATTAAACAAGAGGAATTGAATATAGAAGCAAAGAGGTGCTTCTGCAGCTGTACAGGGCCCTGGTGAGACCACACCTGGAGTACTGTGTGCAGTTCTGGTCGCCAAATTTGAGGAAAGACATTCTGGCTATTGAGGGAGTGCAGCGTAGGTTCACGAGGTCAATTCCTGGAATGGAGGGATTACCTTACACTGAAAGACTGAAGCAATTGGGCTTGCATACCCATGAGTTTAGAAGACTGAGAGGGGATCTGATTGAGACATATAAGATTATGAAAGGATTGGACACTCTGGAGGCAGGAAACATGTTTCCGCTGATGGGTGAGTGCTGAACCAGAGGACACAGCTGAAAAATACGGGGTAGACCATTTAGGACAGAGATGAGGAGAAACTTCTTCACCCAGAGTGTGGTGGCTGTGTGGAATGCTCTGCCCCAGAGGGCAATGGAGGCCAAGTCTCTGGATTCATTTAAGAAAGAGTTGGATAGAGCTCTCAAGGATAGTGGAATCAAGGGTTATGGAGATAAGGCAGGAAGCGGATACTGATTAGGAATGATTAGCCATGATCATATTGAATGGTGGTGCAGGCTCGAAGGGCTGAATGGCCTACTCCTGCACCAATTGTCTATTGTCTAAACTGAACCACCTCACATTTTCCCAGGTTATACTTAATCTGTCAATTTTTTTTTGTCACTGACTTAAATTATCTATAATCCCTTTCCAAGGTCTCTATATCCTCCTCACACGTTTCTTTTCCTAGCTATCTTCATATTGTCAGCAAATTTGACTACAGTACAGGCAATCCCTTTATCAAGTCATTAAAATAGATCAAGCATAGAGGAGACCTCAACACGATTCCTGAGGCACTCAGTTCCACAGCATGCAGACAATTACTTACTGATTCTAATTTTTTTTGTTATTTAGTTAATTTTGTATCTGTGCTAATATATCACCTCCAACACCATGAGCTCTCCTTTTGTATAGTAATCTTGTATGTGGTACCTTTTATTGAAAGTCTGAGGTCATCCTCTTCACCTTGTAGAGAAGAACAAAAATATCTTCCCTTTGGCTTGTTTGTCTTTGGAATTCTCTTCCACAGAGATCATTGGAGACTGGGTCATTGAATATATATAGTTAATGCTGAGTTGAACGGATTGTTGATCTATAAGGGAGTCAAAGGTTATGAAGAAGTGCCAGGAAAGTGGAGTTAAGACCCCAGGAAGACTTCCCAGAATTTCTTTTAAATGGTGGTAAGTTGGGGACTGAGGTTAAGCAGAGAGATGTGGGGATTCCTCTTATAGAGTTCTCTGCCCGAAAACAATCTGGAATTGATTATTGGCTAAAAGCAATCATTTTATGACTTGGTGAGACAAAGGGGCAGACCAGAGTCCATCTCAGCTGAAATAGGAATTGAACTCTGTTCTTTTGGCCTTAATCTGATCAGTGTACTAGTAAAGTAGCCAACTGAACTAACCAAGTTCCATATTCGGGGACCCAAGTGCAAGCCACTTCTGATATAACACAATAGTTCCGTCTTGTGCAATCTCACTTTATAAGAAAATTGCGCAATAGCAGTGCCATCTAAACTAGGGGGGCCAGAGTCATGTTATAGTCAATACAGAGAAAGGCAAGTTTGCATTCTACAAATAACCGTTTAAATTCTTCAATTGCGTTCAAGCCAATTTGCATTGAAGAAACCTATTCTAGCAGGACCGACTGTACTGAAATCACCTAAGTTAGCAGACGAGTTCAAAAAATAACATGAAATAAGCCATTAGAATTTTTAATGCAAGGGAACTGGAATCTGAGAGAGTGAAGGCTCTGTAACAGTGACATCAAGTACTGAATAGACCCACTTAAGATGCAGAATGATACCCTGATTCAAAGGGTTCAATTATATGGCGATTTTTGCATAAACTAAGGCTGTGTTACCTAGAAATTAGAAAGTTAAGGGGTGATTTGTTCAAGGCTTTCAAATTGAAAGGAACACAGAGGTTGGATAGAGGTGGAGTTGTTTTGAGAGCCTGGGACTCGGGATGTTGCCTAAGACTTGGAGCTGGAATGTTTAGAAGTGAAATTAGGAAGCACTCCTACATGCAAAGGCTGACTGAAATGAGGTTTTGCATTCACATTTGCAACTTATGCTGGATATACTGTTAATTTTAAAACAGTGATAGATTTGAATTAATCATAGGTATTAGGGGATATGGCCAAAGGTCGGTATGGTGGAGTTAGGTCACATATCAACCATGATGCCATTAAATGCCAACTTTCCCCTTGATAAAGGGCTCAGTGACCAGGGAACATAGCTTTAAGTTAAGGGGCTGATGGTTTAGATGGGATGTAAGGATGCAAAGATTTCACCTAGACGATGGTGGGAATCTGGAACTTACTGCCCGTAAGGGTGGTAGAGACAAACTCTCATAACATTCAAGAAGTATTTACATATGCACTTGTGATGTCAAGGCAGACAAGACTGTGGGCTAAATGCTGGAAAACGGGATTAGAATAGTTAGTTTTGACACCGGCTCACTGGGTTGAAGAGCCTTTTTCTGTCTCTGACTCTAAAATGACGAAACAGATTCCAGTGGTTAAATGGTCTCCTTGTTCCTGTTAGATAACTGGGTTCAGTTATGTACAGAACAAAGGAGCAGAACCTTAGAATTTAAGACTGGCCAGTCAGGGGTGATATGTCAGAAAGCATTCCTTTACATAAAGGAGAAAATAATGACTGCAGATGGTGGAGATCAGAGTCAAAATGTGTGGTGCTGGAAAAGCACAGCAGGTTAGGCAGTTTCCTGATGAAGGGCTTATGCCCGAAATGTTGATTCTTCTGTTCCTCTGATGCTGCCTGACCTTCTGCACTTTTCCAGCGCCACATAAGGACAAGTAGAAATCTGGATTTCTCTCCCGAGAAGTTTTGAGAGACTAATTGAATAAAGTTGAAACTGCAATAGGTAGATTTTGTTACACCATGGAGTACAGAGGCTGTTGAATGGAGTTAAGAGACAGATCAGCGATTAATCTAATTGATTGGCAACTTTGATTCAAGGGGTTAATTGGTCTCCTTCTGTTCCAGTCTTCATAATTATTGTTGTGGCTTGTAATCACTTGTTGACCCTGAATAACATCACGAAGTGACAGGAAAAAAACTGCACAGTTTATAGAATCCTTACAGTATGGAAGCAGGCCATTCAGCCCATCAAATCCACACCACTCCTCCAAGGAGCTCCCCACCCAGACTCAACCCACTACCCGATCACCCTGCATTTTCCATGGCTAATCCACTTAGTCTTTGGACTGTCAGAGGGAAGCCTATACAGGCACGGAGAAATGTGCAAACTCCACACAGATAGTCTGTCCAAAGGTGGAATCGATCCTGGATCCCTGGCACTGTGAGGCAGCAGTGCCTGTTAACATGCAACTGTCCACCTGACATGATTCTAGTGACTCTCAATTCTTCGCTAACCTAGTCTTGCCAAAAGTTCCTCTACTAAAGTTTCAAGTGACCTGTGCAGTTAAATGTTAGATCTGCTCATCCACGTTTCTGTTTGCTGAGCCTTTATGAATGCTTTGTGCATCAGAAATATACCGGAGACGTGACTGATGTATATCAAAGGTAAACTGTTGTTACAAAGACAATTTTGTGCAGTTCAACTGGTTAGAATTTAGATGTTGCTGTTTTGATGTTGCCATTGTCACTAAAACCCTGGATTGGCTTCCGATTGGCTGTCACACTCAATCCTTTGCAAATGCTAGAATCTCAAACTGTCAGTTGTCCAGTAGACACTGGACTATGGAAAGCTGATTATAAAAAGCTCAACAGGGAGTCTGTGATGCTCCCATCCTGGACAGTTACTGGCCCCCAACAGGAGATAAACCTTGAACCCAAGCAATGTCAGTGGCGTGATGGCTGAATCTGTGACTTAGAGTTTGGATTCTACTAAAGGATAAGTTATAAAATTGGGTATTTATGGATTTGTGTCAAAGGTTTGAGACTAAAAGTCCAACTGGCTCAGAGAAGGGAAAGTGACATCAGTGCCTTTGGTAGTGGATATTGGACCCACTCCAAGTGGCATCAGTCTAAATAATAAAGGGTCCTTTCTTATCTCGCCCACATCCCAAAGATCAAAAGGATGAACCAAATGGTCACTCAATATTTATCCCCAATTTAGTTTTCCATCTAGTATCAGCTGTCCTTCTCTCTGTCATCTCCCTCCTTGCAGGGGCAAGGTGTAATTATCCCTGAGTAAGGCATAAATGTAGTTGGACCTCAGGACCTTTGGTCCAGGGATAGTATATTCACATGATCTCCACAACCTCC
Organism: Hemiscyllium ocellatum; assembly: GCF_020745735.1. Classification (NCBI taxonomy): domain Eukaryota; kingdom Metazoa; phylum Chordata; class Chondrichthyes; order Orectolobiformes; family Hemiscylliidae; genus Hemiscyllium; species Hemiscyllium ocellatum. The sequence continues at coordinate 36,526,001 of NC_083425.1, forward strand.
ACCACCACCACCACCGTGTGCACGCACAACACACACACATCCCCATCCTTGTAAGTAATCACTGAGCATCGTGCTCAGATAACCTGTTTTGCTGAGCTGTTCAGCTTACTGAAGTCAATTTTCCCTCTGTGTTAGACAGTTCAATGAGAAGCTTATGTTTTGGAGAAAAGGAGAGCTTGAGCCTGAAAAGTACCACTTTTGAAGTTTGTTTTGTTATTATTGAGATATAGATCCATGCAAGGCTCTCTGTGTAATAGCGACATCCTGTGGTTAGTTTATGCTGTGGCTGCAAACTGTCTTCACTCGGGCAGAGAACTGGAAGTGAATCTCTTACCACTCATCTGAAACGGAGGAGGATGTTGAATGTGAAATACTGACGCCAGATCTTTCCTATCTCTTTCCCTGGTGTTTCCCTGCATGATTCAGCAGAGCTGAGCAGGAGAGAGAGAGAGGCGGAGGTTGTCTCTTTAGTTCATTCAGAGAATGGTTGCGTTGCTGGCTGGCATTTCTGTTGCTTGGAGAAGGTGGTGGAGAGCTACCTTCTTAAACTGCTGCAGTCCATTTGGGGTATAGGTAGATCTGCAACACTGTTAGGGAGGGAGTTCCAGGATTTTGACCCTGAAAGTCATTGAAGGAACGGCGATGTACTTCTAAGTCAGGATGAGAGTAGTTTGGGGGGAGCCTGGTGGTATTTCCATGTACCTGCTGCCCTTGTCCTTTTTGATGGTAATGGTCAACAGATGCTAAGAAGCCTTGATGAATTTCTGCATTGTGATTTGTAGATGGTACACACATCTGTCACTGAGCATTGCTCTGGCTAGATTTGATTTCTTCTTACCTTTCCATGAAGCGGGTGATGACTGACCTCTTCCTCCTCCTTCCCTTTTCAGGCAAACGGAGATGTTTCTGCGACAGTGACTCCCACACCAGCACCATCTTCAAACTCCTCATCTGCTCCATCAACCCCAACAACTCCATCCAGGGATACAAGTGCCCCAGTGGTCAAGGTATTTTGTTATAATTATGATTTCCATGTTTTTTTTCTCTGCTGTGCCTAAACTTCGTGTGCTTTTTCAGGCAGTGCTGTGTTTTGAGACATTTTTCAGGTGGTGAGTGCAGCACAACTTTTTTTTTGTTGTATAATTATGGGCTGACTGGAGGTGGTGACAGTGGCTTTGCAAATGCAGGTCTTTGATGTTTAGTCTGAGCAGGTCGTGGTCACAGAGGAAACTGACGCTCTCTCTCTTTCTCTCTCTCTCTCTGGTTGACAGCCCCAGCCTGAAAGTGACAAAACAGTTGACGAGGTGGGTCTGAGCCTCAGTACCTCGGCAGCAGAGGCCAAGGAGAAGGTGCATTCGAAACGCTCCAGCAAGCGGGCCCCACAGATGGACTGGAGCAAGAAGAATGAACTATTCAGCAACTTGTAAAGAAAAAAGAACCTTCGCTAATCTAAGCTTCTGCTTTAATAACCTCAGAAAAAGTTAATTTCTCTGGTAATTTTGTTTTCCCAAGCCCAGTGAGTCTTAACCTGCTACATTCCGAGGGGTGAGCCCCTCTCTATGTCCGTTTCCCCATTTGCTCCGATCCAGGTCAGGTTGTCGTTGGCCTGATTTTGTTAGTCGAGCAGGGTAATGAGCCTTCCCCCATCCCACTGTGACTAGTCCTCTGACGTAGACTCTGTGTTTGTGCTGTCTCCCCCAGTAGCTGTGCATGGTGTGGTGGAATCCCTCAGGCATCTCTCACCAGTTGCTCCTGATGCCAGTGCTCACTTGGACAGGGGCAGCATTGTGAGGTTGTGGACACTCTCCTCTCTCCACCTTTTTCAAGTCTCTGTGCTGCTGACTTGCTGAGCTTTTGGTGAAGTGTGTGCAGTTTCAGACCAGACTTTTGTAGACAGTCCTGAGCTTAACCTGGTCACTTTGAATAAAAGCAGGATACATTTCCAATCTCTTCGAACAACTGAGTCCTGCGCTGTGAACACTGAACCATTCAGTCACAAACCTGGTAATTCTCTGGAGATATTGTTCCTTCCTCCTGATGAACAGAAGGTTTTGAATCTCTTGTCATGATTTGTTTGAAATTACCCACACAAATTACTTATTAAAGAACCATCATTCTGCCAATGACCAGATCAAATTTTGTGTTTCATTTTTCTCTAATCTGCTATGTGCAATTATGATATTTCTGTTAAATTTAGATTCTCCAGTATTAAAATCCAGTCTAATCTGCAAACTGAAATCGGCAAGTTGCATTCACTAGCAAAGAACCAATTTAGTTTGTTACTAGACAAAGCTTCGGTAATGGGCGATGGCTGCTTTCAAGATGGTAAAGATGTTCTAATTAGTGCTGACAGACCACAAACTCCATGCAAGGGTGCTTGTGTCTCACTGGCCTGTGTTGACCTTGGGCAGGTTGCTGCCCATCAGAATCACTTGTAAATTGGTTACGGTCCCAATCCAAGCTCCAACTAACTGTTGAGGAGTGTGCATTTCTCTTGAATGGATGTGGGACCATTTTGCCAACATTCCAAATGATTCAGGTTACTGGAAATTGTTGCCATACAAGAACTTAATTTGGGCTTTCATTTAGAATACAATTCGAACCCATCTGATCCATGGAATCTCATCCCTGCTTATCATATTCCTTCATCCCATATCTTTCCCATCAACTCTTTAGGTTTCAGGTCTCCTTTTCAGAGACCAACCCTCTCCGTTCTGTATGGTGAATGAAGCTTTGAGTCAGATCACAGCAAGATATAAACTGGCCCTACAGCTATGGAGGTAACTGCTGCCCTGTATTTCTCTGGGGAGAGTGCAAGTCATTTTTGATCTTTTCACCCCTTCCATGAGAATGTGGTATCAAGTCCATTAACCTGCTAAGAAATGGTCCAGTTGGTGCTGATCTGGTTATTAATACTTTTATATTTCCTGTTTGACACTTGTTACAACAGGGTAAAGATTTGTTCATTAGTCTTGATTTTTGCTTTTACCTTTTTAATCTCTGGGATTGGATGATGGGGACTCATTTATTTGTTTTTATCTGCAATATCATTATCCTTTGTTTTTTGTTGTATTTTGGGTGTTTTATTAACTCATTCCATCCTGTTCACAATGCTCCCATCTCCTGCTGTACTTCAGATGGCATTGCGATAGACTGAATGCACCCTGTGGCTTTCTCACTATCAATGATGTGAATAATCTACTTTCATTGGCTACAAATGAGTTCCAATCTGAAACAATTCCAAAACCTGGAAATCTGACGGGCTTGCCATTTGCTTTCAGTGGGGCTTTCACTTTGGATTTCAATTCAGTTCAATAAAAGCTAGGTTTAGAATTCATACAATGCAGACTGAAATTCTTCAGCACTGATCAAGCGAGAGTTACTTCCTCAGTGTGCCAAGTTGTAAAGAGATTTTGTAAGGAGTGGTTCAAGTCAGTGATGTTAATGTGTAAATCTGCAAAAACATTAATGAGACAGCTTGGATCCTTCAGTTCCTAATTTCTAATTGTAATGTTGTGTTGGGTTGCTTGAGGTCAGAGACTTTGTACCCCAGCATTTGTAGTTTAACCCTCTGGATCTCCTCTAAAGGTGACACCTGGGACTTGTGACAAGGTCCCTGCCTGATTTATAAGATAAATGGTTTCTCAAGGGATTCACACATTACCCTGGGGAGCAGTGCCTCTACACCAATTTTGAGTTGCTGGATTTAGTCTTAGTTCTGGGCAGTACATTGAGGATTAATCTAGTTACAGTCATGGTCTGTGTCTGAATATGGCATTATATCTCATCATTGGTTTGCATTTTCCTTCTTTACACAACAGATTGTACATTTTATATTAAAAAAAAGTATCTGACCTATACTGGCGGTAATTTGGAAAAGTTTCTGTTGAAGTGAAATGCCTATTATAGCCCTCGGAAACCTCAGCTGAGATTAATCCTATGTATACGTGTGTCTATTTTTTGTTAACTTTGATTTTGTCAGTGCACTGTGTTTGGGATTGGAGCACGTGTAGTCTGATTTAATTAGCACAAGTTCTGAGTTAGAGACACTGCAAGTTGCAGAGAGGAGTTTTATTCCTATGTATAACAAGCAGAGATCGAAGTATTTCTTGCTCTATAGCTTTGTCTGAAATAGCAGAACGATTTGTTGTCCAAATTCAAACACAATTTTTAGAAACTATATTTTTACCAATGTCTGTAAATTTTAAGAAATAAAAGTTAAAATCAAAAAACTGTACGTTTTCATGTATCTCAAATCCTACAGCGCAATGTTTAATGTTAGCAATTGGAGGTGGAAAAACCAAGGCTGCAACATCCAAAAGGTCACGAGACTCAGGAACATCAAATTTGAGTTTCTTTATCTTTTGTTATTAGAGGGTTCGGAAATGCCTTCCTGGGTAGAGGACATGGAGGGACTCAGAAGTGCATATGGGAAATTTGCTGATATGTCCAACTAATTAGGAGGCTAGCACTCTGTGTGTCTCATTTGAGAAAATACAGGCTTTCCATAATGAGAGAGTCTGGATTTAACTGATTAGTAGCTCAATGATTGAATTTATCAGCATACTCCCTCTGGTGGAGCACACAGGAATACAGGCATTTTCCAACATTTTTATTAGGTCATTGCATATCTGTATCAACTCTGCCTACCCCACCTTGGTTCCATTGTCCTTCCCTGGCCCAACCAAAACCATGAATCTTGATCTTGGAATTGTGAGCTGAGATGTTTTGGGGAGAGATTTCTCCATTTTCACTCCCCTTTGTGTGAAAAAAGATGCTGTCTTATTCTGGACTTACCCAACCAGAGGACATATCTACCCTGTTGGTCTTTTAATCCGTTTAAACTCCTTTGAGAACACCTGCCAGTCTTTATATCTAAGGGAATACAGGCCTACCTGAGGCACCTTGCCCTCAACAAGAATATGTCCATGCTATTCGCTAGATGGCTGGTTTGTGATGCAGAGGGACATCAACAGCAGGAAGTTCAATTCCTATATTGGTTGAGGTCACCATGAAGGCCCAACCTTCTCAGACTTGCCCCTTGCCTGTAATGTGGTACCCCTCGGGTTATACTCGCCACTAGTTATCCTTCTCTATCTGTGTGTATCTCTCACATACACAGCAGCCTACAGTTCTCTTTTAGCCTCTAAATCATTCTATGAAATCTTTACTGCATTCCCTCCAAGGCCTGCATACTCCCCAAAGGTAGGGCTACTAACACACACTGAGAAACTACCAGAATCGGCATCTTCTAGTGACTATAGAAATTCATACAAAATCTCTCAAATAGCAAGAGAATCAATGATTACAGGGAGAAGGCAAGAGAACAGGGTTGAGAAACTTATCAGCCATAATGGAATGCCCTGATTCTGCTCTTATCTCTTGTAGTCTTATCATTCATTGGAAATATTGATCTGACTGTACACTTAAAAAGTAAACCAGTTCTGGCATGTATGGACTTGATTGCTTATATTTTCCAATAAGTGACTCAGGAAGTAAAAAGAGTGAGCGTTGCTGCTGCAACAATTACAAAAGCCTGCTCAGAGTAAGGGGTATCTTGAAAGTTATGAAGTTAGATTTTAGTCCTGCTTAACTTTTCCTTTAAAATTGAAGCTTGTGGAAATTGGTAAATATTTTTACAATATGTCTTAGTTCTGGATGTAGGTTTGCTCACTGAGCTGGAAGGTTCATTTTCGGACATTGTGACCATTCGAGGTAACATCTTCAGTGAGCCTCTGGACGAAGCACTGCTGATGATTCCTGCTTTCTATTTGAATGTTTGCATTTCTTTGGGTTGGTGATGTCCTTTCCTGTTAGTTTTCTCAATGGGGTGGTAAATCAGGTACAAGTCAGTGTTTGTTGTTGTAGTTCCGGTTGGAATGCAATGCTTCTAGGAATTCTCCTGCATGTCTCTGTTTGGCTTGTCCAAGGAAGGATATGTTGTCCCACTCGAAGTGGTGTCCTTTCTCATCTCTATGTAACGATACTAATGAGAGAGGGTCATGTCGTTTTGTGGCTAGTTAATTTTAATTTATCCTGGTGACTAGTTTTCTGCCTATTTGTCCATTGTAATGTTTGTTACAGTCCTTGCATGGTATTTTGTAAATGACATTAGTTTGCTTGTTGTCTGTGTAGGGTCTTTCAAGTTCATTAGCTACTGTTTTAGTGTGTTAGTGGGTTTGTGAGCTACCGTGATTCCAAAGGGTCTATGTGGTCTGGCAGTCATTTCCGAGATGTCTTTGATGTAGGGAGAGTGGCTCGGGTTTCTGGATGCATTTTGTCTGCTTGTTGGGGTTTGTTGCTGATGAAATCGGCGGACTATGTTCGTGGGTACCTGTTATTTTTGAATACACTAATGATTTTCCTGTGCTCTGCATAGTTCCTCTGTGCTGCAGTATGTGGTGGCTTGTTGAATGACTAGGCAGAAAACTAGTCACCAGGATAAATTAAAATTAACTAGCCACAAAACGACATGACCCTCTCTCATTAGTATCGTTACATAGAGATGAGAAAGGACACCACTTCGAGTGGGACAACCTATCACAATAGAGGGAACAGCCAATGGGGAACTTTGAACCAGCATCTACGGGAAAACAACACATACAGACCAAATATTGAACTACTGAAGCAATCACCTCAATATCCACAAATGAAGCTGTATTACAACATTATTCCAACGAGCCACCACACACTACAGTGTATTCACCAAGAACGAATACCCAATGAACACAGTCCACAGATTTCTTAGCAACAAACCCAAACAGGTAGACAAAACCTGTCCAGAAACCCTAGCCATTCTCCACTACATCAAAGACATCTCGGAAATGACTGCCAGACTACTCCGACCCCTTGGCATCACGGTAGCCCCCAAACCCACCAACACATTAAAACAGTAGCTAATGAACTTGAAAGATCCTACACAGACAAGCAAAACTAATGTCATTTACAAAATTAACATGCAAGGACTGGAACAAACAGGCAGAAAAGTAGCCACCAGGCTACATGAACATCAACTAGCCACAACGCGACATCTCTCTCTCTCTCTCTCTCGCACTCTTACATATAGGGTGACTAAATGTCTGAAAATGAACCTTCCAGCTCTGAGCAAACCTACATCCAGAACCTCAACCTGAGCTACAAATCTTCTCAAAACACGCTACAATGTCTCCATTATAATGAAATGGGATTTTGTATGGGTTCAGTAGAGTACTTCATGTTCTCCTTTCTCATGTTTCCTTAGATGTCTCTTCTGCCAATATCTTCTATACAATGTTCAGCCAGCATTGTCAACTCTATCCTGAAGATGAGAGTAGTGCTGGAAAAGCACAGCATGTCAGGCAGCATCCAAGGAGCAGGAAAAAAAGACGTTTCTGGCAAAAGCCCTTTTATCAGCATTACTCTAATCTTGATTCTAATCTCCAGCATTTGCAGTACCCACTTTCACCTAACTCTATCCTGAAGTACAGTGCTCAGAACTGAATGCAATGTGCATGTGAGAGAGATGGACAACTGTTGGGGACTGTAACCTGACAGGCACCACACCTCAGGCAAAGGGTAAGTTTAGAAGTTGGGGCCTATATAATACCCTTATGCAGTGCAGGAATTGAAGCCCTGCCATTGCTTGTCACTCTGCCTCATGAACGAGCTGCCCAATTAATGACATGGACACATTACAAAAAAAAAGCCAAAAAATGTAGAAGCTGGAAATTGCAAACAAAAACAAATTGCTGGGAAAAACTCAGCAGGTCTGGTAGCATCTCTGGTGAAAAGCAGAGTTAACATTTCAGGTCCAGTGATCTTATTTTGGAACTAGTTTGACAGTTTTCCCTACCATTTCTGTTGTTTCGTGGACACATTCTTGTTTTCTACAGGATGCCATACCACATTATAGAATAAAATTATATAATTCCTTCAGTATGGAAACAAGCCATTCTGCCCAACGTGTCCACACCGACCCCTGCCTAATACACCTAACCTACATATCCTTGAACACTATGGGCAATTAAGTGTAGCCAATCCACCTAACCAGCACATCTTTGGATTGTGGGAGGAAACCCACGCAGACACTAGGAGAATGTGCAAACGCCACACAGACAGTGGCTTGAGGCTGGAATCAAACCTGGGTCCTTGGCGCTGTGGGGCAGCAGTGCTAACCGCTGAGCCACTGTGTTGCCCAGTCCATCACATGGCAATGGATTGGAATCTCAGCAGTGACTGGGTGACATGGATTTCCAATAAATGAAGTAGGTATAGAGGTGCAGAAAAGGGAATACATGACACTCCAGCCAATGGTATAAAATTAGATGTTTATTTATGAAGTTTTACACAGCCCCAATATATATTTGCAAAGTCACTCCAGTTTGTCCCAGTGAAGCAGCATGGGATAGTGTTCCTACTGACCACATTCCTCCTCTCCATAGTACCATAAACATAGCTCGTACAGCCTAACTAAAGGTCACTAACCTCAGAGAAAGGGATTTAGGCTTGAGGTTTGCTGAGGCATTCCAGCAGGTTTAGAAACTGGGAGGAGCGGCTGTCCAAAGTGATGACTCATGTCTGCTGCCATTCCTGTGGCTGGCACCATGCCTGCTGCCTGGGGCAAACCACTGAATGTTGAAGGATGGGTCATGGTGGTTGGCATGCAGCTAGGAGCCATGGTTTGTGGTGCCATCAAGGGTATTGATGCCCTGCCCATACTGCCACTGCCCATGGTGGGTTGGGCAAAACCAGCACTGCTCTGAATCTGCTTCAAGGTCAGTTTATTCTGGTCGCTGACTTGAAAAGGGTTCGATGTTGAGCTTGAATTGAGACCACCTGTGAAGAGAAGAAAGTCAATAACTTGACACTAAATCTTATCAGAATGTAACATAAACTGTTGAGGCATTGGCATCAGGGCTGATTGTTTGATGGGATATTACACTCCGTAGCCAGGTACACTGGTGTTTGATACAGAGTAAAGCTCCCAGTACACTATCCTATCAAATACTGTCGGGTAGATATGACAGAGGGTTAGGTATAGAGTAAGCACACATGGGGCACTTGCAGGCAAGGTGGGGATTCAGTCCACCAGGGTGAGCTGGGTTTGCTTTTCCTCCCAAAGTTGTCAGGGTGATGCTAAAGTATTGATACCATACTGTTCTTTAATAAGGAAAGTACACTAGGTGTTCCATAGAATATCCACAGAGTACCTGTAACAGCCATGATGCATAGCCTTCCATTAAAGCTGTTCTAAGCTGTCAAATCTGGGATTGTATTGTACTTTCAACCTGACTTGGGAATCATCACAAAAATTCCTAGTAAAAACAGTTTCATCTCTACACTTTCAGAATCATCCTGGGATCAGAGAGAACAGCTCTCTCTCTCCCGTGCTCACACTCTCGCTCCCCCCAATGCCATCACCTCTCCATTTAATCTTCTTTTGCAGTCCCTGTTCAGCTCAGTGCTATGTTGCCCTTAACCCCCTCCCCCCCAGTATTCGACACGATACAACTTATAGAGTCATACAGCATGGAAACAGACCCTTCGGTCCAACCCGTCCATGCCGACCAGATATCCCAATCCAATCTAGTCCCACCTGCCAGCACTCAGCCCATATCCCTCCAAACCCTTCCTATTCATATACTCATCCAAATAATTTAAATGTTGCAATTGTACCAGCTTCCACCACATCCTCTGGCAGCTCTGCGTGAAAAAGTTGCCTCTTGGGTCTCTTTTATATCTTTCCCCTCTCACCCTAAACCTATGCCCTCTAGTTTTGGACTCCCCCACCCCACCCCTTGGAAAAGACTTTGTCTATTTATCCTATCCATGCTCCTCATAATTTTGTAAACCTCTATAAGGTCACCCCTCAGCCTCCGACGCTCCAGGGAAAACAGCCCCAGCCTGTTCAGCCTCTCCCTGTAGCTCAGATCCTCCAACCCTGGCAACATCCTTGTAAATCCTTCCTGAACCCTTTCAAGTTTCACTACATCTTTCCGATAGGAAGGAGCCCAAATGCATGCAATATTCCAACAGTGGCCTAACCAATGTCCTGTACAACCATAACATGACCTCCCAACTCCTGTACTCAATACTCTGACCAATAAAGGAAAGCATACCAAACGCTTTCTTCACTATCCTATCTACCTGCGACTCCACTTTCAAAGAGCTATGAACCTGCACTCCAAGGTCTCTTTGTTCACTCCCTAGGACCTTACCATTAAGTGTACACATCCTGCTAAGATTTGCTTTCCCAAAATGCAGCACCTCGCATTTATCTGAATTAAACTCCATCTGCCACTTCTCAGCCCATTGACCCATTTGGTCCAGATCCTGTTGTAATCGGAGGTAACTCTCTTCGCTGTCCACTACACTCCAATTTTGGTGTCATCTGCAAACCTACTAACTGTACCTCTTATGCTCACATCCAAATCATTTATGTAAATGACAAAAAGTAGAGGGCCCAGCACCAATCCTTGTGGCACTCCACTGGTCGCAGGCCTCCAGTCTGAAAACCAACCCTCCACCACCATCCTCTGTCTTCTACCTTTGAGCCAGTTCTGTATCCAAATGGCTAGTTCTCCCTGTATTCCACGAGATCTAACCTTGCTAATCAGTCTCCCATGGGGAACCTTGTCGAACACCTTACTGAAGTACATATAGATCACATCTACTGCTCTGCCCTCATCAATCTTCTTTGTTACTTCTTCAAAAAACTCAATCAAGTTTGTGAGTCATGACCTCCCATACACAAAGCCATGTTGATTATCCCGAATCAGTCCTTGCCTTTCCAAATACATGTACATCCTGTCCCTCAGGATTCCCTCCAACAACTTGCCCACCACTGAGGTCAGGCTCACCGGTCTATAGTTCCCTGACTTGTCTTTACTGCCCCTCTTAAACAGTTGCACCACGTTTGCCAACCTCCAGTCTTCCGGCACCTCACCTATGACAATTGATGATACAAATATCTTAGCAATAGGCTCAGCAATCACTTCTCTAGCTTCCCACAGAGTCCTGGGGATTTATCCACCTTTAACCGTTTCAAGACATCCAGCACTTCCTCCTCTGTAATCTGGACATTTTGCAAGATGTCACCATCTATCGCCCTACAGTCTATATCTTCCAAATCCTTTTCCACAGTAAATCCTGATGCAAAATATTCATTTAGTATCTCCCCCATTTTCTGTAGCTCCACACAAAGGCCGCCTTGCTGATCTTTGAGGGGCCCTATTCTTTCCCTAGTTACCCTTTTGTCCTTAATATATTTGTAAAAACCCTTTGGATTCTCCTTAATCCTATTTGCGAACACTATCTCATGTCCCCGTTTTGCCCTCCTGATTTCCCTCTTAAGTATACTCCTACTTGCTTTATACTCTAAGGATTCACACGCTCTATCCTGTCTATACCTTACATATGCTTCCTTCTTTTTCTTAACCAAACCCTCAATTTCTTTAGTCATCCAACATTCCCTATACCTAGCAGCCTTTCCTTTCACTCTGACAGGAATATACTTTCTCTGGATTCTTGTTATCTCATTTCTGAAGGCTTCCCATTTTCCAGCCATCCCTTTACCTGCCAACATCTGCCTCCAATCAGCTTTCGAAAGTTCTTGCCTGATACCGTCAAAATTGGCCTTTCTCCAATTTAGAACTTCAATTTTTAGATCTGGTCCATCCTTTTCCATCACGATTTCAAAACAAATAGAATTACGGTCGCTGGCCCCAAAGTGCTCCCCCACTGACACCTCAGTCACCTGCCCTGCCTTATTTCCCAAGAGTAGGTCAAGTTTTGCACCTTCTCTAGTAGGTACATCCAGAGTTATTTTTTATCAACTCAGTCAATATTGAACCATCCAACCGCTATTTTTATTCCCAATCTAATGTTAGTTTAGTTTGTTTTTGATCACATTCGGGCACTCTCCATTTCTCTCTGTGGGTCACTGTTGGTTTATCTCAGTCATTCACAGCCTTGCCTGGTACTTCACATCTTTGCCCAAAGGTGTCTTTCTAAAAGATATACCTTTAACCAACAGGCCATTACCTGACGTGTGGAAAGGGTTCTTGCTTTTAAGGTTGTGAGAAGGTGCAGACAGCAGCGAGTCCAGATTCACCAGCGAGGCAGCATTGGGGTCCAGGAATAATTCTGGATTTCGATGAGGCCCATTTGAAGAATCCTTTAGAGAGTTCCCTATTTCAGACATATCGAAGACATCCGGACTACTGCTACCATTCTGCTTTGCGTCTAGAACTGTTTCACCCAGGAGGTCCGTCTTTGCTGCAGAATTAGAATTGGTGATTATTATCTTTTATGGCTTTCTTTACCTTGGAGCCTGGTAAGGATGGCTCGGATGCATTTTGACCTGCTGTGCTTTTCCAGCGTCACACTTTTCAGGGTAGAGTCTAACACTAACATATTTTTATTTTTTTTTTAAAATGTGACTGACTTGTTTGTTTTCAATATCCGTCAAGTTCAGCTAATTTTGGTTTTGTTCTGTTGGACTGTCAGAATAAATAACCTTTTTCTGGACAAGGATTGGGATCCGAAAGGTAACATTTATTGCCTTTGGCTCAGCATATTCCTGTTGCTCTCACTGACACTGAAAACAAACAAGCGCTTGTCCTTTGGGGTGGCTCACTGTAACATACTAGCTCATTGCCAACTAACTGGTTGATCATTCTTTGGGTGAAGTGTAGGTTGCTACAGTTGCAGGTTCTCTGTCATTATCTGTTGGGGCAGAGTCTGAGAGAAATTGAGGATTGCAGATGCTGGAGATCAGAATGGAAAGCGTGGCATGGAAAAGCCCTTCCTGATGAAGGGCTCACACCCTAAACATCGATTCTCCTGCTCCTCGGATGCATTTTGACCTGCTGTGCTTTTCCAGTGTCACACGTTTCAGGGTAGAGTCTAACACTAACATATTTTTATTCTTTTGTTTTTTAAAAAGGTGACTGACTTGTTTGTTTCCAACATCAGAGGAGAAAGTGAGGTCTGCAGATGCTGGAGTACCAGAGCTGAAAATGTGTTGCTGGAAAAGCGCAGCAGGTCAGGCAGCATCCAAGTAACAGGAAATTCGACGTTTCGGGCTTAAGCCCTTCAACAGGAATGAGGAAAGTGTGTCCAGCAGGCTAAGATAAAAGGTAGGGAGGAGGGACTTGGGGGAGGGACGATGGAGATGTAATAGGTGGAAGGAGGTCAAGGTGAGAGTGATAGGCCGGAGTGGGGTGGGGGCGGAGAGGTCAGGAAGAGGATTGCAGGTTAGGAGGGCGGTGCCGAGTTGAGGGATTCAACTGAGACAAGGTGGGGGGAGGGGAAATGAGGAAACTGGAGAAATCTGAGTTCATCCCTTGTGGTCGGAGGGTTCCCAGGCGGAAGATGAGGCGCTCTTCCTCCAACCGTCGTGTTGTTATGGTCTGGCGATGGAGGAGTCCAAGGACCTGCATGTCCTTAGTGGAGTGGGAGGGGGAGTTAAAGTGTTGAGCCACGGGGTGGTTGGGTTGGTTGGTCCGGGTGTCCCAGAGGTGTTCTCTGAAATGTTCTGCATGTAGGCGGCCTGTCTCCCCAACATAGAGGAGGCCACATCGGGTGCAGCGGATGCAATAGATGATGTGTGTGGAGGTGCAGGTGAATTTGTGGCGGATATGGAAGGATCCCTTGGGGCCTTGGAGCGAAGTAAGGGAGGAGGTGTGAGCGCAAGTTTTGCATTTCTTGCGGTTGCAGGGGAAGGTACTGGGAGTGGAGGTTGAGTTGGTGGGGGGTGTGGACCTGACGAGGGAGTCACGGAGGGAGTGGTCTTTTCGGAACGCTGATAGGGGAGGGTAGGGAAATATATCCCTGGTGGTGAGGTCCGTTTGGAGGTGGCGGAAATGACGGCGGATGATACGCTACATATGGAGGTTGGTGGGGTGGTAGGTGAGAACGAGTGGGGTTCTGTCTTGGTGGCAGTTGGAGGGGCGGGGCTCAAGGGCGGAGGAGCGGGAAGTGGAGGAGATGCGGTGGAGGGCATCGTCGATCACCTCTGGGGGGATCTGCGGTCCTTGAAGAAGGAGGCCATCTGGGCTGTACAGTATTGGAACTGGTCCTTCTGGGAGCAGATGCGGCGGAGACGAAGGAATTGGGAATATGGGATGGCGTTTTTACAGGGGACAGGGTGGGAGGAGGTGTAGTCTAGGTAGCTGTGGGAGTCAGTCGGTTTATAGTAGATGTCCGTGTTGGTTCGGTCGCCCGAGATAGAAATGGAAAGGTCTAGGAAGGGGAGGGAGGAGTCTGAGACAGTCCAGGTGAATTTGAGGTCCGGGTGGAAGGTGTTGGTAAAGTGGATGAACTGTTCAACCTCCTTGTGGGAGCACGAGGCAGCGCCGATACAGTCATCAATGTAGCGGAGGAAAAGGTGGGAGGTGGTGCCAGTGTAGTTGCGGAAGATGGACTGTTCCACATATCTTCCGCAATGCCTTAAAACAATGTTTTAGCAAATAGTGGAATGATGGAGTCATGCGAGGTTGTGATAGTGGATTGATGAGTGGGAAGAGGCTGGGGGAAAGTGCCGACTGCAAATAAGAAGCCATCATTCTGCAGTCCAATCTGAACGTTACCTGCAGGAAGATTGGACACCACTGAAGGAGTCTGAACCCAGGCACTCTCTGCAAATTGATCCAGCGCTGAGTCCCCTGAATTTGTAAATGGGTCAAATGTGGAGCCGTCTGTAATATGGATAAAAGAGTGAAGAGAAGACAATAAACATGGGAATTACCATCCCTCTCCTCAGATCAAGTTTTGCTCCCTTTTATTTCTCATCTAATTAAATATCTGGAAGATTTAAATTGTTGTGTTGTGTTGCAGGGACAAGAGACAAGGCCTAGCCACACCAACTCCATCTCTTTACCTGGTCACCCTCCAGATCCTGAACTGAGTGCCTAATCCCATTTCTGCTACATGGCTAAGACTTCTTTCTTGTTAATAACGAACCACCTTCTCTCTGGTTCATGTAAGCATTTGAGTTTCTGAAGTGAATATTTTCAGCATGTAGCATAGCAATAAGGGTAAGTAACTGGGAGCAGTTTTTGCATCTTTTGAGTATTATCTTTTTTAGATCCACAGTTGGTGATCTCTTGCATCTAGTAATCTCTAATCTGTTATCTCTATACTCCATGCTGGTGTAGTATCTTTCAAGTAAACCTTATCACAGTCAAAACCCTGCTGCTCATACTATACCAAGTTCACCACTACCCCTTTGGTGTCATCAGACAGAGTCATAACAGGAAAAGGACAGGAAGATGGGGCAAGAGAAAAAAAGAATGAGGGGGAAAATGAAATGCGATCGTGTTGAAATATATCAGATCCTGAAGAGACGTAACTGGGTGGATGCTTGAGAGGATACTTTGCATTGTAGAAGTGACTAAAACCATGAAACAGTTTAAAAATAAGGTCACCTGTTCAAGATGAGGTTTTGTTCTCTGGGGTGATTAGTCTGTGGAATTCTCTTCCTCAGACAGCATTGGAAGCAAGGTCATTGAATATGTTTAAGACTGAGATGGATACATCATTGAATCAAAGGTGATATGGATTAGGCAGAAAAGTACAAGCCACAATTGAATCATGGTGCAGCCTCCAGGGGTCAAATGGTCTGGTCCTGCTCCTAATTCAGTTCGCTGTATATAGGGTCCTGGTCCAGCAAGGTCTCAATTTTAAGACATTAATCCCAGCTGCAAATGCCTCTGTGACATTGCTTCATCCCTATCTCTGTAAATTCCACCATTCCTACAAATGAATTGATTAAAGAAAAAGTTTTTGTTTCAAATTTGAAAGTAAATACCCTGACAAGATCTCCAATACACTGCTGAAGAGGATGGTGTAAACTAATTCAATTTAGTTTTCTTGAGGGATTTGGATAAAGTCAACTGTCTTCCAGTGTCCACAGCCATTCAGAGAGATTTAAGGGACATGGCAAGCAGCAGGCAACAGGGATAAACTGGAATTGCTCTTTGAAAGTAATGGGCTGAATGGTCACCTGCATGGTGCTTGAGAAACTCAGCAGATTTGTCAAAATCGTTGGGCAAAGAAAACTCATTAAAGTTTTAAATCCAATTGATTGCTTCGGAGCTACCTCGACCTTTTCTAAGGAAATGTGATGGGGAAGGTAGAATCATAGAGATGTACAGCATGGAAACAGACCCTTCGGTCCAACTCATCCATGCCAACTAGATATCCTAAATTAGCCAGCATTTGGTCCATATCCCTCTGAACCCTTCCTATTCATATTCCCATCTAGATGTCTTTTAAAATATTGTAATTGTACCAGTCTCCACCACTTCCTCTGGCAGCTCATTCCATACACGTACCACCCTCTGTGTGAAATAGTTGCCCCTTAGGTCTGTTTTGAATCTTGCTCCTCTCACCTTAAACCTATGCCCTCTAGTTTTAGACTCCCCCACCAAGGGGAAAAGATCTTGGCTATTCACCCATCCATGCCCCTCATGATTTTATAAACCTCTATAAGAGCACCATTCAGTCTCCAGCAAAAACAGCCCCAGCCTATTCAGCCTCTCCCTATAGCTCAAACCCTCCAACGCTGGCAACATCCTTGTAAATCTTTTCTGAACCCTTTTAAGTTTAATTACATCCTTCCTACAGCAGGGAGACCAGAATTAAACACAATATTCCAAGAGTGGCCTAACCAATGTCCTGTACAACACAAAATGATCTCCCAACTCCTATACTCAATACACTGGCCAATAAAGGCAAGCATACCAAATGCCTTCTTCACTTTCCTGTCTATCTAGATCTCCACTTTCAAGGAACTATGAACCTGCATTCCAAGTTCTCTTTATTCATCAACACTTCCCAGGACTTTACCAGTAAGAGTATAAATCCTGCCCTGATTTGCCTTTCCAAAACAAGCACCTCACATTTATCTAAACTAAACTCCATATGTTGTTCCTCGGTCCATTGGCCCATCTAACCATGGTCCTATTATAGTCTGAGGTAACCTCCTTTGCTGACATTACACCCCCAATTGTGGTGTCATCTGTAAACTTACTAACCATATTTCCTATGTTCACATCCAAATCATTTATATAAACGATGAAAAGCAGTGCGTCCAGCAATCCTTGTGGCACTCCACTGTTCACAGGCCTCCAGTCTGAAAGGCAACCCTCCACTACCACCTTCGAGCTAGTTCTGTATCCAAATAGCTAGTTCTCACTGCATTCTATGAGATCTAACCTTGCTAGCCAGTCTGCTTTAAGGAAGCTTGTTAAACGACTTATTGAAGTCCATCTAGATCACATCCACTGCTCTGCCCTCATCAATCCTTCTTCAAAAAACTCAATCAATTTAGTGAGACACGATTTCCCATGCACAAAGCCACGTGAGAACCATAGAAATGATATAGCGCAACACTTGGCTCCTCTCATCCACGCTGACCCAGAGATACCCTAATGCCCTTTCTAATCTCATCTTCCCCAACCCAGCAGTTTACAGCACTTCAGGTGCAGGTCCATCATTTTAAAATTAATTTTGGGTCTCTCCTTCCACCACAAACTAAGGTAGCGAATTCCAGACATTCATCACCCTTCTGCATATGAAAGATTTTCGTTGTCGCATTTCAGACACCTATTACCTATCATATGAAAATGTTTCCAAATTTCATTTAGATGGTCCAGTTTAAAAAAGAATATTCTTCTCCCCCTGCTCTGAACTTGCTCCAACCAAGAAAAATTAACTCTATCTAATCCCTTTATTGTTTTAAACAACTTGATTATAACATCCCCTAACTTTCTAAACCAAGGGAATAAAAGCTTAGGCTATATTTTCTGGTCTCATACTTTAATCTTTCAGCCCTGACATCACTCTTGTGAATCTATGCATCCTTCCTGAGTTGTGATACCAGAACTGAGCACGATTACTGTCAGTGAGACAGATGACGTCAGTAAGTTGGAATCGGGGGAATATTGAGTGGGGAATCGAGGGGAAGGGATCTCCATTTAATTTTCCATAACTAGGCACTGCAGCAACATGGGGACTTGATGGTGCAGTGGTAATGTCATGGGACTAGTAATCTAAAACCTCAGGTTAATGTTTTATGGACATGGGATTGAATCCCACCACGGCAGATGGTGAAATTTGAATTCAATAAAATCTGGAACTAAAAGCTGCTCCTGTGGTAGCCATGTGACAATTGACGATTGTATCATAGAATCCCTACACTATGGAAACAGACCCTTCAACCCAACAGGTCCATACCACCCAGACTCATGCCCCAACCCTATTATTCTATACTTATCCCTGACTAAAGCACCTAACCTACACATTCCTGAACACTAGCGGCAATTTAGCATGGCTAATTCACCTGACCTACACATCTTTGGACTGCAGAAGGAAACCAAAGCACCTGGAAGAAGACACGATGACAATGTGCAAACTCCACACAAACAGTTGCCCGAGGCTAGAATCAAACCAGGTGCTTAGTGCTGTGAGGCAGCAGTGCTAACCACTGATTAAAACCCATCCGGTTCACCAGTGTCCTTCAGCGAGTATGTCTGCTGTCCTTTCCTAGTCTGCTCTATGACTCCAGACTGACAGCCGTGTGGTTAACTCTTAACTTCTCCCTGAAACGGCCTACAAGGGTAATAAATAATTCATATCCTGTACAAGAAAGAAATACGGAAAATGGCAGAGAAGCACCCTGTCCAATCCTGGAGTCTGTTGAAAATGTGTTGCCCTTCATCAGGCTTATGCCCGAAACGTCGAATTTCCTATTCCTTGGATGCTGCCTAACCTGCTGTGCTTTAACCAGCAACACATTTTCAACTGTGATCTCCAGCATCTGCAGACCTCATTTTTTACCCAATCCTGGAGTCTCTTCACCTCGCGAGAGCGGACTTGGCATTAACCCTTGATCTATTGGGACAGCAAGATACAAGTCAAAGCATGAAATGTTTTTTTTTCTGTAACACTGCTTTTGTCTGTGAGGGAGCTTATGAGCTGGAGGAGCTTTATCTTTTGGTTGAAAAGGATTAGTAGAACAGAAATTGCTTCCCATTTACCTGGTTAGAGACAAAGAAAACTGCAGATGCTGGAATCCAAGGTGGACAAGCAGGAGGCTGGAAGAACACAGCAAACCAGGCCGAGTCAGGAGGTGGAGAAGTCAAAGTTTTGGGTGTAATCCTTCTTCAGGACCCTCTTCCTGAAGCAGAGTTAAATCTGAAATGTTGACGTCTGCACCTCCTGATGCTGTCTGGCTTGCTATGTTCTGCCAGCCTCCTGCTTGTCTACCTCCCATTTACCTGGTGTCGTGATACCTGGTAGAGCACTGGAGGTACTGGTGGTTGACACTGTTGCCCATGGATCTACACTGGATTGGTGAGTAGCAACTGGGCCAGAAGGCTGGGCCCACGGATCTGTATCCCACACCTGCGGAGAGGCAGAATCGGTGTCTAAAGATGGCCAAGAATTTGCTGCGTTCGGGATGGATGCTTTGGCACCTGAAGGAAATCACATAAAATATGTCAGCATTCTATACCGTCATAACAAATGGTGCATTTGAGACAGGATTCCTACCAGGAAGCTAACCTCTTGCTCAGTGCAGCAGTGAGTGCACCCATCCCTCTTCCCAGAACTCAGTCCTCCTCTTCCTAACACACTGGTCACACATTTCCCCCTCATCTCAGCCCCACATCAGTCAGACATAATGGATATTGAAGGCCAATTGATCTGTTGTTGGTCTCAATGGGGGCGATGCAATAAAACCACTTCTTGTCCACACCCTCAAAAGTGTAGGTATTGAAGGGCCTGTGTTAGCTAATAGTTAGTGGCAGGTCCAGATTTGTGATCACACTCACAGCAAGCCTCTTTTCTAAAGAATTACAGCTGCATGTGCAGAGATTGAAACCAGACTGAAACAGCAAGAACAATGTCCAGAAATAAGCCAAGCAATGTTCAGAATACACTGAGTGGGCGATAGTCACAGAATCCAAATTCTCCGAGTGAACTTAATTTGCAGCAGTGCGGCCTCCTGCCATACCCAATCACCCCTGCTCTGCACAGACATTATCATCTCCAGATCAGTAGGAGGTGCTATCCTGGAGCTCACTGTCCTATGAAATACAACTTGGGGCCAGTTCCCCCTCTGTTCAAGGTGAACAGGCGAAGCACTGATCACCCCCCTCCCCTCCCCTTCCCTGCCCTGCCCTGGCTCTCCATCCAACAATCTGAATTGGGAGGGTCTATACTTTAACCTTTTTGGATGACAATAGGAACTCTGCCTTCAGGATATCCTAAAGCTAAAGAAACACTGATCAGAACAACACTGATCAGAACAACACTGATCAGAAGAATTATGTTGTTCTTGAGTATTGTTGAAAAAGACACATTTTGTCATAACTTTTCATTTTGCACTCGTCCGGACAATTTGCAAGAAATGTCAGTATAAAGGAAATATATGAGAGGAGAGCACTAATTGACTGACCAGTGGATTCTGATTGGTAGAGGTGTCACCATGGGCAATGCACCAGTTAATAATGCCTCTCAGTGAATTGTCAAGCTTTGCTTAAATTTTATATTTTCTCATCTCTGTGACAGCCAGAACATTTTTTGGTTTCACGACAGCTTCCTGTTAGTGGCAAACACCATTAGTGCTCTCATACACAGAGGCAACGTGAAACAACTGACTTCAGCTACCG
The DNA here is from genome assembly GCF_020745735.1 of Hemiscyllium ocellatum. NCBI lineage: Eukaryota > Metazoa > Chordata > Chondrichthyes > Orectolobiformes > Hemiscylliidae > Hemiscyllium > Hemiscyllium ocellatum. Next base: position 36,546,658 of record NC_083425.1, read on the forward strand.
GTTAAATCTTTGAGATACCTCACCCACTTATGGTAATCCGAGGTAGACGGGGCATGTTTCAGGATTATAGGTGACCGTCTTAGGCCCAATCTTTGAGTGACATACAGTGAGGAATGATCTGTTCATTGTAGCCAACATCCCACAGAATGTCTTTGAAGTGCCCTATTTCAAAGTCAAGCTTGCACAGGTGAACAAATAGCTCAGGTCCTAAATATGAGGTTTTGGATAAGGCCAACATTATAGCGCATGGAACTGTAGGGATCTGAATGTGATAACTGACCAGTGAAGGTCACTTTGAGTTGGGCAGGACATTGAGAAAAGGGAGTTTGTTTGATTGTTACATTTCAAACATGAATTTGAGTCAATTAAGACATGTAAGGACACACTGGGATGGTTTTATGTCTCAGCAAATGATAAGTTTGTCAGATGCTGGCGCCTCTGAGGCTGATGAGGGTGGAGTATCAATTGGTCGCTCAATGTTTAAGGACTAGGAGGAATTTTGCTCTCATCGAGTGGCTGCTGGCACCATGTCCGACAGGATTGACTGCTGGAGGGTAATTACTGGGCCAGATTCTCTCTCGGCACAGAGATTCTTCCATGCTCCTATTGCTTGGATTCTGGAGGAGGACAACAGACATTTCCATAGTGATGCTTTCCGTGATCCAGGATTCTGGACATTCTCTGCCTTCCCATGGGAAACAGGGACACAGGAGAGTTACTGACACATCATGTTAACTGAGATACAGCACGCACAAACTAATGCTACAGATGTGGCTGTAATTGGGATTTCCTGCAACGGCTTGCTTGTGGAGTGGGAGGGTGTTTCAGTTTGTTGATACTGACAGTGAGGGTGTCAGCAGCTGAGGGTTGAGACTCCTTATTAATGTTCATACAATCAACCCCATACCACAAAGTTCAAGTGATGACTCACAATTAAGCCTGTGATTGCAAAGCCTTACCCAGGGTATCCCAGAGATCAAGACATGCTGCAGAGGGAGGCGAGGTCACATTGCTGCTTCCCCACGGATGACTTTGGGTGGAGCTGTCCCATGGGTCAGTCCTGGTTTCGGTTGCAGTCACTGGCGCCCCAAAGATATCAGCCAGCTCCAGCAGCGAGGACTAGACAGTGGATGAAACACACACTGAGAGACAAGTGGGTAACTTCGGCCAATTCCAAATATTCCCTCCTTCCAACGTCTCCCTTCCCCTTCTGGAAACAGTTGATTAGAATCTGGCTCCATTCAGATGAGGTAGGCTGACCAGATTTCAGCCATTCGTGTGTGCCCTGGGTCATTTGGCCATTGAGACTCCCAGTAATTGGACAGCAATATGATGCAGGAACCCTGGTTGAATGTCTAATCCGGGGACATTGGAGTTAACTGCAGCACCTTAGGGTTGTGATGCTGCCAGTGTAGAGTTGCTTGGTGTCTCCCAGTATTGTTATGCATACACAATTGGCAGATGTGGAGGAGGATGCCTGGAGCCTCTATAAGTATCACCCACGAAATGTTACAACCTCAGGGTGAAGAGGAAGGAAAGGGTGAGGTTCAGTGGCCAAGGGTAGGTTAAGAGACACCCTGTGGCTATTAGAATATCATCGATACATTACAGATTAGCACAAGCTCACGTATACACAGTGCCAGGCTATCCCAAAGTGCTTCACAGCCAGTTACTTGTAAAGTGTAGCCACTGTAGCTACTTAAAGAAACACACTAAATCGCAATCATCAATGAATTTAGTGACCTGATCATTTTATTTTGTGATGGGGATCAAGGGATAAATACAGCAAACTTTTTATTAATCAGCACCTAATGGACCAGGAGAGTGCCAGTTGATCAAATGTTCTGGATAATCAAGAGGTCCATGTAATCAATGTAAAAACACACATTAAGTAATAGAAACTTATACTTTATTTATGGAATAAATTACTTAAACAATAATGCAACGTTGCCTTCATTAAAACTTAACTGGCAGAGAACCTTCTTATTTGCACTCTCAGCTGACTACTCAGACGTTGTGGAGATGTCTGAGTTACATCTAATACAGTAACCTTCTGGTATTTGAGGCACATAATTTTTGCTGGTTCAGCAAGACTGCCACTTAATAAGGTGCTGATTAAAACAAAGTTTGCTGTATTAGCCAGGACACCCGGGGCTTTCAGTGTCAGACTGAACCATGTACTCAAATCTGAGCAGTGGGATTCGATCCTGGTGATTTTAAGGTGAGTGTTTTGCTAACACAGCCCTGGCTGACAGCTATATTGTTTTCAGGGAGGCTGGCCACAGTTTGAGAGAGGAAGAGTTGGATATACCTCATTTCTACCCTCGGCTATTTCACTCTCTTTGCGACTTTGTTCCAACGCTCGCTGAAGATTTTCATCTTCTTCCTCATCATCCTCGTCAAAGGATGACCTCACTCTTAGTTCCTACAAAATAAGAGATAAAAATCTCCACAAGTTAAGTAAAACTTGTAAAAAGCAAAATGTACTGAAAGAAGCAACTAGAGAAATAGTCCCATTTTCCCAACAGATTCTATCATAAACACTTGGCATGGATCAAGCTGATACCTTTATGATGTCACAGGATGAATTACCTTCATTACAACAAGCATCTCATCTTCTTACAAATGTTTTGCTACACCCATTCAAAATGGCTGAGATGGCAGCTCTCACCCTTTATATAATAACTTTAGTGAGACCACTCTGTGGCACTGTTTCTGACAGAGGTGAAAATTTTGAGTGGGTCATCTGGTTCAAAGTTCAGCCAGTTGCCGCAGAACTCGACAGCGTTATCGATGTTCTTAAGCGGATCTGCCAAGAAACCCAAGTGTAGAGATTCACAACGACACTTGGCATCACCAGGTACCAAACCAGATGACACTGACTCTGCCACCACTGAGTCACTGGCTCAAAATACCTCACATTGTGTCCATGGATTGCCAACTCTAGGTTGATGTATTGATGCCTAGTTACTTCACTGTTCAAGTTCGAGTCTAATCTTTATCCAGCTTGATGACCCAGGTGGAACTAAGATATGATTTAGAATAAGAATAAATTGAAAGAAAATGCTAAATAAATTGGCATCACTTAAATGAACAGATTGCCAGATGGGTTTTGCTCTCAGATGCTGTGGGCAGGTTGGGTGGAGATACTGGAAAATTTGACTTTAATTTTTCAATCCTCGTTGGACTCAAAGTGACATCAGAGTACCATAGATCTCAAATGTCCCACCTCATTCAAAACCGCACAAACTGGTAAGTACGGATCAGTCTAATGTGAATACTGGAAAAATTACTAGAGATCATTGTCAAGTTCAAAATGAATTTGCACTTTATTCAGGTTTCTGAAGGATAGTCAGCATATTTGTTAAAGATAAATCATCTCTGAATAACCCGACTGAGTTCTTTGATGAGGTAACAGAGTAGGGTGATGAAGATAATGCAATAGATGTTGTGTACATGCACTTTAAAAGAACACGTAATGAAATATCACATAATAGACTTAGTTAGGAAATAGAAGCAGATGGAATTAACGGAACAATGGTAATCTCAGCGTGAAATTGACTAAGGCGAAGGACATAGAGAGTAGTAATGAATAAAATATACTCTGACAGGAGAATAATGTGCAGGTTATGAGGATGATATGGAGGAGTTACATGAATTGCTCCTTAGAAGAGGTGAATGTGATGGGTAAATTACTTTCTTCTGTGCTGTAATGGTTCTCCAATTCTGAGAGGATGATGATATCAGTTCCCTCACTATTATTTGATATAAATGGCATGAACTTGGGTACAGAGAGCACAATTTCCAAATCTGAGGACTACATAAAACTTGCTAATGTAGTAAAAGTGACAAATGCACATACACTGACTAACTAGGCAAATACACAGCAGATAAAATTTAATGCGGATCATTGATACATTTTCAGGCAAACTAACACAGAGAGGCAGTATGATGTAAATGGTACCAATGTGAAAGAGGGATGCATGAGCAGAGTGGTCTAGAGGTGCCTATTCACAAATCTTTAAAAATAGAAGTGTGTTTGATAAAAAAAAAGAGAAATAACAACCCTTGAGCCTACTCACTGCATTGGGGTGTTCATTATCTCAGGGGCCATCACTGGGGCCACGGAGTACAGCTGAACTTTGATCTCAGCTCCAGTTTGCTGCACTGCTCCCACATGTCTCATCCCCTCAGTGTCCCCTCAGTGACACCAATCTGTCAATGTGTCCTAGCCTGTCAAAACCTTTAATGCTATACTTGCCAGTGTGTCCTTCTAAACTCCAATCTTTCCTTATACAACAGCTCTCTTGTCCCAGAGTCTTTCACCCCATCTTAGTCAAAGATATCAATCTGTAGGTGAGGATCTCATCTTCTTAACCAATACCTCAACTAGACTACATCACTTTGCAGCTTTATTATTCTGCCCAGCTCACTTTCCTCGCTTAATTGTTTATCATCAATAAACTTGACACTTAGTCCCTTTATGAGGACATAATGCACAATCATTAATCAAGATTGGAAATAGCCAAGGTGCAAATCTATTAGTTACAACTTAACTTGTTTATTCCCCCTTGATATTTTCTGACAATTAAACAATCCTCAATCTATTGTTAAATATATTACACCCAGTGCATGATCCCTAATCTTGTATGAAGCTCTTTCATGTGGCATCTTATCAAACATCTTCCAAAAATCCAAATAGGCTGAATTTAGTGTTTCTCTCCATCCCTACTCTGCTTGTTTCATTTTTAAAAAACTCTAATACATTTGCTGAACACGATTCCCTTTTCATAAAACCATGCAGACTCTGTGTAACCATGTTTTATTTTTCTAGGTTACTGTTACTGCTTCCTTAATAATAGATTTCAGTATTTCCCTTCTGATGTCAGGGTAATTGGCCTTTTTTGGTTTTTTGATTTTAGTCCCATTAATTTCCCCAGTATTAGAAGGACATGGCATTAGTATCGGTTCTTTATGTATTTTAATTATTTTAAGTTCCTCACTCTCATTAGTCTCAGTTCCCCTGTAATTCCAATGAGTCTGTGACCCTTCTCTCCAGGGGTAGGGTCATTTTGTGGTTTAAGAAAAAAGTAAACAGAGTTTAGAATAACAAGGGAGTCAAAGGAAAATGGATTCGAGGCTACATTTCGATCAGCTATGACCACATTGAATGGTTGAGGAGTGCATTTAAGAGACAAAATATTTTCTGCCCAATCCTAAATTATATATTTGTGTGTCCTCTATTATTAAAGCAGTTTCACAAAAGTTTGCAATTCCAATCTCTTTGTAGGAGCTCTTAAAATGTTTCTTTCTATCTTGCTAGGTTTAGCTCATACTCTGTTTACTTCCCCTTTGTTAATTTTTTGGTCATCCTTTGTCTATTTCTAAAATCTGCCGATCATCAGGTTGCTCAAGCTTTTCAAAGCCAAACTGTACACCTCTTGCTTTAATCTAATACCACGCGGAAATTCCATGGTTAGCTGATGTTCTTTAACCATTGAAGGCATTTTTTATTCATTGAGAGTAATGAATCTTTTCTTGGCATGTTTGCTGCTTCTTATCTTTCATCATAAATTAATCTCGTTTCCCAATATGAGCCAATTCATCCTTACACCTTTGCAATTGGCCTTAATTGGCTTAAATGAAAGACTCACTTCAGTTTTACTGGTTACTATATTATTCTCAAACTCAATATGAAATTCTTTCATATCATCCTTGCCCAGAGGATCTTGTACAATTATTTGTTATAAAGTTAAAAGTTTTGTTACACAACAGAACCAAAATAACCTGTTCCCTGGCTGTATCCTCAATGTATTGTTCTCAAAACTGTCCTGAATACACTCCATGAACTTATCCTTCAAAGAATATTTGATTTGTCTGTTCACATCCACTTACAACCACTGCATTACCCCTGTTATATTACCCTGTTACCATGCAGCCCGATCTTGCTGATTATGTTCTGTTGATAAGGCAATTAAGAAAGCATATGGGATTCATTTTGTTATTAGAGAAGGGTTTGAAAGAAGGTTTGTAAAGAGATGGGAGGGAGATAATACAAGCCCAGAATTCAGCGTAATACTCTGGGGAGACTTATCCAATGTTTTATAAAAGTTCATCATAATTTTCTTGATTTTGTACTCTATGCCTCTATTAAAGCTAAGAATTACATTAACGTTTGAATAGATTCCTCAATTGTCCTGAAAGCATTAAAGACTTACATATATAGATTTTTTGCGACCCCACCATCTTTTATGTTTCTATACCCCTTTAAAACTGGGCCATTTAATTAAGATTGTCCTTCCTTATTCCCCCTACCAAAATACACCACAGTACAGTTTTACCATAAATTTCATGTGATGCCCATTTCTTTAGCTTGGCTACATCTTTGTGAGTGTGTTGCTCTCCACCTCACTGTTTACATCATGTAGGTGATGATTCTGTAAAGCTGGGACCTTCAGCAACACTGAAAGGGAATAAAATGTCCCAGGATTACAAAACAGCCCAATCGGGAGCAGACTTTAGGGGATCCCAGATTAATGGGCAACTTTTCTCACTTTGGAGGTGGACTAAATATTTCCAGAATTTTCTGAAACAATATCAGAAAATGGCAAAAGCACTCAGCAAGTCCATCAACATCTGGTGGAGAAGGAAAGTGTCCATTTCAGATTGATGACCTTTTATTGGAGCAGTTCTGATGAGAGCTCATCAACTTGAAACATTAACTTTCCATGGCCTGACCTGCTGAATATTTTCAGCATTTTCTGTTTCTATTTCAGATTTCCAGCCTTGATAGGCTATACCTTCCATTAATAGCTGTTACATAATTTACATATTATGTAAATCTAATTTATGTAACATAATTCCATGAGCCAAATATACAACTAGAGTCAAAGAGATGGACAGCATGGAAACAGACCCATTCGGTCCAACTTATCCATGCCAACCTCATATCCCAACCTCATCTCGTGCCACTTGCCAGCACCAGGCCCATATCTCTCCAATTCCTATTCATATACCCATCCCGGTGTCTTTTAAATGTTGTAATTGTACCAGCTTCCAGCACTTCCTCCGGCAGCTTATTCCATACATGTACCACCCTCTGCGTGAAAAAGTTGCCCCTTAGGTTCCTTTTATATCTTTCCCCTCTCACCCTGAAACTATGCCCTCTAGTTCTGGACTCCCCAACCCCAGGGAAAAAGACTTTGTCTATTTATCCTCTCCATGCCCTTCATGATGTTAAAAACCTCTGTAAGGTCACCCCTCAACCTCCGACGCTCAAGGGAAAACAGTCCCAGCCTATTTAACCTCTCCCTACAGCTCAAATCCTCCAACCCTAGCAATAACCTTGTAAATCTTTTCTGAACCCTTTCAAGTTTCACAAACATCCTTCCAATAGGAAGGAGATCAGAATTGCACACAATATTCTAAAAGTGGCCTAACCAATGTTATGTACAGCTGTAACATGACCTCCCAACTCCTGTCCTCAATACTCCGACTAATAAAGGAAAGCATACCAAACTTCTTCACTAACCTATCTACCTGCGATTCTACTTTCAAGGAGCTATGAACCTACACTTCAAGGTCACTTTGTTCAGCAACACTCCTTACACACCTTACCAATAAGTGTGTAAGTCCTGCTAAGATTTGCTTTCCCAAAATGCAACACCTCACATTTACCTGAATTAAACTCCAACTGCCACTTCTCAGCCCTTTGGCCCATATGGTCCGGATCCTTTTGGACTCCAAGGTATCCTTCTTTGTTGTCCACTAACCTCCAATCTTGGTGTCATCTGCAAACTTACTAACTATACCTCCTATGTTCACATCCAAATCATTTATGTAAATGACTAAAAGTAGAGGACCCAGCACCGATCTTGTGGTACTCCACCGGTCACAAGCCTCCAGTCTGAAAAACAACTCTCCACCACCACCCTCTGTCTTCTACCTTTGAGCCAGTTCTGTATGCAAATGGCTAGTTTTCCTTGTATTCTGTGAGATCTAACCTTGCTAACCAGTCTCCCATGGGGAACCTTATTGAACGCCTTACTGAAGTCCAGATAGATCACATCCACTGCTCTGCCCTCATCAATCTTCTTTGTTACTTCTTCAAAAAACTCAATCAAGTTTGTGAGACGTGATTTCCCACACATGTTGACTATTCCTAATCAGTCCTTGCCTTTCCAAATACATAGAACATTACAGCGATGTTGCACCGCCCTGTCATACCAATCTGAAGCCCATCCCACCTACACTATTCTATGTACGTCTTAAATGCACTTAAACTTGGCGAATCTACTACCGTTGCAGGCAAAACATTCCATACTCTTACTACTCTCTGAATAAAGAAACTACCTTTGACATCTGTCTTATACCTATCTCCCCTCACTTTAAAGTTGTGTCCCCTCGTGTTTGCCATCCCCATACTTGGAAAAAGGCTCCCCCTGTCCACCCTATCTAACCGTCTGATTATCTTATATGTCTCCATTAAGTCACCTCTCAACCTTCTTCTCTCTAACGAGAACAGCCTCAAGGCCCTCAGCCTTTCCTCATAAGACATTCCTTCCATACCAGGCAACATCCTAGTAAATCTCCTCTGCATCCTTTCCAAAGCTTCCACATCCTTCTTATAATGCGGTGACCAGAACTGTACACAATACTGCAAGTGTGGCCGTACCAGAGCTTTGTACAGCTGCAGCATAACCTCCTGGTTCTGGAACTCAATCCCTCTATTAATAAAGGCTAAAACACTGTATGCCTTCTTAACAACCCTGTCAATCTGGGGGCAACTTTCAGGGATCTGTGTACATGGACACCGAGATCTCTCTGCTCATCTGTACTCCCAAGAATCTTACCTCTAGCCCAGTACTTTGCATTCTGGTTAGTCCGTCCAAAGTGTATCACCTCACACTTGTCCACACTAAACTCCATTTGCCACCTCTCAGCCCAGCTCTGCATCCTATCTATGTCTCTCTGCAACCTACTACATCCTTCGTCACTATCCACAATTCCACCGACCTTAGTGTTGTCCGCAAATTTACTAACCCACCCTTCTAAGCTCTCATCCAGGTCATTTATAAAAATGACAGTGGACCCAACACCGACCCTTGCAGTACGCCGCTAGTAACTGGACACCAAGATGAACATGTTCCATCAACTACAACCCTCAATTTTCTTTCAGCAGGCCAATTACTGATCCAAACTGCTATGTCTCCCACAATCCCATTCCTCTGCATTTTGTATAATAGCCTACTGTGGGGAACCTTATCGAATGCCTTGCTGAAATCCACATACACTACATCAACCGGTTTACTCTCATCTACCTGTTTGGTCACTTTGTCAAAAAACTCAATAAGATTCCTTAGGCATGACCTACCCTTCACAAAACCGTGCTGACTGTCCCTGATCAGATTATTCTTTTCTAGATGGTTATAAATCCTATCTCTTATAACCTTTTCCAACACTTTACCAACAACTGAAGTGAGACTCACTGGTCTGTAATTACCAGGGTTGTCTCTACAACCCTTTTTGAACAAGGGAACCACATTTGCTATCCTCCAGTCCTCCGGCACTATTCCTGTAGATAATGATGATTTGAAGATCAATGCCAAAGGCTCGGCAATCTCTTCCCTTGCTTCCCAGAGGATCCTAGGATAGATCCCATCCGGCCCAGGGGACTTGTCTATTTTCACACTCTGCAGTATTTCTAATACCTCTTCCTTGTGAACCTCAATCTCTTCTAGTCTAGATGCAAGTATCTCTGTATCTTCCTCGCCAACATTTTCATTTTCTATAGTGAACACTGTTGAAAAATATTTATTTAGTGCTTCCCCTATCTCCTCTGACTCTACACGCAACTTCCCACTATTATCCTTGATTGGCATTAATTTGACTCTCGTCATTCTTTTATTCCTGACATACCTATGGAAAGCCTTAGGGTTAACCCTGATCCTATCCACCAACAACTTCTCATATCTCCTCCTGGCTCTTCTGAGCTCTCTTTTTAGGTCTTTCCTAATTTCCTTGTAACCCTCAAGCGCCCTAACTGAGTTTTCACATTTTGTCCTAACATAAGCCTTCTTCTTCTTCTTGACCAGGGATTCCACTTCCTTAGTAAACCACAGCTCATGTGTTCTATATCTTCCTCCCTACCTGACAGGTACATACTTATCTAGAACACACAGGAGCTTTTCCTTGAATAATTTCCACATTTTTAATGTGTTTATCCCCTGCAGTTTCCTTCCCCTTCCCCCAGCTGTAACTCTTGCTCGGTGGAGTACACCTATCTCTTTCCATCACTAAAGTAAACCTGACAGAATTGTGATCGCTGTTTCCAAAGTGCCACCTACTTCCACATCTAACACCTGGCCAGGCTCGTTACCCAGTACTAAATCTAAAGTGGTTTCACCCCTTGTTGGCCTGTCTACATACTGTGTCAGGAAGCCCTCCTGCATACACTGAACAAAAACTGACCCATCTATAGTACTCGTACTGTAGTGATCCCAGTCAATATTTGGATAGTTGAAGTCCCCCATGACAACTATCCTGCCTCTCTCACTCCTATCGAGAATCATCTTTGCTATCCTTTCCTCTACATCTCTGGGACTATTCAGAGGCCTATAGAAAACTCCCAGCATGGTGACTTTTCCTTTCCTGTTTCTAACCTCAGCCCATACTACCTCAGTTAACGAGTCCCCAAACATCCTTTCTACAACTGTAATATTGTCCCTGATCAACAAAGCCACACCTCCCCCTCTTTTACCATCTTTGCTGTTCTTACTGAAACATCTGAATCCCGGAACCTGCAACAACCATTCCTGTCCCTGCTCTATCCATGTCTCCATAATGGCCACAACATTGAAGTCCCAGGTACCAACCCATGTTGCCAGTTCACCCACTTTATTTTGGATGCTCCACACACTTCAAACCAGGTTCTCACTTGCCAGTGTCAAGATACTTGATTTTGGAACTCCTTACTCTCATCCTCTTCTGTACCTGTCCTACAATTTTGGTTCCCATCCCCCTGCTGTATTAGGTTTAAATCCACCTTAATAGTTTTAGCGAATTTCCCATCCAGGATATTGGTACCCCTCAGGTTTAGATGAAGACCAGAGGTCCCATCTACCCTAGAAAGAGTTCCAATTATCCAAAAACCCTACACCCTCCCTCCTGCACCATCCCTGTAGCCACGTGTTCAACTCCTTTCTCTCCCTATTCCTCACCTCACTAACACGTGGCATGGGCGGCAAACCAGAGAAAACAACTCTGTTTGTCCTAGATCTAAGCTTCCACCCTAGCTCCCTGAATTTCTGCTTCACGTCCCCATCTCTCTTCCGACATATGTCATTGGTGCCAATGTGGACCATGACTTGGGGCTGCTCTCCCTCCCCCAGAAGGATCCCAAAAAACATTCAGAGACATCACGGACCCTGGCACCCGGGAGGCAACACACCAACTATGAGTCTCTCTCGTCCCCACAGAAGCTCCTATCTGTCTCCCTATCAAGTCCCCAATGACTACTGCTCTGCTCCTCTTCTCCCTTCCCTTCTTAGCAGCAGGTACCCCACTGCTTTCCCTTGGTAAATCATTCCCCCCAACAGTATCCAAAACATTGTACTCATTGTTGAGGGGAATGGCCACAGGGAATCCCTGCACTGCCTGCCTTCCCTTTCTGTCCCCTAACTGTCACCCATCTGTCTTTTTCTTTTATCTGGGGAGTGACTACCTCTCTGTAAGTCCTGTCAATAACCCCCTCTGCTTCCTGAATGATCCGAAGTTCATCCAACTCCAGCTCCAGTTCCCTAATGCGGTTTTCAAGGAGCTGGTGTTGGGTGCACTTCCCACATTCCCATGTAGTCCGCAGGGACACTAGTGGTGACCCTTACTTCCCACATTCTGCAGGAGGAACACTCCACTGCCCTAAACTCCATTCCCATTATTCTAACTCCCGAAGTGACTACTAAAAAAAAAGGATTAGGAAATAAACTATTTACCTTACCTTGTCAATCTGGCTCCCACAACTTGTTTTTAGGTTAGAGGAGGAGGATGGGTGGGAGACACTACCCGAGTAGTGTCTCGGGTAACTCAACCACGCAAATATAAACTGTTCTACTTACCCTTCCCAGAAGTCCTTTGCTCGTTCCTCCCTCGCTGACCTGAAGTTAAGAAGTTTAAATATACTTACCAGCCTTCCCGACAATCACCTTGCACCAACGTCACCTCCTCCCGGCTCCTGCCTCTCGCTGCTCTGAAGTACATCCTGCCCCTCAGATTCCCTCCAACAACCTGCCCACCACTGAAGTCAGGCTCACCCGTTTATAGTTCTCTGGCTTGTCCTTACCACCTTTCTTAAACAGTGGCACCATGTTCGCCAACCTCCAATCTTCATATCAATAATACAAATATCTCAGCAAGGGGCCCAGCAATCACTTCCCTAGTTACCCACAGAATACACCTGATCACGTCCTGGGGATTTATCCACCTTTGTGTGTTTCAAGACATCAAGCACTTCCTCCTCTGTAACGTGGACATTTTTCAAGATGTCACCATCTATTTCCCTACATTCTCTATCTTCTATGTCCTTTTCCACAGTAAATACTGATGCAAAATACTCGTTTAGTATCTCACCCATCTCCTGCTACTCCACACAAAGGCCGCCTCGCTCATCTTTGAGGGGTCCTATTCTTTCCCTAGTTACTCTTTTGTCCTCAGTATATTTGTAAAACCCTTTGGATTCATCTTAACCTTATTTGCCAAAGCTATCTCATGTCCCCTTTTTGCCTCCTGATTTCCCTCCTACTTCCTTTATATTCTTCTGAGGATTCACTTGATCAATCCAGTCCATACCTGACATATGCTTCCTTCTTTTTCTAAACCAAACCCTCAATTTCTTTAGTCATCCAGCATTCCCTATACCTACCAGCCTTCCCTTTCACCCTGACAGGAATATACTGTCTCTGCACTCTTGTTATCTCATTTCTGAAGGCTTCCCATTTTCCAGCTGTCCCTTTACCTATGAACATCTGCCCCCAGTCAGGTTTTGAAAGTTCTTGCCTAATACCGTCAAAATTGGCCTTTCACCAATTTAGAACTTCAACTTTTAGATCTCGTCCATCCTTTTCCATCACTTTTTTAAACTAACAGAATTACGATCGCTGGCCCCAACATGCTCCCCCACTGACTCCTCAGTCACCTGCCCTGCCTTACTTCCCAAGAGTAGATCAAGTTTTGCACCTTCCCTAGTAAGTACATCCACATACTGAATCAGAAACTTTTCTTGTACACATTCAACAAATTCCTCTCTATCTAAACCCTTAACACTATGGCAGTCCCAGTCGATGTTTGGAAAGTTAAAATCCCCTACCATAACCACCCTATTATTCTTACAAATAACTGAGATCTCCTTACAAATTTGTTTCTCAATTTCCTGCTGAGTATTAGGGGGCCTATAATACAATCCCAATAAGGTGATCATCCCTTTCTTATTTCTCAGTTCCACCCAAATAACTTCCCTGAATGTATTTCCAGGAATATTCTCCCCAAATACAGCTTTAACACTATCCCTTATCAAAAACACCACTCCCCCTCCTCACTTACCTCCCTTTCTATCCTTCCTGTAGCATTTGTATCCTGGAACATTAAGCTGCCAGTCCTGCCCATCCCTGAGCTATGTTTCTGTAATTGCTGTGATATCCCAGTCCCATGTTTCTAACCATGCCCTGAGTTCATCTGCCTTCCCTGTTAGGCCCCTTGCATTGAAATAAATACAATTTAATTTACCAGTCCTACCCTGTTCACAGATTTGTACCTGCCTGCCTTGAATGTTGGACTCACTTCTTGTAAACCACAACTCCCCCCCTTCCCCTCCCCCCACCACCCCCCAAACCCCCGTACCAGTTTAAATCCTCCTGAGCAGCTCTAGCAAATCTCCCTGCCAGTATATTAGTCCCCTACCAATTCTTCCTTCTTGTACAGGTCACTTCTACCCCAGAAGAGATTCCAGTGATCCAAAAATGTGAATCCTTCTCCCATGCACCTGCTGCTCAGCCATGCATTCATCTGCTCTATCCTCCTATTCCTATCCTCACTAGCTCGTAGCACCTGGAGTAATCCAGATATTACTACTCTCGAGGACCTCCTTTTTAAATTCTTGCCTAACTTTCTATATTCTCCCTTCACAATCTCATCATTTTCCCTTCCTATGTCGTTAGTTCCTGCTGGCCCCTCTCCCGTTGAGAACATTCTGCACCCTCTCTGAGACATCCTTGATCCTGGCACCAGGGAGGCAACACACCATTCTGATTTTTCGCTGCTGGCCATAGAAACGTCTGTCTGTGCCTCTGACAATAGAGTCCGCTATCACAATCAATCACTTGAAACCTCACATACCCTTCATTACATTAGACCCTGTCTTGATATCAGAAATGTGGCTATTTGTGCTACATTCCTCTGAGAATCCATCACCCCCCTACATTTTCCAAAACAGCATATTTGTTTGAAATGGGGATAGCCACAGAAGGCTCCTGCACTAGCTGCCTACCTCTTTTACCTTTCCAGGAATTAACCCAACTATCTGACTGTATCTGTGGCTTTCCTCCCTTCCTATAAATGCTATCCATCACACCCCCTTGCTCTTGTAAATTCCTCATTGCCTCTGTCACTCCAACCGATCCATTCGATCTGATAGGATTTACAAAAAATGGCATTTATCGCAGATATAATCCTCAGTAACACAAACTCTCCTTGAACTCCCACATCTGACAAGAAGAGCATATCACTCTACTAAAGGCCATTTTTTCTTCTTCCAATCTGCAGACCCAGAAAATAGCACCATCTTATTCCTCTACAAAACACTGCCCCAGGCTAACTTAATACTTATGGCTTAAGATACATATCTCAATAAAACATATAATCAAGAAAGAAACCACTCCACTGATTATTGCGGATTTACAGCAAAGCTATACTTCAAACTATTCATTTATCTGATTCTGTGCTGTGACCTCTCCCAAACAGGTTCCTCTGAGATCAGTTGCAAATTTCTCTGTTTGTTAAGTTTTCCTAGATACGCTCTGATGTCCAGCGATACCTGAATTCAAACAGCAAAGGCAGTAATTGCGCAGGTTCACTGCTGTGTCAGTTAGCAGTGTGGATTTCTGTCTCTCTCTGTCTCTCTCTCTCTCTCCTGCAGTGACAGGTACTGTCTATTGTTTGTCCTTCTCTTCTTTTAAAAGTGCCATTGTTTTGACGTAATTACATTGATCCTATTGCAGCACTCTGAAGCTTCTCTCCCATTCCTTTCCTATCTCGCTCGGTTTCCAAGCTCGTTCCTTCCATCTTCTGTTCCCTTCAGCTCCTCTCCAGGCAAGGAATCTCTCACTTCCATCTCTCCTAAAGCACTCATCTGACCTCACAGACACATCACCATCCAACCACTTCCCCCATTGCATTCTGACTCAGAAACTTGTTATTTCCTAAACCCTGCACCTCTCATGATTGGATCATTCTCTGATCTGTCGCTGATCACCTCCTTCATCCCTGACTCACTCTCCTCTCCCCAATTCCAGTGATCGGTTTGGCTGCAATTGGGAGGGAGGGAAGGTGAAGCTGGAGCAGGGAAGTGAGGATCCTACTTCAAGGAAGATCTTCAGATGTTAACGCTCCCTTGTGAAGCCACAGAGGCTGGAAGATGCCAATCCAAGCCAGCCTACAAGGAAAGCCAAAAACCCTGTGCTTGAGCCAAGAGGGTGCTGCCAAGGAGGATAGGGCCAGGATCCAGCTCCGGAATTTAAGTTCCACGTTTGGTTGTGTAATGAAGTTGACACTGACTGTCTCCCTCCAACTCAGGATTGCAGGATGCAATTTGCATATTTAAAGAGGCCACATTTCCTTCTTAGAAATGGGTCAGGAAAATTGGATCATTTGAGAATATGGTGCGTTTGATTGGAGTTACTGACACCCAATAATTTAGTTGTCCAACCTCTGGCCTTGTGTGTCCTGTGATGAAAAATGTTTTGGGCAGCATGGTAGCACAGTGGTTAGCACTGCTGCCTTACAGCGCCAGAGATCCGGGTTCAATTCCTGCCTCAGGCAACTGTGGAGTTTGCACATTCTCCTCCGTGGGTTTCCTCCGGGTGCTCCGGTTTCCTCCCACAGTCCAAAAATGTGCAGGTTAGGTGAATTGGCCATGCTAAATTGCCCCTAGTGTTAGGTGAAGGGGTAAATGTAGGGGAATGGGTCTGGGTGGGTTGCTCTTTGGAGGGTCGGTGTGGACTTGTTGGGCTGAAAGGCCTGTTTCACACTGTAAGTAATCAAATCAATCCAGACTCTCCTGTATATTAAATGCTGAAGTAAGTCTCCGTCCAACTGAAGATTGGCACTGGAGTAATCGCTGGGATTAAGGTTCCTGCAACTGCACTCAGAACAATCTCTCTCTCTAATGAAACATTGAGTATCAGCTATCCATATGGGAATGTTTCTGTCACTTTACTCAGGTCTAGCAAATCTCTGTGGGTCCAAGTTAATCCCCATTCCTAATTAAACCAAGTCAGAGAGACAGCGCCACAGATGCTGCCCTAAAGTCCCCTGGTCTCTCACAGCTTGCTGGTACAGGTAGCCAGACAATTTCAATGCATGGTTATGAGTCAGCCAAGGATGCAACATGAAGACATTTCAGTCCCCTTTATCCCCAGGAAAGTGAGCAGGAAGGTGCACCACTGTTAGTCAATGAGCAGCTGGAGCAGACAGGTTGAAAGCACAGGACACACAACGAGGCAACACAGTGAGAACATTAGTGACTGTGCTCGATGAGCAGAAGCTACCTTCTCATGCTCCTCTTTGCTCAAACTCAATGCAATCTGCAGCTGGATTTCTTCATCAGACTCTGTGCTTGGCTGCTACAAGGTGTAAAAGCTGGGGTTAGCAAGTACATCATGGACTCAATGCTCGAACACAGGCTAACATCACGGGAACACAAGCTAACGACAGAGGAACACAGGCTAATGGCTGAAGAACTCTCACATTGAGCCAGTTCTGTTCTGACATCACATGACCACCTACCATCAATTGCCCCACCCTTATACATTTACCACTGGGTGCTTGACATGTCAATCCTTGCAAAAATCCATCCCATGCCAATTGAAAAATGAGGAGATTGCTATCCAGTTGAAGATTGTTGTCTGTCAGGCAAATTGGTGTTATGCACAAAAGTTTTATACATAATAAACACGTGTCCATAATATATTTAAAATAAAATTGACTTGTTTTAATGCCCTAATGAATTGATGACAGATTAGATCTGCCCCAGAGTTTAGACCTGGTGAAATGTGTGTGAACTCTCAGTGTGATCATCAAACTAGATAAATGATTTACTTCCTTTCCACAATGCCCCTAGCTTTCCTCATGGGGACAAGAAACCTCTGGAAACTTCAATCAAAACCCGCTCTACATATAAGCCCCTACAATGAGTGTAAATGCCATCAAGCCAGGGTTAGCAACAGTACCTATGAACATTTTAGCCATTGTCGACACAGCAGCTTATCCAACAGTACTCTCTGAGCGGAGTTAGTGAGTGCAGCCTTCCCCCTCTATCAACAGGGCACCCTGACTGGGCAATGAAGTCAGGAACCATAGGCTCCTTTCACACAGTTACAGACAAACATTTAATAACTATGCAGAGGTCAGTAGTTATCCATGTGTGAACATCACAGCAATATATTCCAAAAGCAAAGGCAAATGATCAGCTAAGGCCACAAGAATGGAAGATTATAATAGCTCTACTCACTGTCTGTCCTGGGGTTGTTTAACAGGATAGTATAGAGGGCTTTGTTCTATATCTAACATGGGGATGGTGGGTGTGGGTGTGGGGTTAAAGGTTGTTTGATGCTGATCTAACCTTTACATTAAAATCTCAAATCCTTAATCAGATTTTTAATGGCCCTGCCTAGAGATGCAGTTAGCTCAGTTGGCTGGTTGCCTGATGAGTGATGCCAATGTGTGGGTTCAGTTCCCACACTGGCTGAGGTTGCCATTAAGGATTCTCCTTCTTAACCTCTCCCCTCACCTGAGGCATGGGGACCCTCAGGCTTAAACCATGACCAGCTGTTCGCCCTAATGGGAGAGTAGCTCGATGGTCTGGGAAGACTTTGGTGACTTTATTTTTAATTCATTTCCCAAAGGGTGAGTTTGTCTAAATCCAGTCACAGTGCTCCAATGAAACACCCCTTCTCCTCTCCCTCATGTCCTCTTTACCCCTAAAGCAGACAGGGGTCTGGACCCTAAATGTCCAAACAAACAGACGTCACATGAAACAGATGGAGGAACATGTTGGCATAATATTTCCAAGATTTTAATCTTGATTCCCAAGGAAAGGCTGCAATTATCACCGATGTATTAACAAATACCTATTTGAAATAGAGTACAGTGTGGAAAAATGTGAAATTGTTCATTTTGGAAGGGAGAACAAAAGAATAGAATATTTAAATGGAGAAAAGCTGCAGAAAGCTGTAACACAAATGGACTTTGGGGGACTCATACACAAAATACAGAAAGCTAGCACATCAGGTAAGGTAACTAGGAAGGCGAATGGATTATTGGCCCTTATTTCAAGAGGTTGGCGTTTAAGAGTAGGGAGGTC
The DNA here is from genome assembly GCF_020745735.1 of Hemiscyllium ocellatum. Lineage (NCBI taxonomy): Eukaryota > Metazoa > Chordata > Chondrichthyes > Orectolobiformes > Hemiscylliidae > Hemiscyllium > Hemiscyllium ocellatum. The sequence continues at coordinate 36,565,286 of NC_083425.1, forward strand.
TTACCACAACTGTACAAAATGTAAAAGAGATTTCACCAGGAGTAACATTGCCTTATTTAAGAAAAGTATCATTTAATTGGAGGCAGGTCATGCTTGATATGGAGGGATTGTCTTATGACCAAAGGCTAAACAGGTTGGGACTTTACTCACTGGTGTTCAGAAGAATGAGAGGTGATCTCAATGAAACATACAGAATTCTTAGGGGGCTTGACAGGGTAAATGCTGAGAGGATGTTTCCCCTTATGGGAGAGTCTAGGACCAGAGGGCGTAGTCCCAGAATACAGGAGCATCAATTTAAGGCTGAGACGAGGAAGCATCTCTTCTCTCAGAGTCTTGTGAATCTTTGGAACTTGTTGCTTCAAAGAGCTGTTGGGGAAAGGGTTCTTGTGTATATTTAAGGCTGAAATAGATTCTTAATCAGTCGGGGAATAAAGCGTTATGGTGAAAATGCTGGATAATGGATGGGAGGAGTGTCGGATCAGCCATAACCCTATCTATTAGTGAAGCAGACTCAAGAGGTTGAACAATCTACTCCTGTTCCTATTTCTTATGGTCTTGATGACCATCAACATTTTAAATTACAGTTAAAATGTCAATGTTACTGGCATGCAGTTATACCATTTATTCACCAGGTGGCAGCGTACAGCTGTTCTGACCAGTCAGGGCCAGTTTTCTCTCTCTCTGACCATCAGCTCAGCTCACTCTCTCACTCTCTCTCTCACCAACTAACTGCTCAGTGTCAAATTTCAGCCTTGCTAATGGACCAGTGAGTGTCCGCTTTCTCATCCTCCTGTACTAGCCCTCTCTCCTTGCAAAGTGACCAGTGAATGCCAGCTCTCTCCCTCACTGTGACTGACAGTTACAGCAGTTCTCCCCCAGTATCTGACCGGGCAGTGCAAGCTCTCTGTACCTGACCAGGCTGTCATGACTTGGAGGTGCCGGTGTTGGACTGGGGTGGACAAAGTTAAAAGTCACACAACACCAGGTTATAGTCCAATTGTGGGCGGCACGGTGGCACAGTGGTTAGCACTGCTGCCTCACAGCGCCTGTAGACCCGGGTTCAATTCCCGACTCAGGCGACTGACTGTGTGGAGTTTGCACGTTCTCCCCGTGTCTGCGTGGGTTTCCTCCGGGTGCTCCGGTTTCCTCCCACAGTCCAAAGATGTGTGGGTCAGGTGAATTGGCCAAGCTAAATTGCCCGTAGTGTTAGGTAAGGGGTAAATGTAGGGGTATGGGTGGGTTGCGCTTCGGCGGGTCGGTGTGGACTTGTTGGGCCGAAGGGCCTGTTTCCACACTGTAAGTCTAATCTAAGTTTATTTGGAAGCACTAGCTTTCAGAGCACCGCTCCTTCATCAGGGTTGAAGGAGCAATGCTCTGAAAGCTAGTGCCTCCATTTAAACCTTTTGGAATATAACCTGGTGTTGTGTGATTTTTAGCTTTGAACGGGCAGTGCCAGCTCTCTCTCTAGCTGACTGATGCTGACCATCATCAATTCTGTTGGGAGGAGGGAGGAATGTGCAATGACACAGCCCATCATATACAAGGCTGAATATGCACAGAAACAAAGACAAATTTTAATTGTGCTTCTGAACCAGACATGCTCTTGGCTCAAGCAGAGAACTGCTCAGAGTCAGTCTGAAACATGCAATACTTATTGCTGTTATAGGAGGCTCTGAGATAGCCCCTCTAGAATGCAATGTCATTGACCTTACTCACTGGTGAAAACTGGCTTGCATTCCATAATCTAAAAAAGCCTGACTGTTACTCATTTGTGAATGATTGATTTCCTTTTCCTTCACACCCATAGGATATCTCAAACAGCTTCACAACCAATGCAGCAATTGTGAACTGTTGTAACTTAGAAATCATGGCAGTCAATTTGTATACAGCAAGGTCCCACAAACAATGTGACAATGACCAATTTTACTGTTGCTTGGTGGCAAATGCCAGGAAGAGCTCCTCTTCTTCCATCGTGCCATGGGCTCTCTCTCAGCTATCTGAGGTGATGGAAATGGTCTACGTTTAAGATCTCAGGCAAACAACTACACCAGACAGACCCTCCAATTGTGCAGTGCTTCCTCAGCATTGACCATCTGACAGTGCAGAGCTCCCTCAGTACTGACCCTCCAACAATGCAGCACTCTTGCAGTGCTGACTCTTTTGCAGTGCAGAGCTCCCTCAGTACTGACCCTATGACAGTGCAAGTGCTCCCTCAGTACTAATCCTTCAAAAGTATAGTACTCCCTCAGGATTGACTCTCCGACAGTGCAGAGCTCCCTCAGTACTGACTCTCCAACAGTGCAAGTGCTCCCTCAGTACTGACCCTCCAAGAGTGCAAGCGCTCCCTCAGTACTAATCCTTCAAAAGTGTAGTACTCCCTCAGGATTTACTCTCCAACAGTGCAGTGCTCCCTCAGCCCTGACCCTCTGACAATGCGCCACTCCCTCAGCTTTGTACCTCTGACAGTGCGGCACTCCCTCAGCTCTGACTCTCTGACAGTGCAGCATTCCCTCAGCTCTGACCCTCCGACAGTGCATCACTCCCTCAGCTCTGACCCTCCAATAGTACGTCATTCCCTCAGCTCTGACCCTCTGACAGTACGGCACTCCCTTAGCTCTGTACCTCTGACAGTGCGGCACTCCCTCAGCACTGACCCTCTGATAGTACGGCACTCCCTCAGCTCTGACCCTCCGACAGTGCGGCACCCCCTCAGCACTGACCCTACGACAGTGCGGCACCCCTTCAGCACTGACCATCTGACCGTGCGGCACTCCCTCAGCTCTGACCCTCTGACAGTGCGGCACTCCATTAGCCCTGACCCTCTGACAGTACAGCACTCCCTCAGCTCTGACCCTCTGACAGTTCGTCACTCCCTCAGCTCTGATCTTTTGATAGTGCGGCACTCCCTCAGCTCTGACCCTACTACAGTACGTTACGCCCTCAGCTCTGATCTTCTGACAGTGCGGCACTCCCTTAGCTCTGACACCTCTGACAGTGCGGCGCTACCTTAGCTCTGACCCTCTGAGAGTACAGCACTCCCTCAGCTGTGATCCTCTGACAGTGCGGCATTCCTTCAGCGCTGACCCTCCGACAGTGCGGCACTCCATTAGCCCTGACCCTCTGACAGTGTGGCACTCCCTCAGCACTGACCCTCTGATAGTTCGTCACTCCCTCAGCTCTGTACCTCTGAGAGTACGGCACTCTCTCAGCTCTGGTTCTCCGACACTGTGGCACTCCCTCAGCGCTGACGCTCTTTTAGTTATGATAATAAGGAACAGGATCAGTGCATTTGAAAGGGAGGATCACAGATCAGAAAAATAATATGTGTAATCTGTTGGGAGAAACGTAGAAACGGCAAAGGGCATCAGATCTCAGACACCAAACAGCAGTGGTAGTTTACGGCAACGTATAAATCAGGTGATGAGAGAAGCTTGTAGCATTGGGTGACATCAGTCTGTTTAGAGACTGGGTAAGTTAGTCCAGCATGAAAATTGTAGACGACAATTTTCTGGAGTGTGTTAGGGACGGTTTTCTAGAGCAGCATGTTCGAGGTCAGGATATTTTTGATCTAGGATTTTGTCATGAAAAAGGACTAATTAATAATCTGGTAAAATAATCCTTTAACGATGAGCGACCATGATATGACAGAATATTACATTATGTGTAAAAGTGAAGTGATTCAATCTAAAAAAAGGCTGCTACGTTTGAACAAGAGAAATTAGGAAAGCATGAGACACATGTTTGGCGAGTTGGATTGGGAAAATACTTTAAAAGGTGTGACTGGCTTTGAAAAGCTATTATATGGCTCACAACAACGATACATTTTTTCAAAGAGTCAAGTTTCATGGCTGAAAGAGGAAGTTAAGGATTGTTTAAAAGAAGTTGAAAAGAAAAGGTTTATAAAATGGCCAGAAACAGTAGCATATCTGAGGATTGGAAAGTTTTTAGAATATGGCAAAGGAGGACTATGAAACTAATAAGGAGACAGGATGAATATTATACAAATGGAAACTAGCAAAGAACATCAAAAATGGATTATAAAAGTTCCTACAACTTCACAAAAGGAAACATTTGGCTAAGATGGGTGGGGATTACCAAAAGCAGAGTCAGGAGAACTTATAATGGGAAAGAGAGAAAAGGCAGAGAGCTAAATGATTATTTTGCATCTGAGGAATATACAAGAAATCTCCCAGAATTAGAGATTCCAAGTGACTCGTTGGCATGAGGAGCTGAGGGAAATTAGTTTCAGCAAGAAGATTGAACTCAAGAAATTAATGGGGCTCAAAGTTCAGAAGTCCCTGCAAATCTGATAATCCATATCACAGAGGGTTGAGGAGGTGGCTATAGAGATAGTTGATCCATTGGTAATTACAGAATCTGTCATGATTCCTGCAGATTAGAAGCAAGCAAAGATCCCCCCACTGTTTGTGAAAGGGGCATAACAACAAACAGACTTGACATCTGTACATCAATTGTAGAGAAAATGCTAGAATCTATCATAAAGGACTTGATAATTGGACATTTTGATAAAAATGAGCTGATTTGACATACTCACCTTGGATTTGCGAATGGAAACTTGTTGGCGTTTAAGAGGATGGCACTAACAAAATTGATAAAGGGGCATTGATGAATGTTATAAACACTGTATTTGAATTTTCAGAAAGCTTTTGATAAGGCCCCCCACAGGATATTGGTAGCAAAATGCAAGCACGTGGTACAGGAGGTACTGCCCTGGCAAGGATTAAGGATTAAAATCTTCGAGTAAAAAATGAGGTCTGCAGATGCTGGAGATCACAGCTGAGAATGTGTTGCTGGTCAAAGCACAGCAGGCTGTGAAGGGCTTCCTGATGAAGGGCTTATGCTCGAAACGTCGAACTCTCTATTCCTGAGATGCTGCCTGGCCTGCTGTGCTTTGACCAGCAACACATTCTCAGCAAGGATTAAGGATTGGCCATCAGGCAGAAAACAGCAAGTAGGGATAAACAGGTTATTCTTGTGTTAGCAGATAGCACCTGGTGGGTAACAAAGACTCAGTACTTCAGCTCCAACTGTTCATAAAGTGTATCAATGATGGGAATTCAACGTAATATTACCAAATCTGTAGATGATACAAAGCTAAGCAGGCGTTATGTTCTGAGAAAGATGTAAAATATTTTCAGGAGGATTTGTTTAGGCCTAGGGATTGTGCAGAAACATAGCAAATGGAATCTGATGTAGGAAGATGATGTAAGAAGATGTGCAGAACATTTCCTCAATGGTGAGAGGCTGGAAAATGTGGATATGCAGAAGGACTTTGGTTTCCCTGTTAATAAGTTATTGAAGGTTAAATATGGGTGCAGCAAGCCATTAAGAAGGCTATGGAAATGTTAGCCTTAATAGAAAGGGGATTTGAGTACATGAATTGTGATGTCTTGCTTCAACTGCATAGCAGCTTGGCTAGACCACACCTGGAGTATTGTGTGCATTCTGGTCTCTATCTCAGGAAAGAAGTTAGAAATCACACAAGATCAGGTTATAGTTGGGCTATTATTCACCCTAGTCCAACACCGGCACCTCCACATCATATCTCAGTCAAGATATTATTGTCATAGAGATTAAGGAATGAGGTTTCACCAAACTATTTCCCAGCATGGTGGGACACTCCTGTGAAGATAGAGTAGGCAAACTGAACCTGTACTCTCTAAAGTTTCAAAGAATGACAGGCAACCTCATAGAAAGCTACAAAACACTTAGAGGGATAGACAGGGTTGATGCAAGTCAGATATGTCCCCTGTTGGGGTGTTTAGAACCAGGGGGTCACAATTTAACAATAAGGGGATGCCACTTAGGACAGAAATGTGTAGAATTGATGTTTACTCCAAAGGTGCTGAATCTTTACAGTTTTCTATCCCAGAGGACAGTGGAGACTGTGTCAATGCATATAATGTGATAAGTATTTGATTTCCTTTGGTGTACAGGGTTATGGGGATAGTGTTAGTAAAAGGATTGAAGTGTTCATTGACCATGATCATGTTAACGGAGCAGAGCAGGCTCAATGGGCTGAATGTCCCGATGCTCCTTGTCTGACCCAGTAGTGACAGCGTACCTCGGTACTGACCCTCTGACAGTGCAGCAGTCCCTCAGTACTGACCCTCAACTGTGTACTGTTCCCTCAGCATTGACCTCTGCCAGTGTAGCACTGCCTCCAATCCTCTGACTGTGAGCAATCCCACTGTGTGAACGTGGAGCTGCTCGGATGATTGGGGCAGGTTGGGAGTGGTTGAAGTTGAAACTGTTGGTGGATGAAGGAATCTGCTGCCTGGGTGGTTGCTTTACCTGAGTTGCTTTCTCAGCTTCCTCCCTGCTCATTGCCAGCGCAAGCTGTAACTGCAGCTCCTCTTCACCGCTGGTGTGGGGTCTGGCCTGCTCCAGATCTGGATTAAACCTGGGAGATGAGGAAGAAGCTGCAAAACACATGAAGACCACAGTAACATCAACATTGAAACATTGGTGATGCCACAGCACTCTGTCCCTACCCCGGGCTACTGGGTGTTTGTGGGGCAGGGAGACTGGGGAGGGGTTGGGGGGGGGGGGGGGGGGGGGGAGGAGGTGTGGAGTTTGTTGGGTTACCCTTGTATCACAAATAATCTGATCAGTAGCGAGGGGTCTGGGTTCACTTCCAGGTCCTTTGAAGTGAAGCAAAAGAGGACAACAGCTCATATTACTGAACAAACACAAAGTCGGTGTTGCAGAGAGCACTCAGTGCCCAGGACCATTTCGGCTGGTGTTCAGCTCAGGATTCCTCAACAGCAGCAGCAGCAGAGTGCGATGGACTGAGTCCAGTCACTAGCAAGTCAGCACAGAGCTCCCACTCACAACTCCACAGAAACGTACCCAGCAGAAACCCCAATATCAGGGTGAGGCGGGTCACCAGATTGTCCCAGTGGGAAATGTGATGGAAGGAGTTCCAGGCAAGGGGAGTCCAGGTGGAGATTGGGATGGAGACTGTTGTGTTCAGCACAGAGGCTGTATGAGTGGGTCGAGGTGGGTAGGACTGTGGGTTTTGGGGTGAATTTGGGGCTCGATCCAGACACTAGGATTTGGGGGGAAAAGTAGGGTTTGGTGGGGGAAGTTGGGTTGGCGGGGGAATGGAGTTCAGGTGCAGAGGGGGGTTCAGGGAAGAGAGAGGAGTTCAGGGGGAGTGGGGTTTTGGGGGGGAATTAGGTTTGGAGCAGTGGAGTTCAGGAGCAAGTGAGATTTGAGGCAGTGGGGTTAGGGGGAGTGGGGTTAGGGACAGTGGGGGTAGGGAGAGTGGGGTTAGGGGGAGTGGGGCTAGGGAAGTGGGGTCAGGGGGAGTGGGGTCAAGGGGAGTGGGGCTAGAGGGAGTGGGGCTAGAGGGAGTGGGGCTAGGGGGAGTGGGGTTGGGGGGAGTGGGGTTAGGGAAGTGAGGTTAGGGGGAGTGGGGTTAAGGGGAGTGAGGTTAGGGGGAGTGGGGTTAAGGGGAGTGGGGTTAGTGGGAGTGGGGTTAGTGGGAGTGGGGTTGGGGGAGTGGGGTTGGAGGGAGTGGGGTTGGGGGGAGTGGGGTTGGGGGGAGTGGGGTTGGGGGGAGTGGGGTTGGGGGAGTGGGGTTAAAGGGAGTGGGATTAAGGGAAGTAGGGTAAGTGGGAGTGGGGTTGTGGGGAGTTGGGTTGAGGGAAGTGGGGTTAGGGGATGTGGGGTTGGGGGAGTGGGGTTAAAGGGAGTGGGGTTAGTGGGAGTGGGGCTGGTGGGAGTGGGGTTAGGGGGAGTTGGGTTTGGGGAAGTGGGGTTAGGGGATGTGGGGTTTGGGTGAGGTGTTCTGGGGAAAGTGGAATTTGGATGAATGTAGGATTGCGGTTCAGGGAAAAGTGGGGTTCAGGGGAAGAGTGGAGTTTGGAGGCAAAGTGTTATTCAAGGGGAGACTGTGGTTTGAGGGGATATAGTGGGGTTTGGGAGGGAACAGTGAGGTTTGCTGGGACAGTGGGATTTAAGGGGGAGAGTGGAGCTTGAGGGGAGAGTGGGGTTTGGGGGAAGAGTGTTGTTTAAGGAGGAGAGTGTTGTTGAGGGTAGAGTGAGGTTTGAGGGGAGATAGTGGGTTTTGGGAGGGGAGAGTGGTTTCACCAAGACAAAGTGAATTTTGGGAACAGAGAATGGGAATGAGGTGGAGAGAGTGGGGGTCAGCAAGAGAACAAAGGACAGGAGGAGGGCGTGGGTGAACAGAGAGAGGGAGGGCGAATGGAGAGAGAGGGAGGGTGAATGGAGAGAGAGGGAGGGTGAATGGAGAGAGAGGGAGGGTGAATGGAGAGAGAGGGAGGGTGAATTGAGCGTGGGAGGGCGAGTGGATAGTGGAAGGGTGAATGGAGAGAGAGAGAGAGAGAGAGAGAGGGCAAATGGAGAGATGGAGGGTGAATGGAGAGAGAGAGGGCAAATGAAGGGAGGGAGGGAGAATTGAGAGAGAGAGAGAGAGTGAATGGAGAGAGAGAGAGAGAGAGAGGGTGAATGGAGAGAGAGAGAGAGAGAGAGAGAGAGGGTGAATGGAGAGAGGGAGGGCGAAAGGCGAGAGAGAGAGAGCGAGCCAATGGAGAGATAGTGTGAATGGAGAGAGAGAGGGTGAGTGGAGAGAGGGCGAGTGGATAGAGGGAGGGCGAAATGAGAGAGGGAGGGCCATTGGAGAAAGGGAGGGTGAATGGAGGGAGAGAGAGTGCGAATGGAGAGAGCGAAGGTGAATGGAGAGAGGGAGAGCAAGTGGAGAGAGAGGGAGGGTGAGTGGAGAGAGAGTGGGTGAATGGAGAGAGAGAGGGTGAATGGAGAGAGAGAGGGTGAATGGAGAAATGGAGGACAAATGGAGAGAGGGATGGTGAGTGGAGAGAGAAGGTGAATGGAGAGAGAGAGAGGGTGAATGGAGACACACAGTTTTCAATGAATTTCATTGTGATGGACTGAACTCGCTGTAAGCTGTAGGACGTCAAATTGTAGTGATTCTGTCAAGCTTCTTGGTATTAGTTAGCTCTGAGAGGGTAAGGACAGCATCTCAGGAGAGACCTAATGGGATGGGGTTGACCTTTTCAAGGGATCACTCACTTCTGCAAAGCAGCCCGTGGAGCTAAGCACTGCAGAAAGCCTCCCATTTTATTTTGTGTGTCAATAGTCAGAGGGGAGAGGTTAATGATGTCAAAGCCTCGACCTCATCGTAAACTCTAACACACACCTATTGTTCAAGGAGACAGCTGCTCTGAACACCCAGAATGATGGAGGGCCGCTGAATGTAAATGGCTAATAGACTGAAATATTTCATACAGTAGGAAGGTCATGCTCATGACAGACAGTCGCTCACATCATCCACTGGCTGAGGGTAAATTAAGTTCCAGGATCACCTCACTCAGGAGGAGCTGGCTCTTTCAGAACTCTGTGGCAATAAACCATCAACTTTGGATTCTCACAGAGACTGAGGAGAGAGGTCTGGAACATTATCACAGGACTTATACACCTTAATGGTAAGGTCCTGGGGAGTGTTGCTGAACAAAGAGACCTTGGAGTGCAGGTTCATAGCTCCTTGAAAGTGGAGTTGCAGGTAGACAGGATAGTGAAGCAGGCGTTTGGTATGCTTTCCTTTATTGGTCAGAGTATTGAATACAGGAGTTGGGAGGTCATGTTGCAGATGATCAGGACATTGGTTAGGTCACTTTTGGAATACTACATGCAATTCTGGTCTCCCGGCTATAGGAAGGGTGTTGTGAAACTTGAAAGGGTTCAGAAAAGATTTACAAGGATGTTGCCAGGGTTGGAGAATTTGAGCTATAGGGAGAGGCTGAATATGCTGGGGCTGTTTTCCCTGGAGCGTCGGAGGCTGAGGGGTGAACTTATAGAGGTTTATAAAATCATTAGGGACATGGATAGGATAAATAGTCTCCCCAGGGTAGGGGTGTCCCAAACTAGACAACATAAGTGAGAGGGATAAGATTTAAAAGAGACCTAAGGGGCAATTTTTTGACACAGAGCATGGTGCAGGTATGGAATGAGTTGGTAGAGGAGGTGGCAGAGGCTGGTACAGTTACAACAATTAAAAGGCATCTGGATGAGTACATGAATAGGAAGGATTTAGAAGGATGTGGGTCAAATGCTGGCAAATGGAACGAGATTAATTGAAGATACGGAGGTGCCGGTGTTGGACAAAGTTAAAAATCACACGACACCAAGTTGTAGTCCAACAGGTTTATTTGGAAGGACAGGCTTTCAGAGCGCTGCCCCTTCGACAGGGAGCGAGTGCAGTAGGATGACAGGGCACCGAATCTGATCCTGCCCCATGAGCTACCTGATGGAGGAGCAGCACTCCAAAAGTTTATACTTCCAAATAAACCTGTTGAAATATAACCTGGTGTTGTGAGATTTTTAACTTAGATTAACTTCAGATATCTGATTGGTTATGGGCAAGATCCATGCTATGACACTAAGTAAAAAAAATTTTGCAGGGGGAAATTACCAGATCACTGAACATTAGTTTGGAGTTGGATAGGGAACACTAAGTGTGACTGAGGATGGGGAGTGGGATGGGGTACAGTGTGTGTGAGGGTGGGGAGTGGGATGGGGTACGGTGTGTGTGAGGGAGAGGAGTGGGATGGGGTACAGTGTGTGTGAGGGTGGGGAGTGGGATGGGGTACAGTGTATGTGAGGGTGGGGAGTGGGATGGGGAACAGTGTATGTGAGGGTGGGGAGTGGGATGGGGAACAGTGTATGTGAGGGTGGGGAGTGGGATGGGGTACAGTGTATGTGAGGGTGGGGAGTGGGATGGGGAACAGTGTGTGTGACGGAGGGGAGTGGGATGGGGTACAGTGTGTGAGAGGGAGAGGAGTGGGATGGGGTACAGTGCGTGTGAGGGAGTGGGGTGCAATGGGGTACAGTGTGTGTGAGGGAGGGAAGTGGGATGGGGTACAGTGTGTGTGAGGGAGGGGAGTGGGATGGGGTACAGTGTGTGTGAGGGAGTGGGGTGCAATGGGGTACAGTGTGTGTGAGGGAGGGAAGTGGGATGGGGTACAGTGTGTGTGAGGGAGTGGGGTGCAATGGGGTACAGTGTGTGTGAGGGAGGGAAGTGGGATGGGGTACAGTGTGTGTGAGGGAGGGGAGTGGGATGGGGTACAGTGTGTGGGAGGGTGGGGAGTGGGATGGGGTACAGTGTGTGTGAGGGAGTGGGGTGCAATGGGGTACAGTGTGTGTGAGGGAGGGGAGTGGGATGGGGTACAGTGTGTGGGAGGGTGGGGAGTGGGATGGGGTACAGTGTGTGTGAGGGAGTGGGGTGCAATGGGGTACAGTGTGTGTGAGGGAGGGGAGTGGGATGGGGTACAGTGTGTGTGAGGGAGGGGAGTGGGATGGGGTACAGTGTGTGGGAGGGTGGGGAGTGGGATGGGGTACAGTGTGTGGGAGGGTGGGGAGTGGGATGGGGTACATTGTGTGTGAGGGAGGGGAATGGGATGTGGTACAGTGTGTGGGAGGGTGGGGAGTGGGATGGGGTACAGTGTGTGTGACGGAGGGGAGTGGGATAGGGTACAGTGTGTGTGAGGGAGAGGAGTGGGATGGGGTACAGTGTGTGTGAGGGAGGGGAGTGGGATGGGGTACAGTGTGTGTGAGGGAGGGGAGTGAGATGGGGTACAGTGTGTGTGAGGGTGGGGAGAGGGATGGGGTACAGTGTGTGTGAGGGTGGGGTGTGGGCTGGGGTACAGTGTGTCAGTGGGTGGGGAGTGGGATAGGGTACAGTGTGTGTGAGGGAGGGGAGTGGGATGGGGTACAGTGTGTGTGTCAGGGAGAGGAATGGGATGTACAGTGTGTGTGAGGATGGAGAATGGGATGGGGTACCTTGTATGTGTGTTTTAAATTTCATCTGCCCATTTTCCCAGACTAAGTCCTTCTGAACGCTGTTCGTATTTTTCTTTATTAGTATTGTATTCTTCACTATAAATTCAGTTTCATGCTGTCAATAAACTTGAAATGAAACCTTTTCTGCCCAAGTTAAGGTCCTCATGTACATCAAAATAAAAGCTCCAACACTGTCCCCTTTAGAACATGTCCCATTGTATGCTTCTCTCTCAACTCATAAACTGCTGGGTACCATCACTCTCTGATAGCTGTCCCTTTGTCGGTGTTTTTATTCATGCTGGCTATACCTTTCGATTATTTTATGAGGTCTGATGAGACTTTGTCAAATATCTTTTGAAAATCCACATCTATGTCAAAGAAACTTGGAAACATGTCTGTCACACATGATGGACTGCCTTTCAGATTACTTACAGATTTTAATTTAGCAGCCCACATCCTTCCCACTTTGAGAAGATGCTGTAACGGTAATAATGGAAATGTGGCTCTGAAATACTGAATAGTATTCAAGGATACAAATTGCTTGAAAAGATGGGAATTTAAAGAGGGAGGTTGTGTGGGTGTACTGCACAGGGGTTGTCACTAGAGATGGAGAAACACATATGCAGGGAGATCACAGAGATGTGCAAGAACTATACAGGGGTGATATCATAGAACTTTAATTACCGATACAGTATAGTGATTGGAATAATATTTCTATAAAGGGAATGGAGAAGAAAATTCGGAAATGCATCCAGAAATACTTCCTGGACCAGGATGTTTCAGTTCAACTAAAAGGAGGCATTTCTGGATCTTATGTTGGTATGTCAGTGGTGGGTAAGTTGTTGGAGGGGATTCGGAGGGACAGGACTTATGTGTTTTTGGAAAGGAAAGGACTGATTACAGATAGTCAATATGGCTGTGTGCGTGGGAAATAGTGTCTCATAAACTTCATTGAGTTTTTTGAAGAGGTGATAAAGAAGATTGATGAAGACAGAAAAGTAAACATTATCTACATGGACCTCAGCAAAGCGTTTGACAAGGTTCTGCATAGTAGGCTGGGTAGTAAGCTTAGATCACATGGAATCCAGGCGCAGCTATCCAATTGCACATAAAATTGGCTTGAAGGTAGGAGATAGGGGGTGATGGTAGAGGGTTGCTTTTCAGACTCGAGGCCAGTGACCAGTGGTGTGCCACAAGGATTGGTGCTGGGCCCACTGCTTTTCATCATTTATATAAATGATTTGGATGTGAATATAAGAGATACGGTTAATAAGTTTGCAGATGACACCAAAATAGGTGATTTAGCAGACAGTGAAGAAAATTTTCTCTGAGTACAACAGGACCTTGGCAAGTGGGCCAAGAAGGGGCAGATGGAATTTAATTTAGGTAAATGTGAGGAGTTGCATTTTGGAAAGAAAAATCAGGGCAGGACTTATTCAGTTAATGATAGGGCCCTGGATATTGTTGCCAAACAAAGAGATCCGGGGGGGTACAGGTGCACAGTTCCTCGAAAGGATGTGGACAGGATGGTGAAGGTGCTGTTTGGCACTCTTGTCTTCATTTGTCAGTGCATTGAGTATCGGGGTTGGGATGTCATGCTGCAGCTGCATAGGACATTGGTGAGGCCACGTTTAGAATACTGTGTACAATCCTGGTCGCACTTCTATAGGGAAGATGTTGTTAAACTTGAGAGATGCACAAAAGATTTATGAGGATGTTGCCAGGATTGGAGGGTTGGAGCTACAGGGAGAGGTGAAATAGGCTGAGAGGTGTCAGAGTCTGAGGGGTGACCTTATTAAGGTTTATAAAATCATGAGGTCATGGATAGAGTGAATAGTCAAGGTCTTTTTCTAAGGGTAGCGGAGTCCAAAAGTAGAGATCATAGGTGTAAGGTGACAGGGGGAAAGATTCAAAAGGAACTTGAAGGATAACTTTTTCATGCAGAGGGTGTTGCCTGTAAGGAATGAGCTGCCAGAGGAAGTGCTGAAGGTCGGTACAATTACAACATTTAAAAGGTATCTGGATGGGTATATGAATAGGAAGGGTTTAGAGGGATATGGGCCAAATGCTGGCAAATGGGATGAGGACAGATTGTGATGTCTGGTCAACATGGATAAGTGGACTGAAGGGTCTGTTTCTGTGCTCAACGACTCTGTGACTTCATGAGGAAGATAGGCTGAGGATCTGTGGAAATAACACTGGGGAAAGAGAGTTCATCATAGTGTTTAGATTAGTAATAAATAGAAAAGCACAATGAATCATCAAACCTACATCTCCTAAGGTGGGAGAGGATTCACTGTAAGGGGATTAGATAGGATTTAACAAATGGCGGTATGGAACCAAAAACTAACAACACAAAGGGGGAATTTTGTGTAGAGGAAGTTTCAGGCCAGGCTGGGTAAATTCCAACAAGGGTGAGCAGCTTTGAAAAGACTGGCAAAGAGCCATCAAGCTTCTGCCATGACCTAAGGAGCACAGCACTGTCAGAGGACCATTACTGAGGGAGTGCTGCATTGTCGGAGGATCAGTACTGAGGGAGCACTGCACTGTCAGAGGGTTAGTACTGAGGGAGTGCTGCACTGTCGGAGGGTCAGTACTGAGGGAGCGCTGCACTGTCAGAGGATTAGTACTAATATAGTGCTGCAATGTCGGAGGATCATTACTGAGGGAGTGCTGCATTGTCGGAGGATCAGTACTGAGGGAGCACTGCACTGTCAGAGGGTCAGTACTGAGGGAGTGCTGCACTGTCGGAGGGTAAATGCTGAGGGAGCGCTGCACTGTCAGAGGATAAGAACTGAGGGAACTTTACACTATCGGAGGGTCAATACTGAGGGAGTGCTGCATTGTCAGAGGATCAGTACTGAGGGAGCACTGCACTGTTGGAGGATAGGTACTGAGGGAGTGCTGCACTGTCGGAGGGTCAGTACTGAGGGAGTGCTGCACTGTCAGAAGATTAGTACTGAGGGAGTGCTGCAATGTCGGAGGAGCGGTACTGAGGGAGTGCTGCACTGTCGGTGGGTCTGTACCGCGGGAGTGCTGCACTGTTGGAGGGTCAGTACTGAGGGAGCGCTGCACTGTCGGAGGATTAGTACTGAGGGAGTGCTGCACTGTTGGAGGATCAGTACTGAGGGAGTGCTGCACTGTCAGAGGATCAGTACTGAGGGAGTTCAGCACTGTTGGAGGATCAGAACTGAGGGAATGCAGCACTGTTGGAGGATCAGTACTGAGGGAGTGCTGCACTGTCGGAGGGTCAGTACTGAGGGAGTGCTGCAATGTCAGAGGATCAGTACTGAGAGAGTGCTGCACTGTTGGAAGGTCAGTACTGAGAGCATGCTGCATTGTCAGAAGGTCCGTATTGAGAAAGTACAGAGTGCACCATGCTCTCAGAGGGTCAATATTGAGTGAACGCTATGCTGTAGGAGGGGCTGTGGTGAGGGAAGCACTTTGTTCAAGGGTCAAGACTGAGAGAGCAATACACTGTTGGTGGGTCAATTACTGAGAGAACAGCACTGTCCAAGGGTACTGTCAGAGGTTGTATTTAAGGAGTACAGCACTGGCAAAGGATAACATTGAAGGAGTGCTACACTGTCAGAGGTCAGTACTGAGGGAGTGTGGCACAGTCAGAGATCAGTATTGATGGACTGTGGCACTGTCAGAGGTCAGTACTGAGGGATTGTCACACTGTCAGAGGTCATTACTGAATGAGTGTGGCACTGTCAGAGGTCAGTATTGAGGGAATGTGGCACTGTCAGAGGCAGTATTTAAGGAGTACAGCACTGGCAAAGGAAACATTGAGGGAGTGCTACACTGTCAGAGGTCAGTACTGAGGGAATGTCACACTGTCAGAGGTCAGTACTGAGGGAGTGTGGCACTGTCAGAGGTCAGTATTGATGGGCTGTGGCACTGTCAGAGGTCAGTATTGAGGGATTGTCACACTGTCAGAGGTCATTACTGAGCGAGTGTGGCACTGTCACAAGTCAGTATTGAGGGACTGTCACACTGTCGGAGGTCATTACTGAGGGAGTGTCACATTGTCATAGTTCAGTATTGAGGGAGTGTGGCACTGTCAGAGGTCAGTACTGAGGGAGCGCTGCACTGTCAAAGGATCACTACTGAAGCTGTGCTGCGCTGTCGGAGGATCAGTATTGAGGGAGCACTGCAATGTTGGAGGATCAGTACTGAGGGAGCACTACACTGCCAGAGGGTTAGTACAGAGGGTATGCAGCACTGTCGGAGGATTAGTACTCAGGGAGAGCAGCACTGTGAGAGGGTCAGTACTGAGAGAGTGCTGCACTATTGGAAGGTCAGTACGGAGAGTGTGCTGCACTGCTGGAAGGTCAGTACTGAGAGCGTGCTGCATTGTCAGAAGGTCAGTATTAAGAAAGCACAGAGAGTGCACCATGCTCTCAGAGGGTCAATATTGAGTGAACGCTGTGCTGTAGGAGGGGCTGTGGTGAGGGAAGCACATTGTTCAAGGGTCAAGACTGAGACAGCAATACACTGTTGGTGGGTCAGTTACTGAGAGAACAGCACTGTCCAAGGGTACTGTCAGAGGAAGTATTTAAGGAGTACAGCGCTGGCAAAGGACAACATTGAGGGAGTGCTTCACTGTCAGAGTCAGTATTAAGGGAATGTCACACTATAAGAGGTAATTATTGAAGGAGTGTGGCACTGTCAGAGGTTGGTACTGAGGGAGTGTGGCACTGTGACAGGTCAGCATTGATGGAGTGTGGTACTGTCAGAGGTCATTACTGAGGGAGTGTGGCAATGTCGGAGGTCATTACTGAGCGAGTGTGGCACTGTCACAAGTCAGTATTGAGGAACTGTCACACTGTCAGAGGTCATTACTGAGGGAGTGTCACATTGTCATAGTTCAGTATTGAGGGAGTGTGGCACAGTCAGAGGTCAGTACTGAGGGAGTGCTGCACTGTCAGAGGATTAGTACTGAGGGAGTGCTGCACTTTTGGAGGATAAGTATTGAGGGAACACAGCACGGTCAGAGGATTTGTACTGAGGGAGTCCTGCACTGTCGGAGGATTAGTACTGATGGAGCGCTGCACTGTCGGAGGATTAGTACTGAGGGAGCACTGCATTGTCGAAGGATTTGTACAGAGGGAGCACTGCACTGTCGGAGGATCAGTACTGATGGAACGCTGCACTGTCGGAGGATTAGTACTGAGGGAGCGCTGCACTGTCAGAGGATTAGTACTGAGGGAATGCTGCACTGTCAGAGGATCATTACTGAGGCTGTGCTGCACTGTCGGAGGATCAGTACTGAGGAAGCACTGCACTATTGGAGGATCAGTACTGAGAGAGCGCTGCACTGTCAGAGGATTAGTACTGAGGGTATGCAGTACTGTCGGAAGATTAATACTGAAGGAGTGCTGCATTGTTGGCGGATCAGTACTGAGAGATCGCTGCACTGTCGGAATATCAGAACTGAGGGAATGCAGCACTATCGGAGGATCAGTACTAAGGTAGTTCAGCACTGTTGGAGGATAAGTGCTGAGGGAGCGCTGCACTGTCGGAGGTTCAGTACTGAGCAAACGCAGCACTGTCGGAGGATCAGTACTGAGGGAGCGCTGCACTGTCGGAGCATTAATACTGAGGGAATGCAGCACTATTGGAGGATTAGTACTGAGGTAGTGCTGCAATGTCAGAGGATCAGTACTGAGGAAATGCTGCACTGTTGGAGTGTAAGTACTAAGGGATTGCAGCACTGTGAGAGGGTCAGTACTGAGAGAGTGCTGCACTATTGGAAGGTCAGTACGGAGAGGGTGCTGCACTGTTGGAAGGTCAGTACTGAGACCGTGCTGCATTGTCAGAAGGTCAGTGTTGAGAAAATA
This sequence comes from Hemiscyllium ocellatum, assembly GCF_020745735.1. NCBI lineage: Eukaryota > Metazoa > Chordata > Chondrichthyes > Orectolobiformes > Hemiscylliidae > Hemiscyllium > Hemiscyllium ocellatum. The sequence continues at coordinate 36,582,976 of NC_083425.1, forward strand.
CAGAGAGTGCACCATGCTCTCAGAGGTTCAATATTGAGTGAACACTATGCTGTAGGAGGGGCCGTGGTGAGCGAAGCACATTGTTCAAGGGTCAAGACTGAGAGAGCAATACACTGTTGGTGGGTCAATTACTGAGAGAACAGCACTGTCCAAGGGTACTGTCAGAGGCAGTATTTAAGGAGTACAGCACTGGCAAAGGACAACATTGAGGGAGTGCTTCACTGTCAGAGTCAGTACTGAAGGAATGTCAGAGTTCAGTATTGAGGGAGTGCTGCACTGTTGGAGGATCAATATTGAGGGAGCGCTGCACTGTCAGAGGATCAGTACTGAGGGTATGCAGCAATCTCGGAGGATTAGTACTGAAGGAGTGCTGCACTGTTGGAGGATCAGTACTGAGGGAACGCAGCACGGTCAGAGGATCTGTACTGAGGGAGCACTGCACTGTCGAAGGATCAGTACTGAGGGAGGACTGCACTGTTGGAGGATCCGTACTGTGGGAACGCAGCATTGTCGGAGGATCGGTTCTGAGGGAACGCTGCACTGTTGGAGGATTAATACTGAGGGAATGCAGCACTGTCGGAGGATTAATACTGAGGGAACGCAGCACTGTCGAAGGATCAGTACTGAGGGAGCACTGCACTGTCAGAGGATCAATACTGAGCGAGCGCAGCACTGTTGGAGGATCAGTAGTGAGGGAGCGCTGCACTGTCGGAGGATCAGTACTGAGGGAATGCAGCACTGTCGGAGGATCAGTACTGAGGGAATGCAGCACTGCCAGAGGATTAATACTGAACGAATGCTGCAATGTCGGAGGATCAGTACTGAGGGAACGCAGCACTGTTGGAGGAACAGTACTGAGGGAGCGCTGCTCTGTCGGAGGATTAATACTGAGGGAATGCAGCACTGTCGGAGGATTAGTGCTGAGGCAGTGCTGCAATGTTGGAGGATTAGTACTGAGGGAACGCAGCACTGTCGAAGGATCAGTACTGAGGGAGCACTGCACTGTCAAAGGATCAATACTGAGCGAGCGCAGCACTGTTGGAGGATCAGTAGTGAGGGAGCGCTGCACTGTCAGAGGATCAATACTGAGCGAGCGCAGCACTGTTGGAGGATCAGTAGTGAGGGAGCGCTGCACTGTCGGAGGATCAGTACTGAGGGAATGCAGCACTGTTGGAGGATCAGTACTGAGGGAGCACTGCACAGTCGGAGGATCAGTACTGAGGGAGCACTGCGCTGTTAGAGGATCAGTACTGAGGGAAAGCAGGACTGTCGGAGGATCAGTACTGAGGGAACACTGCACTGTCAGAGGATTAGTACTGAGGGAGCGCTGCACTGTCAGAGGATTAGTACTGAGGGAATGCAGCACTGCCAGAGGATTAATACTGAACGAATGCTGCAATGTCGGAGGATTAATACTGAGGGAATGCAGCACTGTCGGAGGATTAGTGCTGAGGCAGTGCTGCAATGTTGGAGGATTAGTACTGAGGGAGTGCAGCACTGTTGGAAGGTCAGTTCTAGAGCTTGCTGCACTGTCAGAAGGTCAGTATTAAGAAAGCACAGTGAGTGCACCATGCTCTCAGAGGGTCAATATTGAGTGAACGCTGTGCTGTAGGAGGGTCAAGACTGAGAGAGCAATACACTGTTAGTGGGTCTGAGAGAACAGCACTGCTCAAGGGTACTGTCAGAGGCAGTATTTAAGGAATACAGCACTGGCAAAGGACAACATTGAGGGAGTGCTACACTGTCAGAGTCAGTACTGAGGGATTGTCACACTGTCAGAGGTCATTACTGATGGAGTGTCACATTGTCATAGCTCAGTATTGAGGGAGTGTGACACTGTCAGAGGATCATTACTGAGGCTGTGCTGCGCTGTTGGAGGATCAGTACTGAGGGAGCACTGCACTGTTGGAGGATCAGTACTGAGGGAGCGCTGCACTGTCAGAGGGTTAGTACTGAGGGTATGCAACATTGTCAGAGGATTAATACTGAGGGAATGCTGCTCTGTTGGAGGATCAGTACTGAGGGAATGCAGCACTGTTGGAGGATCAGTACTGAGGGAATGTTGCACTGTTGGAGTGTAAGTACTCAGGGAGAGTGGCACTGTGAGAGGGTCAGTACTGTACAGTATTGAGAAAGTACAGAGAGTGCACCATGCTCTCAGAGGGTCAATATTGAGTGAACGCTATGCTGTAGGAGGTACTGTGGTGAGGAAAGCACATTGTTCAAGGGTCAAATTACTGAGAGAACAGCACTGTCCAAGGGTACTGTCAGAGGTAGTATTTAAGGAGTACAGCACTGGAAAAGGATAACATTGAGGGAGTGCTACACTGTCAGAGTCAGTACTGAGGGAACGTCACACTGTCAGAGGTCAGTATTGAAGGAGTGTGGCACTGTCAGAGGTTAGTACTGAGGGAGTGTGGCACTGTCAGAGGTTAGTATTAAGGGGGTGTCGCACTCTCAGAGGTCAGTATTTGAGGGAATGTGGCACTGTCGGAGGTTAGTATTGATGGAGTGTGGCATTGTCAGACATCAGTATTGATGGAGTGTGGCACTGTCGGTGGTCAGTATTGAGGGAGTTTCATACTGTTGGAGGTCAGTATTGAGGGAGTGTAGCACTGTCAGATGTTAGTATTGAGGGAGTGTCACACTGTCAGGAGTTAGTACTGAGGGAGTGTCGCACTGTCAGAGGTTAGTATTGAGGGAGTGTCGCACTGTCAGAGGTTAGTATTGATGGAGCGTGGCACTGTTGGAGGTCAGTATTGATGGAGTGTGGCACTGTCAGAGGTCAGTAGTGAGGGAGTGTGGCACTGTCACAGGTCAGTAGTGAGGGAGTGTGGCACTGTCAGAGGTTAGTATTGAGGGAGTGTCGGACTGTCAGAGCTTAGTGTTGAGGGAGTGTGGCTCTGTCGGAGGTTAGTATTGAGAGAGTGTGGCACTGTCGCAGGTCAGTACTGAGGGAGTGTCGCACTGTCAGAGCTTAGAATAGAGGGAGTGTGGCACTGTCAGAGATCAGTACTGAGGGAGTGTGGCACTGTCAGAGGTTTGTATTGAGGGAGCGTCGCACTGTCAGAGGTCAGAGGTCAGTATTGATGGAGTGTGGTACTGTCAGAGGTCAGTATTGAGGGAGTGTGGCATTGTCAGAGGTTGGTATTGAGGGAGTGTTGCACTGTCAGAGGTTAGTACTGAGGGAGTGTGGCACTGTCAGATGTTAGTATTGATGGAGTGTGGCACTGTCAGAGGTGAGTATTGATGGAGTGTGGCACTGTCAGAGGTCAGTATTGAGGGAGTGCTGCACTGTCAGAGGTGAGTATTGATGGAGTGTGGCACTGTCAGAGGTCGGTATTGAGGGAGTGTGGCATTGTCAGAGGTGAGTATTGATGGAGTGTGGCACTGTCAGAGGTGAGTATTGATGGAGTGTGGCACTGTCAGAGGTTAGTATTGAGGGAGTGCTGCACTGTCAGAGGTCAGTATTGGTGGAGTGTGACACTGTCAGAGGTCAGTATTGAGGGAGTGTGGCACTGTCAGATGTTAGTATTGAGGGAGTGCTGCACTGTCAGAGGTGGGTATTGATGGAGTGTGGCACTGTCAGATGTTAGTATTGAGGGAGTGCTGCACTGTCAGAGGTGGGTATTGATGGAGTGTGGCACTGTCAGATGTTAGTATTGAGGGAGTGTTGCACTGTCAGAGGTTAGTTTTGAAGGCGTGTCACACTATCGGAGGTCAGTACTGAGGGAGTGTCATGTTATCGAAGAAACACATTTCCCAGTACAAGTCTCAATAACGAGTCTTCAATTTTGCCAAAATCACAAGGAATTGGGATTTTTATGCAATATGATTAGTACAATAAAACACTCAACACTTTGCTGCAATTCCCATAAAGGTGCATCTGTACCAAAAGGCAAAAAAAAACGAGGAGGAATGATGCAAGAATTCATTGTGAACTTGTTTTCTGGTCTTTGTACTGATGCCCTTCGCACTCAGTGCCCGGGATACAGACATGTGTGCTTCATTGCTGTAATATTGACATTAAACTATCAATGAAGATCTTGGGCAGTTCGAACAACCTCATTCTGTGTTTGCTTCATGGTTTGTACTAGAGCCCAAATTCTGTCTCAAATATTCAATGCTGCATTGCCAAAATACTGTCTGTCAGATGTTGAAGCCCCATCGCTTTCTCAGTGGGAATCTGGGACGTTATTCAGGTTATAGTAGGACAGGTTTCTCGAGTGGCCTGGCCTGTATTTATCCCTCAACCTATATCCCCCCAAAAAACTCTCTGGTCATTATCATGTAGTTGTTTGTAGGATCTTGCGGTGTCTAAACTGGCTACTATCTTTCCATTAATCCAGCAGTTGCCAAGCCTCGAAAGTACTTCATTGACTGTAAAGTACTTTGGGATATCTTGAGGTAGTGACAGGCACTATAAAAATGCTAGTGAGTCTTGTTTCCTCAGTGTACCATGTGGCCATCGGGATGGTGAACCAGAATGACCTTGATCTTTTGTCCCTAACTTCCTGCGAGAAGTTGGAATTGCATTAAAGCAATATTGGCACAAGCCACGGAATCCCACGCAGTGATCAGGGAATTGAAGTTCACTCCAATCTCAGCCAGTGACCCCTGACTGAGGATTGTGAAAGCCTCGTGCTGTCTCAGAGCCTAACTGTGTTGCTCCATCACTGTGTACATTGAGGAAACCAGCTGAGGTCACAGGCACCGAACAGTAAACATTGCACTAATCTCAACTTTACACCCTGCAGCTTCAACAATGCTAAAGAAACTCGATGCCATTCAGGACGAAGCAGTTCCATTCTCATCTACCAAACTCAATACTCACTGCCCTCCATTATATGGGTGCAGAGGTAGCAGGGTGTACCAAATGTGAGATATATTGGAGCAACTCTTCAACAGCAAATCCATGGTCTCTGCCATCTAGAAGGACAAAGGTAACAGCTGCATGGACAAACCACCTTGTTTTCCTCCTCGAGCCACTCACTGTTCTGACCGAGAACTAACTCACCGTTCCTTCACCATTGCCAGGTCAAACTCCTGGGACCTGCTAACACCACATAGACTGCAGTGATTCAGGGTGACAGCTCTACACCACCTTCTCAAAGACATTTAGGGATCATTCCATAGATTAAGGGAAATATAAACACAGTGTGCTATACTGTTAGGGGCATCTGAATTAAAATTAGCATTTTTTCACAGTGTCAAGGTGCTGGTGTTCGACTGGGGTGGACAAAGTCAGGTGACACCAGGTTATAGTTCAACAGGTTTATTTGAAATCAGAAGCTCTCGGAGTGTTGGTCCTTCACTTGATGAAGAAGCAATGCTACGAAAATTTATGGTTTCAAATAAACCTGTTGGACTATTACCTGGTGTAGCAATTTCTGACATTTTTCCGTGTTTGGCACAGTCGATCCCTGTTAATTCATCCTCTGGCCACCTAAACATTCATTCCAAATCCTACAGCACAGGACCCACATCACATCAAACCTATTCAAATCTTGGAGTGAAAATTTTTGCCTGGCTTCTGGTGTCACTGACGCTCCCAGGAATAACTGATTAGAATATAATCATGCTCCTTGATATAAACAATTCAAATTTGAACTTGTGAATCAATTTTTAACAGTGCCACCCCGTAGTCAACTGAACTGCCTGTTCCCTGGTCCAAGGTGTTCCCTGGATTACATGATACGGTTCTCTCCTACAGGAGGTGTAGGTCATCCCTGGATTCACAGCCTACTGGTTCCAGTGGAACTTAGCAGAGGCATCAATCTGTCAGGGAAGGCAAACTGACTCCTCAGTAGCCCATCCGACCGAGTCCCCTATTGTTTCTAAAGGGTTACAGGAGCCTGGTCAGGTGCAGATCATGTCAGCAGCACAATGGGCCTCCAAGCATCAGTGCCAGGATGAACTATTTGTTCCTGTCCATTTAATGTACAGCACCACAGGGTTTGGAAAGGGAATTGATGGGACAAGTTCCTTCTGGACAATGGTTCAGCTGATTGAGAAGAGCTAGAAGGATGTCATGGATACAGTTACAATCTGAGAAGTGAAATAGGAGACACACTCACAACACAAAGCAACGTGAGATAATTCTACAAACGCAGTGAGCTTTCCAGAATTGTCCAGCCTGTGTGCTATCTGAAAACCACAGAATGTGGGAAGTTTCCAGGTCCTTTTCTGTCAGAGGTAGTCACAGCCTATTCTGAAACACACTATGTGAGCAGGTGAAGGACTTTATCCTGTACTCTGCTCAAGGCAGTCCCCTCTAACACACCCATCCCATCTCTGGCGATACCAACTTGTGCTAGGGTATTGGGGAGCTCGAAGAGACATTCTCAATGGGAGAGTGGACAGCGAAGGTTCACAGGCAATTCAATCACAGGAGAAGGGACTCTGCTCTCAATCACACCCACACTTCCCAGCAACAGTTAGGGAATACAGTCTGTATGCAAAACCCTAGGGATATTCTCTCCACACCCACAGGTCAAAAAAACAAACCATTCCATCAACCAATGTGAGAAACTGGAGTTTGTCTCTGCACATCTATGTGCCTGTACATCTGTGTGTGCATATGCCTGTTTGCCGATATGCACATTTATGTGTGCGCGTAAGTGTGTGTGTATGTATATGTTCAGGTTTACATGTGAAAATGTGTGTGTGTGTGTGTATATATATATATATATAGAGACACACACACACACACACACACACACACACACACACACACACACACACACACATCTGTGTGTGTGTTTATTTCAATATCTGTCTAGGCTTTCACAACCTCAGGATGTCTCAAAAACCTTTACATCCAATTCAGTGCTAGGGGGATCGCTCCTGATTGTCTTTGAATAGTGCCTTAGGATCTTTTACATCCAAAGATGACAAATGGATCATCAGTAGTTTTTTAACTTTACTGTGGGACTTGGGAGTTAATGTCAAAATCTCTGACAATGCAGCAACCCTTTAGGAGGCAGAGTTAGTCTGAAGTTGGTTTGAACTCAACCTCTGATTCTGACCCTCTGAGAAAAACAGAACTTTAAGTGAAACGAGAAGCCACAGCAAATTGTCATGCAGCAGCGAGGCCAGTAGCTGTACTCACATTCATTGAGAGACACAGGCGATCCACCTCTAGACTTTCTGAAATCCTCACCATAACTGTACGAAGACAGGTTCGGATGACTTGATCCCCGACCGAAGGTTGCTTGTTGGTTACTGCCCATTCCTGTAGCCACCTGGGACATCCTCTCTTTAGTTTTCAGTGCGTGAGCCCGATCCTGGCGCAAACGCTCTTCATCTTTCAGCAGAGCAACCAACTGTTTGGCCTTCTCTCTCACATTGATACCTTGGTCTTTGCCATCCCGGTCAATGTACTGAAAATCCTTCAGAGTCTGCACAGTGAAGATGTTCTCCTTACATTGCTGAGACACCTTTTCTGAGCCAGTCTTGATCAAATAATCTAGCAGGGTCAGTGCCTTGTAGACATGTCTCCAATTCTTCCCATGATCATTCAAACGCTTCCAAATCATGCCCATGATCTCGGAAAAGGCCACCACGTTAAAGGTCAGGTCCGCAATGTTGGACATGAGGGAACTGGGTGGGCCCCAGGGGTCATTGGATGTGGCTTCTCGCACTTTGATCTCGGCATCCGAGTAATTATGGACAATGTTCTTCATTTGTCTTCGAATCGCTGAAGTGGCCATTCTCGGTCTTCGACTCAATCCCGGCTGGAGACAAATCAACTCGACCCGGGGAGTTTGTATTACTGTAATCCAAGAGGACAGGAGGTCACTATCCCATCAGGATTTGTCCCCAACCACCAGCAAGAATCAGGGAGCCTCAGCTGTGAGCGGAAGAATGAGAGGAGTCATCTTAGAGATCTACAAACTCACACTGTCCCCTTGAGTAACTCCCTCCCAGAAGAGGGTCTCACCCTGCTGCCGGTGGGGGGAGTGGTTCTGGTGCTGACTCCCCGCATTCTGAAGCAGGGAACTACAACCAAAACACTCGAGCAATGATGGGGCTCCCTCACTAATAGGCCAGCTTTAAAAGTTAAAGCTTTAATTCCAATTAATTTGTAAATTCATTTTGAGAGCCACCATCCCAGATTAAGGTCTCCACACAAGTCAACACACACTCACTCAAACACATCCACTTCAATCACCCACTTTGCTCACTCAGTTCACCCTCCCCCATGCTTTACACTTCCCACCTCCCTTAACACTCACCCTCACACACACAAACTGAGATTCCCCATTCCAGAGCCAAACAAACAAACACACACACACACATACACACACACACACACACTTTCTCGATTCACTTGAAATGTGCCGACCCTACGCAGCCTGGTATTAGCACTGCCCAACCTTACAGTAGCCCGTCAGCTCCCTCTCAGTTCAATCAGTGAGTGAAATGAACACTTCGACTGCCTTTGCAATGGAGCAGATGACTTTATCTGGGTCCAAGCTTGAAGCAATCACCCCTTGCACTCCTTGGCTCAATGTACTCACTGCAACATGGAATTAATGGGAGCTCTCCAAAGCAGAAAGAGAGAGAGAGACAGTCCATTCAGATTACTAGAGCAGAATAAGGCAGAGTATTATAAGACAGACTGAATTTAGTGAGCCCAACAAGTTCTTGCAGTTTATCCACCGAATGATTGTTGCCCAGAGAGATCAGTTGTGGGAAATTTTGAAAATTCAGATACATTACTGAGAGCACATTCAGATATGTTACAGAACTCACCGATCGCTGGATAAAGCTGTCCTGTTAGCAACTCCCAAACAAAGTGAGCAGGATTTGCAAAACCAGCAACTCTGAGGTCAAACAGAGCAGGAGGGCGGACTGGAGGGGAAGCAAACCAGATCAATCCATTGCTGGAATCCAGGAAGTGTTCACTAACTGTAACGCTAGCAGTCACCATTCTCCCATTAGAGAGAATCATCACAGTTTTGAACAGAGGCTGAGGGGCTTGATCCACACTGTCGTGTCTGTGGAAGCCAGAATGAAGGGTTGTCTGTTTTTGACAGCTCAGCTCACTCTGTGAGGCTCCCCCATTTACACAGACTTCACTTTAACTCAATCCAAATAGAGAGAGGCAGGAAAAGAACTTAAACTCTGGACCAGAGAAAAGGTTATTGATACCTCAGCTCCTGCCTTTGGAGCTGGTTGACTTGGTTGGGGGAAGGGAGAGCTGATCGACTGTGGGGGGAAGGACAGGAGGGGAGTTGATCGACTGTGGGGGGGGAAGGAGAGGATGGGAGCTGATCGACTGTGGGGAGAAGAGCAGGAAGCTGATTGGGGGGGATTAGGGGGAAGCTGATCCTCTGTGGGGAGCAGTGAGGGAGCTGATCGAGTCTGGGGGGCGCAAGGGGGGGTGGAAGCTGACCGAGTGTAGGGGGAGCGGGGGGAAACTGATCGAGTGGGGGGGGGGGCGGGGGGGAAAGCTGATCGAGTGTGGGGGTAGCGGGGGGAAGCTGAAAAAGTGTGGGGGGCGGGGGGAAGCTGATCGAGTGTGGGGGGGCGGGGGGAAGCTGATTGAGTGTGGGGGGGACGGGGGAATCTGATCGAGTGTGGGGGGGCGGGGGGAAGCTGATTGAGTGTGGGGGGAGCGGGGGGGAAGCTGATTGAGTGTGGGGGGGATGGGGGGAAAGCTGATCAAGTGTGAGGGGGACGGGGGGGAAGCTGATCAAGTGTGGGGGGGACGGGGGGAAGCTGATCGAGTGTGGGGGGAGCGGGGGGGAAGCTGATCGAGTGTGGGGGGAATGGGGGGGAAGCTGATCAAGTGTGGGGGGGACGGGGGGGAAGCTGATCGAGTGTGGGGGGAGCGGGGGAAGCTGACCAAGTGTGGGTGCGCGGGGGGAAGCTGATCGAGTGTGGGGGGGGGGGCGGGGGGAAGCTGATCGAGTGTGGGGGGGACGGGGGAAGCTGATTGAGTGTGGGGGGCACGGGGGGGGAAGCTGACCAAGTGTGGGGGGGGGGCGGGGGGAAGCTGATCGAGTGTGGGGGGGACGGGGGAAGCTGATTGAGTGTGGGGGGCACGGGGGGGGGGAAGCTGATCAAGTGTGGGGGGATGGGGGGAAGCTGACCAAGTGTGGGTGCGCGGGGGGAAGCTGATCGAGTTTGGGGGGAGTGGGGGGAAGCTGATTGAGTGTGGGGGGAGCGGGGGGAAGCTGATCGAGTTTGGGGGGTGTATTTAGAGGAATCTGATCAACTGTGGAGGGCAACAGTTGAAATTTGAGGGAGAGAAGGGAATAGATCAGATGTGTGAGGATGGGGGTGGGAGTGGGCTGGGGAAGCTGATTGACTGGATTGATTGAGGGTGAGTAAATAAACTCTGAAAAGGGTAGCTGATCGACTGAATGAGTCTGTAGTTGATAGATTGTTCCAGGGAGCAGTGGCAGAGAATAGAAAAAGTGTTTGTTAAAATTGATTTGCTGAGTTAGTTATTCTAGTTCACGTGCTCGGCTCTGTGGACTTTGCTGACGTCATCTGACTAGCGGCCTGAGTTGATGAATTATTAAGCATTTGCTGAGACTGGTGGTTCTTCTGCTACTGATTTATTACATGGTCCACAATTACACACACAGTTAGGGAAGTGGGTGAGAATTGCCTCAAATTCTTAGCTACAAACTCCAAGCAGCTTCTCGTCTGATCTCGGAGTTACCCCAAATCTTACTGACAGGGCTTGGTGCTGTCAGCAAGACTCTAACAGCTCCCTTCACACTCACACATTCCTCTCTGCAGGAATCACACTGGAAAAGAAACCAGAAACAAAATCAAAAGCTAATTTCTCCCTCTCTCTCATTAACGGATCCAGAGGCTGATGCTGACTGGACTGAGGTCACCAGGCACTGCAGGGAATAGGGCTCAAACACAGAATAACAGAAAGCTCCTGTATTTCTACAAAACCTTTCACTATCCCAAGAGGTTACGTTGCGTTGCATTCATGCAGCAATTCTGAACAAAACAGATAGCAGCAATGCAGCAATCATAATTCTACACAGCAACATCTCACAAACAGCACCTCAAAATGACCAGATAATTTCCTTCCTTTCTTTCAAAATAGTGTTCTGCTATTTTGTGTGCACTTGGAAGTGCATCAGGTTAAAGAATCAGCAAGTGCAATCTTCAACTATGTTGCATTCCCTTACTACCAGTCCTCAGACAGTGCAGTACCCCCTCAGCACTGACCCAGCAACAGTGCTGTACTCCCTCCGCACTGACACTGACAATGCAGTACTCCCACAGTACAGATCCTCTGATAGTGCAGTAGTCCCTAAGCACTGACCCTCCGACAGTGCATCACTGCCTCAGGCCTGACCCTCTGATATTGCAGTACTCCTTCAGCACTGACCCACTGACAGTGCAGTACTCCCTCAGCACTGACCCACCAAAAGTGCAGTACTCCCTCAGCACTGACCCTCTGACAAGTGCAGGACTCCAACAGCACTGACCCACCGACAGAGCAGTACCCGCTCAGCACTGACCCGCCAACAGTGCAGTGCTCCCTCAGCACTGACCCTCCGACAATGCAGTACTCCCTCAGCACTGACCCACCAAAAGTGCAGTGCTCCCTCAGCACTGACCCACCGACAGTGCAGTACTATCTCAGCACTGACCCTCCGACAGTGCAGATGCCCTCAGTAATGACCCTCTGACAGTGCAGTACCACCTCAACCCTGTCCCTCCGATAATGCAGCATTCCTTCAGCATTGACCCACCAACAGTGCAGATGCCCTCAGCAATGACCCTCTGACAGTGCAGTGCTCCCGCAGCACTGACCCTCCGACAGTGCAGTGCTCCCGCAGCACTGACCCTCCGACAGTGCAGTGCTCCCTCAGCACTGACCCTCTGACAGTGCAGTGCTCCCTCAGCACAACCCACCGACAGTGCAGTGCTCCCTCAGCACTGACTGTCTGACAGTGCAGTGCTCCCTCAGCACTGACCCTCCGACAGTGCAGAGCTCCCTAAGCACTGACCCTCCGACAGTGCAGTACTTGCTCAGCCTTGATCCACCGACAGTGCAGATGCCCTCAGCACTGACCCTCTGACAGTGCAGTAATCCCTCAGCACTGACCCTCTGACAGTGCAGATGCCCTCAGTAATGACCCTCTGACAGTGCAGTGCTCCCTCAGCACTGACCCACCGACAGGGCAGTGCTCCCTCAGCACTGACCCTCTGACAGTGCAGTACTACCTCAACCCTGACCCTCAGATAATGCAGTACTCCTTCAGCACTAACCCACCAACTCTGCAGTACTCCCTCAGCACTGACCCACTGACAGTGCAGAGCTCCCTAAGCACTGACCCTCCGACAGTGCAGTGTTCCCTCAGCACTGACCCTCCGACAGTGCAGAGCTCCCTAAGCACTGACCCTCCGACAGTGCAGACCTCCCTAAGCACTGACCCACCGACAGTGCAAATGCACTCAGCACCGACAGTGCAGTACTACCTCAGCACTGACTCTCCGACAGTGCAGAGCTCCCTAAGCACTGACCCTCCGACAGTGCAGTGCTCCCTCAGCACTGACCCTCTGACAGTGCAGTGCTCCCTCAGCACTGACCCTCCGACAGTGCAGTGCTCCCTCAGCACTGACCTTCTGACAGTGCAGTACTCCCTCAGCACTGACCCACCGACAGTGTAGATGCACTCAGCACCGACAGTGCAGTACTACCTCAGCACTGACCCTCCGACAGTGCAGTACTTGCTCAGCCTTGATCCACCGACAGTGCAGATGCCCTCAGCACTGACCCTCTGACAGTGCAGTAATCCCTCAGCACTGACCCTCTGACAGTGCAGATGCCCTCAGTAATGACCCTCTGACAGTGCAGTGCTCCCTCAGCACTGACCCTCTGATAGTGCAGTGCTCCCTCAGCACTGACCCACCGACAGGGCAGTGCTCCCTCAGCACTGACCCTCTGACAGTGCAATTGCACTCAGCACCGACAGTGCAGTACTACCTCAGCACTGACTCTCAAACAGTGCAGAGCTCCCTAAGCACTGACCCTCCGACAGGGCAGTGCTCCCTCAGCACTGATAATCTGACGGTGCAGTACTACCTCAACCCTGACCCTCAGATAATGCAGTACTCCTTCAGCACTAACCCACCAAATCTGCAGTACTCCCTCAGCACTGACCCTCTGACAGTGCAGTGCTCCCTCAGCACTGACCCTCTGACAGTGCAGTGCTCCCTCAGCACTGACCCTCTGATAGTGCAGTGCTCCCTCAGCACTGACCCTCTGACAGAGCCGAGCTCCCTCAGCACTGACCCTCTAACAGTGCAGTGCTCCCTCAGCACTGACCCTCTGACAGTGCAGTACTACCTCAACCCTGACCCTCAGATAATGCAGTACTCCTTCAGCACTAACCCACCAACTCTGCAGTACTCCCTCAGCACTGACCCTCTGACAGTGCAGTGCCCCCTCAGCACTGACCCTCTGACAGTGCAGTACTCCCTCAGCACTGACCCACCGACAGTGCAGATGCACTCAGCACCGACAGTGCAGTACTACCTCAGCACTGACTCTCCGACAGTGCAGAGCTCCCTAAGCACTGACCCACCGACAGTGCAGATGCACTCAGCACCGACAGTGCAGTACTACCTCAGCACTGACTCTCCGACAGTGCAGAGCTCCCTAAGCACTGACCCTCCGACAGTGCAGTACTTGCTCAGCCTTGATCCACCGACAGTGCAGATGCCCTCAGCACTGACCCTCTGACAGTGCAGTAATCCCTCAGCACTGACCCTCTGACAGTGCAGATGCCCTCAGTAATGACCCTCTGACAGTGCAGTGCTCCCTCAGCACTGACCCACCAACAGGGCAGTGCTCCCTCAGCACTGACAATCTGACAGTGCAGTACTACCTCAACCCTGACCCTCAGATAATGCAGTACTCCTTCAGCACTAACCCACCAACTCTGCAGTACTCCCTCAGCACTGACCCTCTGACAGTGCAGTGCTCCCTCAGCACTGACCCTCTGACAGTGCAGTGCTCCCTCAGCACTGACCCTCTGACAGTGCAGTGCTCCCTCAGCACTGACCTTCTGACAGTGCAGTGCTCCCTCAGCACTGAACCACCGACAGTGCAGTACTCCTTCAGCAATGACCCACCGACAGTGCAGTTCTCCCTCAGCACTGATCCACTGACAGTGCAGTGCTCCCTCAGCACTTACCCTCCGACAGTGCAGTGCTCCCTCAGCACTGACTCTCTGACAGTGCAGTATTTCCTCAGCACTGACCCTCCGACAGTACAGTACTCCCTCAGCACTGACCCTCCAACAGTGCAGAGCTCCCCAAACACTGACCCTCCGACAGTGCAGTGCTCCTTCAGCACTGACCCACCGACAGTGCAGATGCCCTCAACACTGACCCACTGTCAGTGCAGTACTACCTCAGCACTGACCCTCCGACAGTGCAGTGCTCCCTCAGCACTGACCCTCTGACAATGCAGTACTCCCTCAGCACTGTCCCTCTGACAGTGCAGTGCTCCCTCAGCACTGTCCCTCTGACAGTGCAGTGCTCCCTCAGCACTGACCCTCTGACAGTGCAGTGCTCCCTCAGCACTGACCCTCTGACAGTGCAGTGCTCCCTCAGCACTGACCCTCTGACAGTGCAGTACTCCCTCAGCACTGTCCTCCAACAGTGCAGATGCCCTCAGCACCGACCCTCTGACAGTGCAGTAGTCCCTCCTTACTGACTGTATGACAATGCTGCACTCCCTCAGCACTGACCCTCTGACAATGCTGCACTCCCACAGCACTGACCCTCTGACAGTGCAGTACTCCCTCAGTACTGACTGTATGACAATGCAGCACTGCCTCAGCACTGACCCTATGACATAACAGTACTCCCTCAGCACTGACTCTATGACAATACAGTATTCCCTCAGCACTGAGCCTCCAACAGTACAGTACCCCCTCAGCACTGACCCTCCGACAGTACAGCAACCCCTCAGCACTGACCCTCTCATAGTGCAGCGTTCCCTCAGCTGACCCTAAAACAATGCATTACTCTCTCAGCACTGACCTGATGACAATACAGCATTCCCTCAGTATTGATCCTCTGACAGTGCAGCACTCCATCAGTGCTGACCCTATGACAACATAGCACTCCTTTAGTACTGACTCTTTGGCAGCACCACAGTCACTTGCTACTGATCCTTTCATAGTGCAGCACTCTCCCTATGATAATGCAGTACTCCATCAGTACTGACTTTCCGACAGTGCAGCACTCCCTCAGTACTGATCCTCTTGCAATGCAGAGGACTGTTAATACTGCATAGGGATTGAAAGCCTGAATCTATGCTCAACATCTTCTCGTGGGACTTTACCCCATAACCTTCTAATTTGGGAGATCAACCATTCAAAGCTGATACCAACTGATTTCCCAATCACTCACAATAACATTGCTCTAATTTAACTCACACATTCTAACGAGAAAGCATAGATTTAGCAGCTTGCTCGATATGAGGTTGATTTGCTCAGTTAGATGGTTTATAACATTGAGTGTCTCCAACAGCACAGAATTAGTTCCAAGGTTACCATGAAAGTCCCAAACTGTTGACGTTACCTCTTGTCTGAGTTGTGGTGACCCTCAGGTTAAAATACCACCACTCATCTCTCTCTCAACTGAGAGTGCAGCCTCATGGTCGCCTAGAGAATTTATCTTTACGTTATCCTCATAAATGAACGATGTGATATGAGTTTTAGTACCACTGTGATGCCAGGTATGTAGGTGGTATGTCATAAAAAGCAGTTGTTTGGACAAAGAAAATGCTTGCTCAACATGCCTTGCCTTTTTTCAAATATTCGAGTAGGTACCATCCTCCACCACCCCCCCCCCCCACCCCAACAACTTGTCACCAGGTTTCTCTGTTCCTGCACCACCTTAGAACTGTACCCTTCAGTTTATATTGTCTCAACTCATTCTCCTTTTGAAATACACAGCACTTCACATTTCTCAGTGTTACATTTCATCTGCCTATTTCACTAGCCATTCTTCGCCTTCCTGAAATTTATCATGATCCTCTTATAACGATTGAATGTGCAGCGAGTGAGAGTAATGGACAGAATCGGCCAGTTGGTATTTGGATTAGGCTTCAGATACTGGAGTTCCAACCTGCAGCACATTTGGAACCCATCTCAAACTAGGAGTTGTGAGTATTGCCTTTTGCAAGTGTGAGTTTTTAAACACTTTTGTTGATGTTGTCAGATCTGTCAGAACTGGAGTAGTCAGACTTGAGCTTCAGGGATTGTCTCAGAAGAAACTATGCTGCTGAATACATTGATAGCTGACTTCATTGTTCAAACACCTCAAAGGCAATAACAATTAAGACCATTCCACTAACAAACTGACTCAAACCTGCCTTCCCCTAGTTTTTAATAAAGTGTCAAAGACTTGAATGAGACCCAGTGCCCAATTAATACTCAGATACTCATTAAACAGAGTGGAAGCTGCCCTGCAAGATGACCTCCAGTCAGACTGACATATTCTGAAAAATTCCATCATATGACCTCCCAATTCCATCCAACTGTCACTGGTCACCTAGTATGTCCATCCTGGCAATGCTCCACCTTCCTGCATTGATTTAAAAACACCAGAAACTATCAGCAAATTGGATGACTCATGACTGACAGCTTGTCATAAAGCCTTTTCTCCACCTCCAATATTGTTTAGAACTAAGAAACAGAAATCTTCAAAGGAAGCAGAAAGACTCTCTTGGGTTGCTCAAAACTGTTTCTAAATGGATCTTAAATTCCTGGAAAGTCCCCAACAATCCTGGAGGCTCAGCAACCTGACTAGGAAGTGACATCATATTTAAATGCCCAGTTGCCACACCTCCAGACATTCAATTCCTGGACACTTGGGGAGAAAGAACAACTTGCGTTTTGAAGGGCAGGCAAACTGCAGATCAGGTCATTTGAATGTTGCATTGAGTAAATTAGCAATTGAAATGCAACACCCTTTTGGAATATTAAACACAACACCAGGGCGTTGCATTAGTTAATTGAATGACCTTGCCTGGTTCACTGCCTCATAAAAACATCAGCATTCAGCCCACAGCTCAGCCACCTTCAACACTGACCACCTCTTACAAGTACAAACAGCACATCCAAAAAGCACGTCATTGACAGGCTCCCAAGGTTTTTACATGACATTTCAGAATCACTTTTAAAATTTAAGCTCCTGTTTTCATACCCCTCCATGGCTTCACCATTGCGCATCTCCAATCTCTTCCAGCTTCACAGCTGTGTTACATGTACAATCCTATAATGCGAGAGATAAGGGGTCTGACATTTAACGCAGAGATACGGAAGATTTTTTTTTCTCTTGGTGAGATGTTAATCTTTGTGGAATTCTCTTCCACAGAAAGCAGTGGGGGCTATATTCAGTGCTAAGTTAGATTTTTGATTGACAAAGGATTGTGCTGGAAGGCAGAGTTAAGGCCACAATCAGATCAGTTGTGATCTTATTGAGGGTGGAACAGGCTTGATTGACTGAATGGCCTGCCCCTGTTGCTATTTTTAATGATCGTATAAAACAGAGCGTTGAAACATAGGGAGCATGTTAGCAGGTCTTAGGGCCCTT
Source organism: Hemiscyllium ocellatum (assembly GCF_020745735.1). NCBI lineage: Eukaryota > Metazoa > Chordata > Chondrichthyes > Orectolobiformes > Hemiscylliidae > Hemiscyllium > Hemiscyllium ocellatum. The sequence goes on from NC_083425.1 coordinate 36,600,577, forward strand.
GCGTGTACACATGCGCGTACACGCACACACTCAATGCATGGTTTAAAGTGAATGTAATATCACTAGATTAGAGATACACCTGTATCATATCAGCAGTCCTTTCAACTCACGCTTGTTTTGAGAACCATGTCACTCACCCACAACCTTTGGTACATGACGCACTCTACTACTAAAATATTACACTTCAAAGGCAAGCAGTTCAGGGTTCATGTGTGAGGAACCTAATGCAAGCCCTCAACTTACGACAAATGTGGACATCTCTTGTATCATCAATACTCCCACTAGTTACTCGTGGTGTACCGCAAGGGTCGGTGTTGAATCCACTGCTGTTCGTCATTTTTATAAATGATCTGGGTGAGGGCGTAGAAGGGTGGGTTAGTAAATTTGCAGACGACACAAAGGTCGGTGGAGTTGTGGATAGTGACGAAAGATATTGTAGGTTACAGAGAGACATTGATAAACTGCAGAGCTGGGCTGAGAGGTGGCATATGGAGTTTAATGAGGACAAGTGTGAGATGATTTACTTTGGTCAGAGTAAACCGGACTGCAAAGTACTGGGCTAATGGTAAGATTCTTGGTAGTGTAGATGAACAGAGAGATCTTGGTGTCCATGTACACAGAACCTTGAAAATTGCCACCCAGGTTGACAGGGTTGTTAAGAAGGCATACAGTGTTTTAGCTTTTATTTATAGAGGGATCAAGTTCCGGAACCATGAGGTTATGCTGCAGCTGTACAAAACTGTGGTGAGGCCGCACTTGGAGTATTGTGTACAGTTCTGGTCACTGCATTATAAGAAGGATGTGGAAGCTTTGGAAAAGGTGCAGAGGAGATTTACTAGAATGTTGCCTGGTATAGAAGGAAGGTCTTACAAGGAAAGGCTGAGGGACTTGAGGCTGTTTTCATTCAAGATAAGAAGGTTGAGAGGTGACTTTATAGAGACATATAAGATGATCAGAGGGTTAGATAGGGTGGACAGGGAGAGCCTTTTTCCAAGTGACAGTGAGCACGAGGGGGCATAGCTTTAAATTGAGGGGTGATAGATATAGGACAAATGTCAGAGGTAATTTCTTTACTCAGAGAGTAGTCAGGGTATGGACCGCTTTGCCTGCAACAGTAGTAGATTCGCCAACTTTAAGTACATTTAAGTCATCATTGGAGAAGCATATGGACGTACATGGAATAGTGTAGGTTAGATGGGCTTCAGATTGGTATGACAGGTCGGCGCAACATCGAGGGCCTGGACTGCGCTGTAATGTTCTATGTACTCAGCCAGGGTTATATACTCAAGAAAGGTTCCTTGAGTTGTTCAGCCTGAACAAAACCAACACATTAGGCTTTGAGTAAAAACATAGAAAAATAAAAACAGGGAACACAAAAAATTAACACAAAGTATGGCATAGAATGTGATTATTCAATGCAACAATTTCAGTCATTGAAGATGGAATTAATTGGCTGATGTCTCAACCATAATCATAGAATCCTTTGTTATGGACTCGGTCAAATCACTCAAAACATTCTTAAGCAGGCAGCCCCAGACCATCACTTTGCAATTTGTTTCAGTAAGTGTACAGTGAAAATTACCAGGAGTACGTTAGTGTGGCTGACTACCAAGTTTCAAAACAGACAAAACTTTATTTACAAGATTACACAATGAAACATAAAGAAAAGAATAGAGAACCCTGACATGACAGAACTCAGTCTATCCAAACTAGACTTAATTATGCTGTTCCGAATATATACAACAGTCCCAATAAGCAAACCCCCTTAAAAACCAGTATAAATGGAACAGATGCTTACGGGTTGAAGTTAGAAGGGCAGAGAGACAGAGAGAGAAAGTTTGTATCCACACAGCTCACTGTTGAACTCCCAACCAGTTCTGGACTGAACTAAACTGCTCACCTAGAGGTGACCACTCCCCTTCCTTTATACAGGTTACTTCTAAAACACGACCACTTTGGCCTGAAGTCTTATCTGTTTACATACAAACAAAAAGGCCTCTCAATACCCTGTAATCTCTGTACCAAACCAGTCTAACCGGCATCGAGAGCAGTTTATTAGCCCTCTGATAAAAACCAAAGACACAACATCCTTGAGAAAAGGAACGGCTTTGAGAAAAAAAGAAACCAGCTTTGTACACCTCCCCCCTTTAAAAAAAATGAACCATCAATACCAAAAGATGGCTTCATTTTTAAAGCCCTTCAAAAACCCAGTTAGTAGTCTAAACACACATATACACTATACTAACTATAAATAAGCAAACATGCACAACCACATGCAAATTCAGGCCGTGGTACACCCACCACCGAACGCCCCTGTATCTCATTCAAGTCTCGATAATGCATCGGCAATCATGTTTTTGCGACCTGCCACATGCCCAACTGTCAAATTGAATGGCTACAACAACAAGCTCCATCTAAACAGTCTGACATCTTTGTCCTTAAATTTTTCCACAAATGTCAATGGGTTATGATCAGTGTATGTGATAGTCTCAGATGCATTGCTGGTAATATAAACACTGAAATGCTGTAATGCCAACGCCAAAACCAGGCTTAAAATCTCTTTCTCCACTGTTGAATATTTCTGTTGATGAACGTTCAACTTCTTGGGAAAATACCCGATGGGTCTTTCTATCCCCTTGTCATCCTCCTGCAGGACCACTGCACTGACACTCACATCACTGGCATTGATAGCCACCTTGAAAGGCTTTGTGTAATCCGATGTGGCTAATACTGGGGCAGCAGTTAACACAGTTTTTAGGCTGGCACATGCCTTTTGATAGTCCACTGTCCACTGAAAACTCATGTCCTTTTTTTGAATAATTCAGTGATTGGAGCAGCCACACTGCTAAAGTCCGACACAAACTTTCGTAAAATCCACTCAATCCCAGGAACCGTAGGACTGCTTTTTTTGTCGACGGTGTGAGAAATTCCCCAATTACTTTCATTTTTGCATCATGTGGGGTCATTCGTCAATGTCCAGTAACATGGCCCAGGAAGGTGACTTGGGCTTTGGTAACTTCACTTTTAGCCAGGTTTACCACCACGTCTGCCTTCTGAAGATGATTGAACATCCCGATAAATGCTGTAAATGTTCCTTCTGTGAGTGACTAAAAATCACCAGGTCATCGATGTACACCACACAGTTGGGTAATCCGACAATGATCTTATTAGTCAGTCTCTGAAAAGTGGTTGGAGTGTTTTCATAACAAATCGTATGTCTTTGAACTTAAGTAGTCCATTTGGTGTTAGGAAAGCCGAAATTGACTTTGTTCTTTCTGACAGTGGACTTGCCTGTAGCATCTGAGCAAGTCCAACTTAGAAAGGTAAGTTGCTTGTCCCACTTTTTTAACACAGTCCTCCAACCATGGGATTGGATATGCATCAGTCTTTGTAACAGTGTTGCCTTTGCGGTAGTCCACATATAACTGTTGGATATCATCTGGCAATGGCACCATGATTATGGGTAAGCTCCAGTCACTGTAACGCACTTCGATTAGGCCATCTTGGAGCATACGCTCTATCTCCTTCTGAACCTGTGACAACTTTAGAGGGTTATGCCTATAGGATGTTGGCAAAAGTGGGGACTGCAGATACTGGAAATCAGAGTCTCGATTAGAGAGGTGCTGGAAAAGCATAGCAGGTCAGGCAGCATCCGAGGAGCAGGAAATTAACGTTTTGGGCAAAAGCCCTTCATCAGGAATGAAGGCGGGGAGCCTCCGGGGTGGAGAGATAAATGGGAGGAGCATGGGGCTGGGGAGAAGGTAGCCAAGAATACAATAGGTGGATGGGGATGGGATGAAAGTGAAAGGTCAGAGAGGAGGATGGAGCAGATCGGTGGGAAGGAAGATTGGCAGATAGGACATGTCATGAGGATGGTGCTGAGCTGGCAGGTTGGAACTGGGGTAAAGTGGGGGAGGGGAAATGGGGAAGCTGGTGAAGTCCACATTGATGTCCTGGGCTTGAAGTGTCCCGAGGTGGGAGATGAGGCGTTCTTCCTCCAGGCGTCGGGTGGTGAGGGGAATGGCGGTGGAGGAGGCCCAGGACCTGCATGTCCTTGGCAGATTGGGAAGAGGAGTTGAAATGTTGGGCCACAGGGCAGTGGAATTGATTGGTGCAGGTGTCCCGGAGATATTCCATAAGACGCTCTGTGAGAAGATGTCCAATCTCTCCAATGTAGAGGAGACCGTATTGGAAGCAATGGATACAATAAGTGACATTGGTGATGTGCAGGTGAACCTCTGATGGATGTGGAAGGTTCCTTTGGGGCCTTGGATGGAGGTGAAGGAGGAGTTGTGGGCACAGGTCTTGGAATTCCTGCGGTGGCTGGGGAAGGTGCCAGGAGGTGAAAATGTGTTGCTGGAAAAGCGCAGTAGGTCAGGCAGCATCCAAGGAGCAGGATATTCGATGTTTCGGGCATAAGCCCTTCTTTCAGCTCTGATCTCCAGCATCTGCAGACCTCACTTTCTCCTCGAAAGTGCCAGGAGGAGACGGTGGGTTGTTGGGGGGGGTGGTGTGAACCTGACCAGCTGGTCACAAAGGAAACGGTCTTTGTGGAATGTGGAAAGAGGTGGGGAGGGAAATATATCCCTGGTGGTGGGGTCTGTTTGGAGGTGGCAGAAATGTCGGCGGATGGTGCAGTTTATGCGAAGGTTGGTAGGGTGTGAGGACTTGGGGGCGGGGGGGTCTGTCCTTGTTACAGTTGGAGGGGTGGAGTTTGAGGGCGGAGGTGCAGGATGTGGATGAGATGCGTTGGAGGGCATCTTCAACCATGTAGGAAGGGCAATTGCGGTCTCTAAAGAAGGAGACCATCTGGTGTGTTCTGTGGTGGAACTGATCCTCCTGGGCGCAGATACGGCGGAACCGGAGGAATTGGGAATCCGGGATGGCATGTTTGCAGGAGGTAGAGTGGGAAGAGGTGTAATGAGGTGGTTGTGGGAGTCAGTGGATTTGTAAAAAAAAAATCAGTGTCAAGTCGGTCGTCATTGATGGAGATGGAGAGGTCCAGGAAGGGGAGGGAGGTGTCAGAGATGGTCCAGGTAAATTTAAGGTCGGGTGGAATGTGTTGGTGAAGTTGATGAACTGCTCAACTTCCTCACGGGAGCAAGAGGTGGTGCTGAAGCAGTCATCAATATAGCAGAGGAAGAGGTGGTGCCAGTGTAATGACAGAAGATGGACTGTTCTATGTAGCCAACAAAGAGACAGGCACAGCTCGGGCCCATGCAGGTGCCCATGGCTACCCCTTTGGTCTGGAGGAAATGTGAGGATTCGAAGGAGAAATTGTTAAGGGTGAGGACCAGTTCAGCCACATGAATGAGTGTCAGTGAAAGGGTACTATTGTGGATGTCAGGAGAGGAAGAAACGGAGGGCTTGGAGCCTGGGTCATGGTGGATGGAGGTGTAGGGGGTTTGGATGTCCATGGTGAAGATGAGGCATTGGGGGTGGGGAAACAGAAGTCTTGGAGGAGGTGGAGGTCGTGGGTGTTGTCTTGAATGTATGTGAGGAGTTCCTGGACTAGGGGGGATAGGACAGTATCGAGGTAGGTGGAGGTGAGTTCGGTGGGCAGGAGCATGCTGAGACAGTGGGTTGGCCAGGGTAGTCAGGCTTGTGGATCTTGGGAAGGATAAAATCGGAACAGCATCTCCTAATCTGCATCATGCAGAGTTAGGTTAGTACTTCCCACTTTATTTCCGCATATCTCCCCACATGATACTAATAACTCTTTCAGGTAATTTCAATTTTTTTGTGGAAGGCAACTCAATAATTTATCCCAATTTTTGATAACTTCCTCATTGTCCAATTTGATTTGAGGAATTCCAATTCAGAATGCTCTGAGCTTGGTTCTTCCTTCTGTAATCATTAACACCTCCTCTTGTTTTCCTTCCCAATCAAAATACCTTTTGGACATATTCCCATGATACCTCTGTGAGATTTCATAATCAGCTCATAATCATCAGCCCCTTCAGCTGCTAACCTTGCTGTTTTAACTCTCTGTCCTTCCACATGGGTTTGCACTACCTCAGACAGTGAATTTTTGAATTCCTCCAAAATAGTTACCTCCCTAAGAGTATCATAGGTTTGCTCGATGTTTAAAGTTCTTATCCATCTATTGAAATTACTCCGATCTTTTCAAATTCAATATAGGTTTGACCAGGGTCCCTCCTTACATTCCTGAAAGGTTGTCTATAGGCTTCTGTTACAAGCTCATCTGCACTTAAAATGGCTTTTTTCACCTCCTCAATCTCCCCAAATACCTCCCCTGATAGTGATACGAATATCTCATTAGCGCTACCTACAAGTTTCATTTGGATCAAGAAAACCCACATTAACACTGGCCACTGCCTTTGTTTAGCCACCTTTTCAAAAGGCTTCCACATCCTTCTCATCAAATTTAAGTAATGCTTGACCATATTTAAACAGTTTCTTACTAGGTTTCTGACTACTAGGGTCTTGCTCCTCCTCACTAAGCCTATTCTCAGCCTTTATCTCCAGCGTTTTAAGCTGCCTTTCCTTTGTAAGTGTCAGTTTTTGAAGTTCAAAAGCTCTCCCTTTTTCTCTCTATTCTGCTGCTCTCTCTTTTTCCCTCTCTTCTGCTTTTAGTTGTAACTCAAACTATTCCATTTCTGCTGTCCTTTCCTTATCTCTTGCCTCTGACCCAAGCTGCTTCATTTACAATTGAATTCTTGCCATCTTTCTAGATTTTGATGGTTTCTCCAGCAAGTTTAAATGCTGAGCCACTGCTGTAATTATCTCTCCTTTCTACACAGAAGAAGGCAGTTCCAATTCCATCTTCTCTGTTTGGTCTTATTCACTTTTTGCAAAACTTTCAAAGTCACCACATCCACTTCCAGAAAACGTTTGGTGACTGCAAGAGCTATAACCATCCCAAGCTTTGTCCACCCAACCAAACCAACCTGAAATGAAGACACTAGCACCGACAAGTCGCTGTTTAAAATCCCGCAAAGAGCCCCCAGTCTATTATGGATTAGGCCAGATCACTCAAGACATTCTTAAACAGGCAGCACAGACCATAACTTTGCAATTTGTTTCGGTAAGTGTACAGTGAAAATTACCCAGAATAAGTTAGCGAGGTTGACTTCCAGGTTTAAACCAGACAAAACTTTATTCACACAATTACACAATGAAACACAAAGAACAAAATAAAGAACCCTGACATGACAGAACTCAGTCTATCCAAACTTGACTTAATTATGCTGTTCGGATATACACAACATTCCCAATAAACAACCCCCCTTAAAAACCAGTATATATGGAACAGATTAGAAGGGCAGAGAGAGAGTGTTTGTATCCACACAGCTCACTGTTGAACTGCCAACCAGTTCTGGACTGAACTAAACTGCTCAGCTAGAGGAGACCACTCCCCTTTCTTTATACAGGTTACTTCTAAAACACAACCACTTTGGCCTGAAGTTTCATCTGTTCACATATAAACAAAAACGCCTCTCGATATTCTTTAATCTCTGTACCAAACCAGTCTAATCAATACCGAGCAGTTTATTACCCCTCTGATAAAAACCAAGGACATAATATCCTCGAGAAAAGGAATAGCTTTTAGAAAAATGAAACCAGCTTTGTGACACCTTTTAATATGGAATCAGGCCATTCAGTCTATCAAGTCCACATTGACTCTCTGAACAGCATTCCATCCAGACCTATTCTATAACTCTGCATTTTCCATAGCTATTTAAACATGGCTATTACCCCTAACCTGCACATTCTTGAGCTGTGGGAGGAGACTGGAGCACCTGGAGAAAACCCACACAGACTCAGGGAGAATATCCAAACTCCACACAACAGTCACCCAAGGTTGGAATCGAACCCAAGTCCCTGTCACAGTGAGGCTGCACTGAGCCACTATGCTGCCCCTCATTACCAAGAATGGCTGAAAACATAGCTCTGTTCATGGGCTGTATGACTTACTGCCTTAGTTTCCATGAGATGTCAAAACAGGTTTCTCCACTTTTTAAGGTATCTAGAGCTCAGATCTATTTGCCAAGCCTCTCACTATGAAGAAATTGCAGCCACAAGCTAGCCTCAGGAAAGAATGCAACAAAGTTACCAATCCCAATCCATCCGACTGACCTCTCGAAATGTCCACCTTTTGTTCAACAGACCTTAGTTAAATCTCAATCCATAATCCTGATTCCGATTCTCCATCTGATAGCTCTGCCCTAAGCTTATCATACCCTTTCTACAACTCCAAAGGCATAGACATCCTGAATTAAAGGTTTGTTAGGACCATGGTTAGGAGAAATCTCCTATCAAACTGATATAATCCGACCACACAAAATCATGGCAGCAAATAACTGGTTAATAGGACAACGAGTTAATTATACATCATGCATTGATCAATCACAGCAGCCTATGTGTCTGCCTTACACCATGATTAAGTCTGTAACTGACAAGCGCAGACTGAATGAATTCATTCACAACTGGACCCACTGTTCAAGGTGTAGTCTGGCCATTGTCTTATACAGTTCCATTCATCTTGTGGAGGTGATCATCTCATGGGCTTTGCTCTTCTGCATTATTACATATAGAATCATGATTTTCTTTCAATTTTATTTGTAGCTACTTTAACAGTAACTATGTGCCTATCTAACCTACTCTCCTGAATTAACACAATAGACTTACTTATAATAAATTACATCTGCCACTTAATTGTGACCACAGGACAGGAGGACCCGGCTGGATCAGCATGAAAATTACTGTGGAGTCTGTAACTTTTAAGAAGAAATCAGAATTTCACAAAGACCAACTTAAGGGATCACATAAGAGTTCAAGTTTTACAACACTTACTACAACAAACAAACCAAAAGCAACATTAACTGAACACTTTTTCTGTAGGCAACATATACTTTAAACTAAACTATCGAATATAACTCTCTCCTGCAAACATATACAATGGCCAAAAATCTCCCACTTCATAGTTATACTTTACAGTGTCCCCCAAGTAGATTTTCAATTCTCCCAGACCTACTCCAAAGTGATTCTTAGCTCATGGGGATTTACTTTCATTCTCTTCCAGTCCCAGCCAGGTAACTTTTAACCCAAGGGTTCAGAGTTTGTGAGAAGATTTGTAGCTCGGGTGCTCGTTGTTATGGTTCTGTTCGCCAAGCTGGGAATTTGTGTTGCAGACGTTTCATCCCATCTAGGTAACATCTTCAGTGCTTGGGAGCCTCCTGTGAAGCGCTTCGTGATGTTTCCTCCGGCATTTATAGTGGTTTGTCTCAGCCACTTCCGGTTGTCAGTTGCTATCCGCTGTAGTGGCTGGTATATTGGGTCCAGGTCGATGTGTTTGTTGATAGAATCTGTGGATGAGTGGCATGCCTCTAGGAATTCCCTGGCTGTTCTATAATAGTAGTGTTGTCCCAGTCGAACTCATGTTGCTTGTCATCTGTGTGCGTGGCTACTAAGGCAATAGACAATAGACAATAGGTGCAGGAGTAGGCCATTCTGCCCTTTGAGCCTGCACCACCATTCAATATGATCATGGCTGATCATCCTTAATCAGTATCCTGTTCCTGCCTTATCTCCATAACCCTTGATTCCACTATCCTTGAGAGCTCTATCCAACTCCTGGTGAGACTACTACAACCATTAGGACTCATAACAGCACACAAATCAACAGCTACTCTCAGACAACAACTCACCAGGATAAAGGACCGATACCCAGCATGAGCAAAACCAACGTAGTGTACAAAATCCCATTCAAGGACTGCACAAAACACTACATAGGACAAACAGGAAGACAGCTAATAATCCCCATCCATGAACACCAACTAGCCACGAAATAACCTGACCAGCTATCCTTAGTAGCCACACACGCAGATGACAAGCAATATGAGTTTAACTGGGACAACACTACTAGACAAGGGACGCAACACAAATTCCCAGCTCGGCGAACAGAACCACAACCAAGGGTTCAGAGTTTATCCTGAAGTTATTCAAAATAGACAAACCTTTTCACTTCATTCTTCACAAAGCTTTTTGATTCAAATGCAAGTTCCCACCTGCATCCCTGAACAGTGAAATACAGAGATTTGCCATGTTTAGCTATTCTCTCTCTCAGGATCCTTGCAGACTGTACATGTCTGTCAAAGTGAGAGAGATCTTTTAGAAGAACTTAGAATTTTTATCCTACAGAAGTTTCTTATGCATCCTTCCCTTCTCATGATAATGTAAATCTATATTATACACAGGTAGAAATGTAGATTGGCTATCCTTTAGGATTCTGACTTCATTCAACCTTCAAACCAAATAAACAGTCAAATCCTAATTTTCCATGTGATCTGATACTCGTAACACTGCCTCTTTGGAGATTAAAAGTCTATCCACATTCAGACTCAATGCTTTTGCGATTGGCTACAAGAATAAATACCTTGAGGCTTCTTCTCAATAGAACAATCTGTACTTCCTGTGCCCCCCACCACTTTTAATCCTTAACAATCGAACCAGGTACAGAAACAGAACTGTTCTCATAAAAGATCACTGGACTCGAAACGTTAATTCTGTTTTTTCTCTCTGCGGATGCTGCCAGATCTGCTGGGTTTATCCAGCACATTCTGTTTTTGTTCAGATTTCCAGCAGCCACAATTTAATATGAATCTATTTCAGTGATAAAGGAGTGAAATTGTGTGCGCAAGGTTCTGAAGTGGAACTTGAACTTAAACTTCTGACTGGGAGAACAGAGTGTGCACACAACAGGGGAAGCAAACTAAACAGAAATAGAAACAAAATAACTCATTGTAAGGATGGGAGCCACAGCACAAGAACGGTATAAGTGCAGGAGGAGGTCATTCAGCCCCCTCAAACCTTTTCTGTACCATAATTAGATAGTTGCTTAAAAATGTGTTGCTGGAAAAGCGCAGCAGGTCAGGCAGCATCAAAGGAACAGAAGAATCGACGTTTCGGGCATAAGCCCTTCTTCAGATAGTTGCTGATTTGTACCTTAACTCTGTTGATCTCAATTTGTTGCACAACCCTTTAAACCTTCTAAAATCAAAATCTTTTCTTTTCTCAGCTTCAAAGTTTGCAATTGCCGAAAAGTGTGCTGCTGGAAAAGCACAGCCGGTCAGGCAGCATCTGGGGAGCAGGAGAGTCCATGTTTCAGGCATAAGCCCTTCATCAGGAATGAGGAGGTGGTCTAAGAGGGCTAAGAGATAAATGGAGGTGATGGAGCTGGGGGAAGGTTACTGGGAATGTAATAGGTAGATGGATGTGGGGGGTGATGGTGATAGGTCAAAAAGGAAGGTGGAACATATAGTTGGGAAGGAAGATGGACAGGTAGGACAGTTCAAGAGGACAGTGCCAAGTCAGAAGTTTGGATCTGGGATAAGGTGGGGGGAGGGAAAAATGAAGAAACTGGTGAAATCGACATTGATCCCGTGTGGTTGGAGGGTCCAAAGGGGGAAGATGAGGCACTCTTCCTTCAGGTATCAAGTGGCTAGAGTTTGGCAGTGGATGAGGCCCAGGACTTGCATGTCCTTGGCGGAGTGGGAGGGGGAGTTACAGAGTTCAGCCACAGGGTGGTGGGGTTGTTTAATGCATGTGTGTCCCAGAGATATTCTTGGAGACATTCCACAAATTGGTATCCTGTCTCCCCAACATACAGACTACACCGAGAGCAATGGACACAGTAGGTGACATCTGTGGAAGTACAGGCAAATCTCTGTCAAGTGTGGAAGAATTCTTTGGGGCCTTGAATGGAGGTGAGGGGGGAGGTGTAGGCGCAGGTTTTGCTATTCCTGCGGTGGCAGGGGAAGGGCTGGAAGTGGAGCATGGGTTGTGGGGACCATGGCCTAACAAGGGAGTCATGGAGGAAATGGTCTCTGCGGAACGTGGTTAGTGATGGGAAGGGAAATATATCCCTGGTGGTGGGGTCTGTTTATAGGTGGCGGAAGTGGCAGAGGATGCAATTTGCAATTGCTCAACCTCAACAGATTTTTCAGAGAGAGAGAACTCCAGATTTCCACAACCCTCTTTTGTGAAGATGTGCTTCCTAACATTACCCTGAATGGTCTACCTCCAATCTTAAGGATAAGCCCCCTTGTTTTGGACACTCCCACCAGAGTATCATAGAATCCCTACAGTGTGGAAACAGGCCCTTCGGCCCAACCCTCCGAAGAGCAACCCACCCAGACCCATTCTCCTACCCTATTACTGTACTCTACATTTACCCCTGACTAATGCATCTAACCTACGTAGAACATAGAACAATACAGCACAGAACAGGCCCTTCGGCCCACGATGTTGTGCCGAACACTTGTCCTAGCTTAAGCACCTATCCCTGCACCTATCCAATTGCCGCTTAAAGGTCACCAATGATTCTGACTCTGCCACTCCCACAGGCAGCGCATTCCATGCCCCGACCACTCTCTGGGTAAAGAACCTACCCCTGACATCCCCCCTTTACCTTCCACTCTTCACCTAAATATATGTCCCCTTGTAACACTCTGTTGTACCCGGGGAAAAAGTCTCTGTCTATTCTATCTATTCCCCTGATCATCTTATAAACCTCTATCAAGTCACCCCTCATCCTTCTCCGTTCCAATGAGAAAAGGCCTAGCACTCTCAACCTATCCTCGTACGACCTATTCTCCATTCCAGGCAACATCCTGGTAAATCTCTTCTGCACCCTCTACAAAGCTTCCACATCTTTCCTAAAATGAGGTGACCAGAACTGCACATAGTACTCCAAATGTGGCCTTACCAAGGTCCTATACAGTTGCAACATCACCTCACGACTCTTGAATTCAATCCCTCTGCTAATGAACGCTAATACATCATAGGCCTTCCTACAAGCTCTATCCACCTGAGTGGCAACTTTCAAAGATCTATGAACATAGACCCCAAGATCCCTCTGCTCCTCCACCTTACTAAGAACCTTACGGTTAATCCTGTATTCCGCATTCTTATTTGTCCTTCCAAAATGGACAGCCTCACACTTGATAGGGTTGAACTCCATCTGCCACTCCTCAGCCCAGCTCCGCATCATATCTAAGTCCCTTTGCAGCCAACAACAGCCCTCCTCACTATCCACAACTCCACCAATCTTCGTATCGTCTGCAAATTTACTGACCCATCCTTCGACTCCCTCTTCCAAGTCATTAATAAAAATTACTAACAGCAGAGGACCCAGAAATGATCCCTGCGGAACTCCACTTGTAACTGGGCTCCAGGCTGAATATTTACCATTTACCACAACACTCTGACTTCGACCGGTTAGCCAGTTCTCTATCCAACTGGCCAAACTTCCCACTTTCCTATGCCTCCTGACTTTCCGCATAAGCCTACCATGGGGAACCTTATCAAATGCCTTACTAAAATCCATGTACACTACATCCACTGCTCTACCCTTATCCACATGCTTGGTCACCTCCTCAAAGAATTCAATAAGACTTGTAAGGCAAGACCTACCCCTCACAGATCCGTGCTGGCTGTCCCTAATCAAGCAGTGTCTTTCCAGATACTCATAAATCCTATCCCTCAGTACCCTTTCCATTACTTTGCCTACCACCGAAGTAAAACTAACTGGCCTGTAATTCCCGGGGTTATCCCTATTCACTTTTTTGAACAGGGGCACAACTGGGAGTTTTTGTTGCAAACGTTTCGGCCCCTTTCTAGGTGACATCCTCAGTGCTAGGGAGCCTCCTGTGAAGCGCTTCTGTGCTGATTCCTCCGGCATTTATAGTGGTTTGAATCTGCCGCTTCTGGTTGTCAACCGGAAGCGGCAGATTCAAACCACTATAAATGCCGGAGGAATCAGCACAGAAGCGCTTCACAGGAGGCTCCCAAGCACTGAGGATGTCACCTAGAGGGGGTCCGAAACATTTGCAACAAAAACTCCCAGCTCGGCGAACAGAACCACAACAACGAGCACCCGAGCTACAAATCTTCTCACAACTTTGAGGGGCACAACATTCAGCACTCTCCAGTTCCCTGGCACCACCCCCATTGACAGTGAAGACGAAAAGATCATTGCCAACGGTTCTGCAATTTCCTCTCTTACTTCCCACATAATCCTAGGATATATCCCGTCAGGCCCTGGGAATTGTCTACTCAAGTTTTTCAAAATGCCCAACACATCCCTGAACACTATGGACAATTTAGCATGGCCAATTTTTATCTTACCTGCACACCTCATGGTCCTGTGAAGAGTGGGAGGTAGGCTCACAAGTGAGGTTAGAGTCTCAATCAGAGAGTATGCAGTGATTTCAGACTGCTGTCCACTGTGGGGGAAGTAGACACTGCTCAGGTAGGTAGGTGATTGTGACAGCAACTCAACTTGAAGACCAGAGATGCTGATTAAAGAGGCCTGAAGCTAGCAGGACTATCTCCAGGGAAGGGAAACTCCTCCACAGGGCTATTGAGAGTCAGAACTGTGGCGTTTCATCCTTGTGGCCCCTCACTGAGCCGCACAACATCCTGTTCCCAATACGCTGCCAACCTCAGCATGCTGTGAGGGTCAGTTCAACTTTGTAATACTGTGGCCTTGATTCCCCACCTCTTTGGGAATGTCCCCTGGACTTGGGAATGTGTTCAAATAACCTGACTGTCCACAAACTCTCAGTGACTACCATCCTGCTAGTACTGCCATGTCTATCCTAATGTAAATGTTGAAGTGGCTCAGTTATTTATTTATTTATATATCTCAGGTGCTAAATGAACCTCCAAATATGTTTCTTTACTTACTTATAACATTTAGTTTAATTAATTCATCCACCTGGGTCTTTTCTTTTTCAAATTAATGGTTTGGTTTTTATCCAGGCTTTGTATGCATTATTTTAACTTATTTGTATAATTAACTGTAACTGGCTCTGAGCTGCTTCATTTTGGAAGGATGAATAAGGAGGCCAGAGCCCAGGAGAATCTAAATAGGATAGAGGACCAAATGGGATCTGAAAACACAGATGTACAAATCTCAAAATGCAGTGATGCAGATAAATGCAGCCAAACAAAATGGAAACTAAACGTTGAGGTTCATTTTAAAAGGTTAGTTTCAAGAAAAGTCAGTAGGTTATGTTAATCATGTATAGAACCTTGGTCAGGTCACACTCAGAGGATTGTGATTATATATAGAGGCCTGATTTTACATAATACTGCATACAACAATTTGATACAAACAGCCCCCATAGAGAAGGTGTAGTTCACAAGGATGTTTACCAGACCTGAGTGATTATATCCATGTGCAGCTCCTATCCTTCATTTACACTGGACAGAGGTGATGATAATTAGGAAAGAGTTAACTATGGTGGATGTCAAGAGTTTAATTTCTTAGCTTCGCATTTTTACTGAACCAGCAATAATCTCTCATTCTTTGCTGTTGTTTTTTTCAAATCCCAGCCCCTGAACAAAACTATATAAAACCCCTGGAGCGGATCTTTGTCATGGAATGTGCATTGTAAATATCACACTTCATTGCAACAAGTATTGAGGCATTTCAGAACATCAAACCTGAATTTTACTTGCTTCAATCCCTCACAGCTCACTACCATCCCCTTACAGTTCAAACTGTAAGGTTACAAACACTTATAAATAAAATATATTAATAAGAGAGAACTTTTTTAATATGCTCTTGGTAACCTACTATTACTTATATTTATTTGTGTATCAGTCCGTAAAAGTCTATTTTACAATCAATCAACTCAATTCACAATTTTTCCAAAACATAAGGGAGGTCTATTTAGAGTTAAGGAAGAAGGCAAAAGAGAAGTGTGGGCATATGAGAGGGAGTTGTTAATAGAAAGGGAGGGTGTAATGTAATAATTGAGGGGTGGAGGTAGATATGGGCTGCAGGTTCGCACATTCATCTTGAAAATACACTTGAATAAAAGCTAACCAACATTTGGGGACAAAGTGAAGGGTCACATTGAGGTTATGGTATTACACTAGTACCAATAGTTCTAGGTATGAGAACAGTACAGGACAGTACAGACCCTTCGGCCCTCGATGTTATACCAAGCTTTTGGATAGGCATGTTGATGATAGTAAAATGAAGGGTATGGTGGTTACTTTGATCTTATAGTTGGATAAAAGGGTAAGAACATAAAATAGATCATTTGGCCCATTGAGCCCAGCCAACAGTTCAAATTACTCTATGGTAAGCTGTGACAGTGCATGTAACAAATTTGTAATTTGTAGACCATCTGGTCTGCAAATCCACAATGGTCATGGATCCTTTACCTGGTTCACTGATGTCCGTCAGGGAAGGGAATCTACTCAATTTACCTGATCCTGCCTACATGTGATTCCAATCTCACTCTGTGCTGTCCATGTGAATTACAGCCACAAAATAAATAAAGAAAACATCAGGATGAGGATTCTATGGGTGAGTTTTACTTGCTTCAATCCCTCACAGCTCACTACCATCCCCTAATGCCATCCCTCATCCCCATCCCCTATTGCCATTCAGTAAGATGTTCAGCTCCCTAGCTGGACATTCAGGATATGTCACTCCTTGGCAATGTAATCTTATTGCACCCAACAAGACACATCACTCCAGTTTGACTGTCAGCCTTGGCTCAGTGTTAACACTCTCACCTGGGTCAGAATATTGTGGGTTCAAGCCCTGTTTCAGGATTTGAGCACCAAACTGAGGTGGGCTTTCTAATCCAGTATTGAAGAATTCCACACTGTCAGAAATGCTGCCCGTCAGATGAGATGCTCAAGCAAGGCCATGTGTGCTCCCTCTGTTGGATGTAGCAAATCAAAAAGGGCAAAGGCAGCTACTGGGAGTCAGGCTGCAGGTCAGCTTTATCTGAGGATAAAACAGGAGAGTTAATAGCTTACTCATTTTCCTATTCCCCGTGGCACCATTCAAGCAGAGTAACCGAGTTGTCTATAGTGTCTTGTCTAATATCTAACCCTCAACCAACATCATAGAAACATGTGATTGGTCTTTATCATATTGTTGCTTGAGGGAGTTTGCTGCGTACAAATTAGTTGCTGCATTTCCTACATCAGGGACTGAAGCATTTTGGGAGGTCCTGCCATGCTGAACGATACAATATAAATTCTAGAGTTTATGTCAAGAGAGTGAGGATTATTGCAGAAAATAGTTATCACTCAGAGAGCCACAACTAGCTATGGTTCCAACTCATTTGTGTCACAATAATGGACTGGCTGCTCAGAAAGGTTTCTATTCTCAGAAGTCACTCACCACAAAATGCAATTAAATTATCCAATAATAGCAAATAGTCACGCAAAGCCAATTTACAGAAATTAACTTCAATGAATGCCAAACTGTGCAGCTTCCATTGGATCTCAGTGAGTCGGTGACAATCCAGAGCAGATACAGCACAAGTTCAATTGTCAGTAATTAACAGCAGGAGTATACCTTCTAATGGCAACTATGCCACAGATTACAATGAAGATGAAGATGTGAATGCAAATCTATATCTCCCCCCCCCATCTCAGCAGTGCTGTGTCCTGGACATCGTAAGGATGTGAAAGGTGCTGCATAAATACTAGCTCTTTCATTTACTCAGCTGTTCTTCCACCAGCATGATAACACATCAGCACGAAGCAGCAGTGACCCTGTCAGAGCGGAATTTTCCAGTCGAATCAGAGCTGTGATGATTTCATGGACACCATATTACAACGTCACAAAATAATTCTGTGTTCCCAGTGTTAGTTTTACACAAATTCTCAGAAACGGAGATAAGTCAACAATCTAATCAGCAGTATGGCATCAGCAGATAGCCATACATTAAAATGCAAATATGTAAACGCATTAATTGGGAAAATAGATCAGAAAAAATAATTAGAACAGGTATAGGCTAGTAAACATAGCCTCCTCTCCTATGTCCCTTATCCCACTTAACCATCATCTCCCCATATCCCACAATGTCCATCTAATAACCTCCTCCATATGCCCCTCAATCCTATCCTGCTACCTCATCCCATATTCCTTGTAACCACCTACCCACTGACTCCCTCATTTCATCAACCTATCCACCTTCTGCTGGTTTTCTTCAATCTCTCTTCCCCCACATCCACCCACCCCCACCTCCCACCCCCACCCTCATTCCATGTCCCGTCACTTCTCGAGGACAGTTAAGAAGGGGTAATAACACTGGCCTTACCAGAGGTGCTCACTTGTCACGAATGTGAGAAGTTAATGAGTTTAGGAGGACAAAAGGGAAACATCTCATTCCTGTTTGTTATTAAATCTCTTAGGTACAAATTACAAGGAGCATAGTTAAAGTAGATAGGACGAATTAACTCCTCTTCAGACAGGGATCAATAACCAGAAGGCACAGTTTAAGGTAAAGGGCAGGAACTTTGGAGGGGATTTAAGGAAGAATGTTTCCACTCGGAAGGTGGTGGGCATCCTGAAAGAGTAATAGAGGCAGGAACCTTCTCAACATTTCAGAAATACTTAAATGATCACTTGAAGAGGCATGGCATACAAGGGTACAGGCCAAGAGCTGCAAAACACAGTAATGTAGATCAGCACTTGATGATCCATTACGTGGATGCAATGAGCCAATGGGCCTCTCGCTGTTGTGGAGGCCTAACTGATGACAAGAAGCATTACAGAAAGGGTCAATCATACAGTTTTTGATTTGAGTTATCAATGACTTTTGCATCTAGTGAATGGAAGATTAAATCAAAGCCAACACATCAGATGGGGATTAGAGCCGCAAGACAGGCTGAGAGAGTAAAAATATTTATCATGTAACAATCTTCCACCTATAGGCACGGGTAATTTTGTGTTCATCCAGATGAGGGGTGTCAATATTTGAAATTAGGATCATGGAATTTCAGAAACCCAGGCTTGGCAATTATTACTCTTGGAATAGGTATAGCATGTGCTAGACAGATCAAACCTTAGATATAGAATGGGGGAAGGATGGTTTAGGTCTGTCACTGCACAACACTCAGTTACAGGACTGTTGGGGAAAGGTCTGTGACAAAGAAACACTTAGTCAGAGTCATACAGCACGGAAACAGACCTTTCACTCAAACCAGTCTATGCCAAACATAATTCCAAACTAAACTAGCCCCACCTGCCTGTTGCTGGTCCATATCTTCCAAACCTTTTCTATTCATGTACTTATTCAAATGTCTTTTGAACATTGTAATTATACCCACACCCACCACTTCCTCAGGAAGTTCTTTCCACACACAAGCCATCTTCTGTGTAACAAATTTGTTCCTCGTGTCTTTTTTTAAATCTCTCTCCTCTCACCTAAAAACATGCCCCCTAATCTTCTCCCATCCTAGGGGGGAAAAAAACTACCATTAACTCTATGTTTACCCCTCATTATTTTGTATAAGGTCATCTCTCAATGTCTTAAGCTCCAGTGAAAAAAGTCCCAGCCTATCTAGCCTTTCTTTATAATGCAAACCTTCCATACCCAGCAACTTCCTGGTAAAACTCTTTCGAATCCTCTCCAGCCTAATAATATCCTTTCTCTAACTGAGCGACCAGAACTGGATACAGTACTCCAGAAGTGGCCTCACCAATGTCTTGTACGACCTCAACATGACTACTATACTCAAGGACCATAATGCTGAGCACAGGTCTGTCATTGCAGAACCCTAGGTTTCATCATTGGTGGCCCCAGTCTGTCACTGTATAACAATGGGGTACCATACGGTGAGTACATTTCCGTCATTGTATTCATGGTGGTGTACTGTACTGGTAGGTGCAGGTCTGTCACTGTAAAACATTGGGATGTAATATTGGTGGGAGTGCAGGTCTATCATTGTAAAACATTGGGATACAGTATTGGTGGGTGCAGGTCTGTCACTATATAACACTCCATATCCTTTGATATATAATACATCAAACATTAGTCTCAAAAGTGAAAATTTCAATGGCGAGCGGCAGTAAAATAAAGAACTGATTATTCTATTTCTATTAGAGTTTAATGAGGAGCAAATGTTGACCCAAACTGCCCCTTTTCAGCAAATACCATGCCATCATTTCCACTCTTACAGATGGGGCCTTGGTTCTGACCTGAAAGGTGACATTCACAGGGTTGCACTCATTGGCAATCATGCTGGACAATTTGCTGAGGCCTACATCGGGTCCTGAGGCAAAGTCAGACTGCTGCTCATTGAGCCCATGGCTGGCTCTGTCAATGGTGGCAGGAGCCAGTCAAGAGGATTAATAGATTTTCATACATATTGGCACAACCCACAGTCCTTTCAATCAAGGAATGAAAACCTAGGTTGGGGCTGGATGGCACAGTCAGGTGGAAATGTTTCCTGATTGTCTGCTGTTAACCAACTGATCAGCAAATACTTGTAGGTAATGGCTGAATGCCATCCGTGTTGCTTCCATGTTGTATCTGTGGATTTTTGCAGAAGTTACACCGATTACCAGCAGAGATCAGTTTTACACTGCAAGATTCTCAACGACTTAGAAGATATAAGAAATTGCATATCATGCCCCCTCCATTATATTGAGCTATTGTGGGCAGTGCTGTATGTACAATATAAATTACTCTCAGCCAACATGAGGATCTTATGGGAGGGACACAGCAGGAGCTCTCTAACTCTGTCTTGGAAATTTCAGGAAGCAGCCCACAATTTTCTGGGTAGGGGGAGGGGATGAATTCCTGATCTCTACCAGCCTCTGTGTGAGGAAGTGCTTCCTGATTTCAGTCCTGAACAGCCAAGCTTAAAATACATTTCCTGATGTAATAAAATCAAACACAGTATATGGCTAGAGTACGGCTAGGGTCTAACCAGTAAACTAATAGGATTTAATCAACTGAAATATCAGTGCTATTATATTCCACTTACAGACAGCAACCCCAAGAGTCAATGACCAGCTTATTGGAAGATGGACTGCAAAGTGCAGGTCTGGGACTTTTCCAAAGAAAAACTGTCAGAGTGACCCATTGAGATGATTCATTCCTCCATAACAATTAAGGCCTTTATGAACAATCCGTCATGCAAGAAAAGGAACCTTGTAATTGATGCATTACTTGAGGATGGATGCTATAGCAGCAGGCCATCAACAATTACATGCTTTACATGTAACCAACACTATTGTTACAATCAGCAAAGTACACCAAAAACAACAAAATCAGTAACAAATGCAGTTTATCACACTTACGCAAAAACCATTCAGCATTTCTTCTTATCTGTAAGGTATGTGGTGCCATGGGACTCTGGGCATACGGGCAGACAATCTGATTCCGAGCCCAGAATGAAACACAGGTAACCAATAAGGTGATACAACACAACAACACTGGCAATAAGGAAAGAGTTAACATTTCAATGAGTTTCAGAGACAACTAAGAGAAAGGCAAATTTCAGAAGATAATCAATGTTTTAAGGTTGTTAACTTCACACACCATGTCAATGATAAAAGGTGATCAGAAGCTTTTGCCACCATTAATAGCATTTGTCCTGAAAAGACAAGGTCAAACACACTAAAGCTAAAGTTGACATGAGTGCTCGTACCAACTTATAACCACAACCCATCCTAAAAGACAGGCTAGCATGGGAATCGATGCACTGGCCAGGGATGAATCAAGATATTCAATGACTCCAGAATGCATGTGAGGTATACCAAATATCTCAACATTGTAACACAGGAAGCTTTTGCACCCACACAATGTTTCACTTACTCCTTGGATGAAAGTAGCAAAAGACCTATTCATACCACACCAGAACATTACATCTTCAGATGGATTACTTCTCTCCATTTCCCATTGTTCAATGACTTATCCACACAATGAGTGCAACTGCTGTTGACTTGATGAATCCTATTTTCAGTTTATTCAGTGTCCCAATCTGATAATATCTGAGAATGTCTGAGAGGGGACCACAGTACACTGGCAAGCCATTTCAAGATTTGTATTAAGTGGGAGTGACTCAAATCACATCATGGCCCCACTGTCCATGCTCAAGTTTTCTAGCAGAATGCATGGAACCTCCTACTAAATCAACTGATGATTAAATGTCAAGCAACACATCAAGAATTTCCCATTGCATTGATGTATTTATGTGCAGAACCACTGAAGATGAGATTGCCATCCCCGCTCAACTTACACGGAGAAGACAAGTGTGAACTAGCTTGCCCAGGAAGCAACTGTCCAATCATTCTGAGGCAGGAGGTATTCTTCATCACAGATAGAGGAGAACTAAAGAGATACATAAGTGAGAAGGTACTCAATTACCGAAACCGTGCACTGGGCAGTGAATGTGAGTTAGAAATACAACACTTGGATACCAGCAAAGGTTTCTAAAATATGCAACCAGCTCAGATCATATTACTCAGCCAGTTCAGACCTATGTATGGATTATCAATCTTACATGAACATGTGAGTAACAATACTAAGACATGCAAGTTAATAATAAGGTAATTATATTAGGGAATTGCAACTACCTCAATATTAATTGGGATAATCAAAGCTCACAGGTGACAGATTTCTTGAAATATAAAATTAAATATAAAAATTGCCCAGGTATGTCCTAAACACAAAAAGCAGGACAAATCCAACCCGGCCAATTACCGCCCCATCAGTCTGCTCTTAATCATCAGTAAAGTGAAGGAAGGTGTCATCAACAGCGCTATCAAGCAACACCTACCCAGCAATAGCCTGCTCAGTGATGCCCAGTTTGGGTTCCACCAAGGCCACTCAGTTCCTGACCTCATTACAGTCTTGGTTCAAACATGGACAAAAGAGATGAATCCCAGAGGAGAGGTGAGGTGAGAGTGATAGCGCTTGACATCGAGCGAGTGTAGCATCAAGGAGCCCAAGCAAATCTGGAATCAATGGGTGTCAGAAGGAAAATACTCTGCTGTTTGGAGTCATACCTGGCACATAGGAAGATGGTTGCAGTTGTTTGAGGTCAGACATCTCCACCAGGATTTACATCTATTTGGAAAGGCAGGGACTGATAAGGGATAGCATGACTTTGTGTGGGAAATCATGTCTCACAAATTTGATTAAGTTTTTTTGAAGAAGTAACAAAGAGGACTGATGAAGGCACATCAGTAGATGTGATCTATATGGACTTCAGTAAGACGTTCGACGAAGTTCCTCATGGGAAACTGTTTAGCAAGATCAAATTTCATGGAATACAGGGAGAACAAGCTATTTGGATACAGAACTGGCTCGAAGGTAAAAGACAGAGGGTGGTGGTGAAGGGTTGCTTTTCAGACTGGAGGCCTATGTCCAGTGGAGTGCCACAAGGTTCGGTGTGGGGTCCTCTGCTTTTCGTCATTTACATAAATGATTTGGATGTGAGCATAAGAGGTATAGGTAGTAAGTTTGCAGATGACACCAAAGTTGGAGGTGCAGTGGACAATGAACAAGGTTACCTGTTAGTACAACCGGTTCTTGATCAGATGGGCCAATGAGCTGAGAAGTGGCAGATGGAGTTTAATTTAGATAAATGCGAGGTGCTGAATTTTGGAAAAGCAAATCAGAGCAGGACTTATACACTTAATAGTAAGGTGCTGTGGAATGTTGCTGAACAAAGATGTTGGAATGCAGGTTCATAGCTCCTTGAAAGTGGAACCGCAGGTAGATAGGATAGTGAAGAAGGCATTTGGTATGCTTTCACTTATTGGTTAGTGTATTGAGTACAGGAGTTGGGAGGTCATGTTGCAGATGTACAGGACATTGGTTAGGCCACTGTAGGAATATTGCGTGCAATTCTGGTCTCCTTCCTATTGGAAGGATGTTGCGAAACTTGAAAGCGTTCAGAAAAGATTTACAAGGATGCTGCCAGAATTGGAGGGTTTCAGCCTCCAAAGGGAGAGGCTGAATAGGGTGGGGCTGTTTTCCCTTGAGTGTCAGAAGCTGAGGGGTAACTTAAAAGAGATTTATAAAATCATGAGGAGCATGGATAAGATAAATAGACAAAGTCTTTTCCCTGGGGTGGGGGAGTTCAGAACCAGATTAGGTTAGGATATCTGGTCGGCATGGACGAGTTGGCCTGTTTCTGTGCTGTACATCTCTGTTATTCTATGACTCTGCAGGAGTTTGTCAGATTAGTGTCCTAAGCCCAAACATCTTCAGCTGCTTCATCAATGGCCTTCCCACTATCATAAGGTCAGCAGTGCAGATTTTGCTGTTGACTGCACTATGTTCAGCACCATTTACAACTCCTCAGATGTTCAAATGCAACAAGACCGGGACAATATTCAAGGGTTGGGCTGATAAGTGTTCGAGGCTACACAGTGGGAGTGACCACAAAATTAAGTGATTAGATTGTCTATTACTAGAGATGATCACTGTTTGGCATTTGTGTGGTGTGAATATTACTTGCCCCATGACGTTCAATGATTTTACCATCACTGAATCTCCCAAGATCTACACTCTGGGCCTTACCATTGATCAGAAACTCAAACAGACTTGCCACATGAACACAATGCAAGTCAGAGTTAGGAATATTGCAGCAGTTAACTCATCTCCTGACTCCCCAAAGCCTTTCCACAAGGCAAAATCCCACCATGGCAGATGGTAGAATTTGAATCTGGGGCAGCATGGTGGCTCAGTGGTTAGCACTGCTGCCTCACAACGCCAGAGACCTGGGTTCAATTCCCGCCTCAGGCAACTGTCTGTGTGGAGTTTGCACATTCTCCCCGTGTCTGTGTGGGTTTCCTCCGGGTGCTCCAATTTCTTCCCACAGTCCAAAAAATGTGCAGGTCAGGTGAATTGACCGTGCTAAATTGTCCATAGTGTTGGATGTAGGGGAATGGGTCTGGGTGGGTTGCTCTTCGGAGGGTTGGTGTGGGCTTGTTGGGCCGAAGGGCCTGTTTCCACACTGTAAATAATCTAATCTAAAGGAACTTGCTTGATTGACACCTCATCCAAAAGCATTCACTCCCTCCACCACCGTTGCTCAGTAACGTCAGTGTGTACTATCTACCAGATACACTTCATTTATTTGTCCAAAATTCTTAGACAAATATTCTAGAAGGACAACATGTGAACCCCACCATGTGCAAGTTCCCCTCCAAGCCACTAACCATCCCGATATTCTGGAAATATATATCCTGAAAATACATTAAGTTTCTTCACTGTCACTTGGTCAAAGTCCTAGTGTTCTCTCCATAAGGGCATTGTGGGTCTACCTACAGCAGATGGCACCTCACCACCACCACCATGAGAGAATAAATTTTTAAAATTTATAAAGGAGAGCTTTTAATGTGAACATATAGATGGTCCTATGAGGGATGGTGTGGTGCTGGATCCAATTGTTCAAGGTGACAGTGCAGAAGCAGAAGCTGTAGCATAATAGCAACTACAGCACCTTATGTTTTAAAAGAAAACGAACTGTGGATGCTGGAAATCAGAAACAAAAACGGAAAGAGTATGAAAACTTCAACAGATGTGGCAGCATCTGTGGAGAGACAGCAGAATTATTGTTTCAGGTCACTGGATCCAAAACATTAACTCTTTCTGTCCACACATCCTGCCATACCATGTTTTATGTTTGTTGTGGGAAAGAGGAAGATGGTCTGCAAAAAAAAGGAGCTAGATTGGGGTAAGGCGGATTTTATTAAAATTAGGCAGGATTTGGCAAAAACGGACTGGGAACAGTTCGTTGAGGGTAAATCTACAGCAGAACAGAGGGAGATGTTCTAAAAGGCACAGGGGAAGTATAGGCTCAATATGTTTCATTTAGGATGAAATGTAGGAGTACCAAGCCTAGACAACCCTTACCACCTTACCCCAATCTCGCTCCTTTTTTTGGCAGACCATCTTTCTCTTTCCCACAAAAGGGACCTGAGGGGCAACCTTTTCACACAGAGAGTAGTTTGTACATGGAATAAACAAAAGTTTAGAGGGATATGGGCCAAACACTGGCAAGTGGAATTAGTTACATTTGGGAAACTTGGTTGGCTTGGATGAGATGGACTGAAGGGTCTGTCTCCATGCTGTATGACTCTGATTCTCTATGGATTTCACCAAGGTCTTTGATGAAGCCCCATATGGGAAACTGATAAGGGTGATAAAAGCTCATAGGATCCATAGTAACTTGGCAAGTTGGATCCAAAATTGGCTTACTGACAGTACTCAGAGTGTTTGTGTGACTGGAGGCCAGTGTGTAGTGGTGTACCACAGAGATTAGTGCCGGGCCCCATATTGTTTATGATATTCATAAATAATGTAATTGAGAATATGCAGGCAATGATGCCATGATGCAAAGATTGACTGGGTGGTTGACAGTAAGAAGGAAGGTGTTAGGTTACAGGAGGATTTAAATGGATTGCTTAAATGGTCAGATCTGTGGCAGAAGGAATTTAACCCTGAGAAGGTGAGGTGATGGACTTTGGAAGAAGTAACAAGACACGGTAGTACTCAATGAATGGCAGAAGTTGGAAGTTCACAGGAATAGGAGCTTGGAGTGTTTATCCACATGTCCCTGAAGCCTGCAGGACAGGTTAGTATGTTAGTTAAGAATGCATATGGGATACTTGCATTTATCAGTTGTGGCATAGCAGGGAGGTCACGTTGGAGCTGTACAGCTGGATTACTGTGCACAGTTCTAGTCACCACACTATAGGCAGGATGTGATTGCAGTAAGGTGATGCAAAGGAGATTCACCAGGCTGTTGTCTGGGATGGAGCATTTCAGCAATGCAGAGAGGCTGGATAACCTCAGGTTGTTTTCTTTAGAGCAGTAAATGTTGAGGGAGGAACGTACTCGAGGGATATAAAACTATGAGGGGCATTGACAGGGTGAATGGAAAACAATTGTTCCCCTTAGACAAAGGGTCAATAAGCAGAGGGATAATTTTAAAGTGAAAGGAAGGAGTTTTAAAGAGAATTTGAGGAAAACATTTTTCACCCAGAGAGTGGTGGGTGCCTGGAATACACTGCTTGTGGCGGTATTTGATGCAAAAAACCTCACAACCTTTAAAAAGTTCTTGGATGACCAATTGAACCACCATAACAGTGTCATGGGCTAGTGCAGGAAAGTGGGACTGGTGTAGGTAATAGCATATTTTTAACAGTGCAGACTTGATGGGCCAAAGGGCCTCTTCTGTACTGTCGGATTTATGAATACTCAGGTGATAGCAATCAGCAGCAAGACAGTTACCAAACAAGTGTAGCAGATTTTTTTTGGAAAGAACGGCTGTTGCGTTATATCTTACAGTCAGCATGTCAGTTTGTCTTTGAAAGAAATGCCCATGAAAGCATCACTGTTTCACAACATGTGACTCGAGGGTACAAAGTGCTCATTTTCCATCTTATGTCAGATCACCTGAAGCACAACACTCTACATGCTGCTCTGAAGAAGGGCTCATGCCCGAAACGTCGATTCTCCTGCTCTTTGGATGCTGCCCGACCTGCTGCGCTTTTCCAGCAACACATTTTCAGCTCTGTCCATATACAGTAGATTAAAATTAGCCCAGATACCCATGTGTTTGTGGAATGTAATGCTTGTACGTAAATCATTTTTGTAACAAATGTCTATGGATTATCTACACTTAGTTCTTAAGCTCTGGGAAATATCATAAGCATTGGTGCATCAGGAAAACACTTTGTAGAGGCAACTTCACAACAAGATTAGTTAATTGCCAACTATCAACTCCAGCATGGAAGTTTCTGCCACTTTATGAATTAATGTGGTAAAAGTACAGATTCCAGCAGACACTTGAGGAATTCCCCTTGTGAAATCCTGCCAGAGTGTACTCAGTCATCTCTGTTTGATCTCCCCATAATCCCCAATTTCTAACAGATGTTACAGAGCTCTCTCCAATCCTATGATTTTTTTCTACCTTTGCAAATAATCTCATTAAAATTTGTTTTTAAATGTTGAAAACAAACATCAAGTTATGTTATAGGGAAGTTAAAATCCGTTGCCAGGGAATTGGCATATAGTAAATGATTATGTATCTGAATATTAACAACATATGGGTCAGGAGAAGAGAGATTGATTTTTTTTTACTGAACACTTCACAGTGATTCAGATCCATACAATCATATCCAGACAATAACTAGCAGATTACAAATCTTCAATCTCAGCTGTTCAGAAATTATTTTTCACCATTAATCCTAAGGAATATTTTAGGAAATCAAATAAAAGCAAATTTTTGCAGATGTTGGAAATCTGAAATAAAAACTGAAAATGCTGAGGAAATGCAAGAGGCCAGGTGGCATCTGCGGAGAGAGAACAGGGTGGACATTTCAAGACCAATCTCATTCTTCTTTGGAAAATGTGTTGTTTGCCCGAGAGCTGAGAAGGTTAAGGGGAGATTTAGTGACAACGTTCAGGATCATGAATTGTTTTGAGAGAGTAATTAAGGTCACATTATTTCCAACGGCCGCAGATTATAAAGTGTTTGACAAAAGACAAAAGTTGGGGGGGGGGAGGGGGAATGAGTATTTACTTAGTAAGTTATTGTGATCTGTAGAGTGCTGCCTAAAAGGGTAATAATGGAAAGCAGACTCCATGGTAACTTTCAGAATAGAATTGGATTAATACTCCAAGGAAAAAATATGGCAGGGCAATGGGAACATGCTGGGGAGACTAATTGGGTCGTCCATTCAAGACACTAACATAAAAACAAATGGACCAAGTGGTCCCCTATTATGCTCTGCCATTCTATGATTTTACACAGAATACAAGTTTCCCTAATTAGTTTGTCTCTCTCTCTCCTCACTCCTTCCTTCCCCCACGATCACTCCAGCTCTTCACTGCCCCTGTGCCCCTTCCTTGCCATTTCCCTTTCCCTGCCCCCCCTCCTTTCACTCCGTCCTCTCATCCTGAGCTACGTCTGCCATCTGAATAAAGCCGGGGTTAATCGCAGTGCTCGCCCCCATACACAGCCCCTCACCACCCACCTCAGCAGCAGCCGGCCGCGGTATAATAACCTTTGCCTGGGGAGGGGGGGACTGAACCCACCGCCACTGCATCAAGCAGCGACGCCGCTTGTCCCTGACCTTGGAGCTGGAGCCGCTGCTGCTGCTGAGTAACTGCAGGGTTCCCCGTCCTCTCGCTCCCAGCCGCCGTGCACTCACCTGATCTACCGGCGCTGGGCAGAGATGTGTACCGCCCCATGGGTGTCCTCCGCGGGGTTAGACTGCCCCTCACTCCACACTGCAATCCCTCTCTCGCTGATTCATTCCCAGCTCTGAGTGCGGTTTGTTTTTGGATTGGGGGGGGGTGTGAGTCGAGGGAAGACGCACTCGCGTCCATCTGATGCAGACGGTGCAGTCTCCTCCTCCAGTCCTGAATTACAGCCTTTCACAGAGAACCTTTGCCTTAGAGAGGGGGGAAACGTGAGTGAGTGTCAGAGAGAGGGTGAAGGAGCCTGGTGCAGGGAGTCAGACCCTCTGCTGCCTGCCTGCACTCAAATGCGAACAGAGAGTAAGGATTGTCCTGGATAACCAGGATAACTAGGGACAAGGACACTGCTGCTGGCACTAACAGAACATTCCATCAAAGACAAGGCAAGATGTGAGTCAGTTTTCCTGATAACCCCCTCACCCCGGCGCTGAGAGAAAGCTAAGTGCAATTTTCCAAAACACATTTTCACCATCCCAGGTCACAACCCTATGGCCGGTCAGCAAGGTCACTGCGAATTTACCGGACACTGACTTT
This sequence comes from Hemiscyllium ocellatum, assembly GCF_020745735.1. Taxonomy (NCBI): domain Eukaryota; kingdom Metazoa; phylum Chordata; class Chondrichthyes; order Orectolobiformes; family Hemiscylliidae; genus Hemiscyllium; species Hemiscyllium ocellatum. The sequence goes on from NC_083425.1 coordinate 36,630,129, forward strand.
CTGCCGATCCACGCTGCCGTTGAAAAACCTGATTGTTCAAAAAAAACCTGCCGTTCTTAGTCTTTCTCAGGTGAGAAAGGAGAAGTCAGACCTGGACAAATGACAGAGGAGTAGGCCATTCGGCCCCTCCAGCCTGCTGAGGTGGAAAGCCGCCCAGAGAGAGGAGGTCAGTGACAGTCCTGGAGTCAATGGCGTGATGTTCAAAAATGGGGCCATGGTCCAGGAGGAGGAAGTGCCTGGAGAGTTGACATTCGGCTCCGACCAGGTAGAAGTCACTTGGCCAGACAACAGCATCTCTTTCTTTAGGCCTGTTTTAGTTTGGGGATGACAGGAGAGCCCTTGGGGGAGTCCTAATTGCATGTCAATCCCAACCTCATTCCAGGAGTTTCTGATTTTCACCAGGGCCTTTTAAAGGTGTGGCTTCCTTTGTACAACCCACAGTTGTATTCCCAACATGGCCATCTCCATAACTGGACAGCAATACACCCTAAATCTCCACAATCTTCATTAAGTCAATCTAACTCTTCAAAGAGTCAAAGTTCACAGTAATGAAAATTCTAGTCTGGAGCCACTTTTTCAGGTGAAGCTAAGGATTTTCCTGCCTCCCACTAGTCACTTCACTTAGGACAATTCAGGCTGCAGTGTTGGACCTGAGAAACTGAAGCACAGAAGTTTAGAAGGAGGCCATATACAGTGAGAGAAGGGGGCAGAGGAATTATGATAACTAATGTCACACTAGCAATTGTTAATGAAAGGAGTGGGAGGTGGGAGAGAGAATACTTGAGGCAGTTGTAAGTGTAGGGTAATGTCTCCTTGCCAAAGAAAACGGCCACAAAGACGAAGATGACAGAAGAGCTCAACATTGGTACCAGTCACAAAATTCATTAAAGTAAAGGAGTAAAAAAAACTGAGTCCTTTGCTTAAGTCAGATCATTTAATGTCAGAGAAGGGAAAGAAGGTATTGTAAATCTAGCATGAGATGAGTTTAAAGGAAGGGATTTCCAAAAGAAGGGCTCAGGAAATGTAGATTCTCCTGCTCCTTGGATGCTACCTAACCTGCTGCGCTTTTCCAGCAACACATTTCAGCTCTGATCTCCAGCATCTGCAGTCCTCACTTTCTCCTAAAGGAAGGGATGGATCAGAGAGAAATTAACTAAGATCTGGGTCAGAGTCATAGAGTCATAGAGATGTACAGCATGAAAATGGGCCCTTCAGTCCAATCAGTCCATGCTGACCAGACATCCCAACCCAATCTAGTTCCACCTGCCAGTACCTGGCCCATATCCCTCCAAACCCTTCCTATTCATATTCCCATCCAAATGCCTTCTAAATGTTGCAATTGTATCAGCCTCCACCACTTCCTCTGGCAGCTCATTCCAGGCTGAAGAGCTTAAACATTAGACATAGAACATAGAAAACGATGTTGTGCTAAGATTTAATCCTAATGTAAAATATAGTATCTTAACCTACGCACTCTTCAACTCACTGCTATCTATGTGCATGTCCAGCAGTCACTTAAATGTCCCCAGGAACTCTGCTTCCACCACCACAGCTGGCAACACATTCATGCATTCACGACTCTCTGTGTAAAGAACCTACCTCTAAAGCCTCCTTTATACCTTCCTCCTAGTATCTTCAAACTATAACTTCTCGTACCAGTCAATCCTGCCCTAGGGAAAAGTCTCTAGCATTGCTCTATTATTAATGTTTTTTTCCTTTCTGATGAAAGGTCATGATCTGAAACTATTTCTCTTTGTACAGGTATACCAAACCTGCAGCGTATTTCCAGAGGTTTTTGACTTTATTTCAGAATTCCAGCTTCAGCTTTTGCTTTTCCCTATCATGTGAATACCATATTGTTAAATATCTGCTGCACTATCCTGTCACATACCTGTTTAACTACATTTTCTAAATAACTGGCAGAAAGAATGCGTGTTGGCAGAGGGCTTTGAAAAATGTTCTACATTTTTTAAAAATCAAACTCCTCTTATTAAACTCCTCTCAAACAGATGAGACTTGAACCCGGGTCTCTTAATCCAGGAGTAGAGATACTGTCACTGCACCACAAGAGCCCTTCACTGGGGTTTTGAAAATCTCACAATACTGATTAGGGTCAGGCTGTCATACATGTTCATTACTTGCGTCTTCAGCTGCCTGAAGAGCCCTAAACTCTGGAACTCCCTCTATCAATCTCCCTACCTCTCTCTTGTTTTCCTCCTTTAAGATGCTGCTGTCTCCTGTTGTTGAGTTTTATATGATCATATTCCTGTGAAGCTCATTGGGAGATATTTCTCCCTATGTGAAAGGTATTAAGGAAGTGCAAGTTTCTGTGGTAGTTTGAGTTTTAATCTTAGGAAAGATCTGTAAACTTATGCCACAGTAACTCTGGAAGTTTATGTCACAGTAACCTGGCCATTTCCTCTGAGACTGATGCATTCCTGATTCTGCTGCAATGAAACAATGAATGAGCTTTGTTCTGTGTTCAATCAAATAACAAACTTGACCTGAAACAGAAAATGCTTGGAAACAAATTGCCAAAATATATTCCTATTTCTCTTCCTTTTACGATTGCCTTAAATTGAGATTTGTGAATTCAGTGGTGTCTCTGAGGGAATGCTCAAGGGAGACATGAGATCAAAGCTCTGTGTCAATCAAAGCTCAAAACAAAAGAGTTGGAAATCCACAGCAGGTGTATTCATGTTTGTTACAGACAGGGAAATGCTTAAGAAGAAGGCATGAAATAAGAGCAGGTGTAGGCCATTCAGCCCTTTGAGCCTGCTCTGCTACATAGTGTACTTATGGTGGATCTTGGCTTTCGACTTAACTTTCCTGCCCACTTCCCATATCCCTTGATTTATTGAGAGACCAAAACTCTGTCTAGCCCAGCCTTAATTATATTCAACCAAACAGCATCCACAATCATCTGGTGTAGAGAATTCCAGATATTTGGCACTTTGAAATAATTTCTCCTTATCTCAGTCCTAAATGATCAGTACGTTATTCTGAGACTGTGCCTCTTTGTTTCATAGTCAGAAAGCAATGGAAACAATCTACTTTATCAGTGTCTACCCTATCAAGTCTCTACAAAATATTGTATGTTACGATGAGATCACTTCTCAATTCTCTTAATGGATAGGGTACTGAAAAAGTACCCAGTTTACTTCAACAAATAGTACACAGACCAGTCAGGCATGATCAATTAAACAATGAAATCCTTTTCCATGAAAAAAAGTTCAGGCAACATGATCAGTTTACATTGGTTCAAAACATCTCCCCTGTTGTTTGGAAATGACACAGTAACAGCACCTAGCCCTTAAGTGGACAAAGGTTTGAATGATCCATTTCTCTCAAAGGGAATTCATCATAGTAATAATAGGCAGGTACCAATATTATTAAATTAAGTGATCAATGTCTTGATTGTATCAGGCAGTGACAGGTAATGGCATTTTCCTGCATCACTATCCCATGCCGAGTCACTGCTTGAATTTAACCCCTGCATAATTGTGCTGAGGGTTGGCTTTTATTTGCAGCACTATGGAGTTTGACGTTCTTTTTTATATTTCACAAAATCCAGTTGGAGGGGATTCCGAACGTGCAGGATGAAGTATAGCAGCAACACCAACAGCACCAGTTGCCTTGTCTTCAAATAGATATTCCTCCAAATGCCTGAGTAGGCGAGAGCCCTTACAAATTCAAGAATCAGGAGATCAGCTTTCCTGATATACCTGTGCAACTGTCCCAGGGGTTCTGTCTCATGGCATTTACTGCTCTGCAGCTTCTTGAGAGAAGACTTCTTCGCCAGACGTTGACAAGTTGGCTATCATCAGAGGGCCATCTTTCCCATCTAGTTCTTAGCCTCTCCTTGGAGTTCTGTACTCTCTTCCCCTTCAAGAAGAGAAAACTGAAACTTATTAGAGTCATAGAAATGGACTGTATGAAGAGTAAGAGAGGGCATCATTTATGGAGGGTGACTGCACGGTGTGGGACTTAAAGGGCAACAGGATGAGGAAGGTGAGTTTGAATGTTGGCCGTTCAGATGGGGATGTGAGGTGCCTGGAGAGAAAAGAATGAGTGGAGCTATGAGATATGTTATTCTCAGGATCTGAAGAAGGGCTTATGCCCGAAACGTCGATTCTCCTGGTCCTTGGATGCTGCCTGACCTGCTGCGCTTTTCCAGCAACACATTTTCAGCTCTGATCTCCAGCATCTGCAGACCTCACTTTCTCCTCCTTTATCCTCAGGATCTCCCATTTAGAAAAATACTGGGATAGTCAGATTGTGGAGTTGAAACTTGTACCTATTGTTATGCCACTTACTTTTCTTGCCATTCTGCCTTTCTGAATCCCTTGGTACACTGTCTCTAGGTTAGGAGAATCAGAATGTAATTGACTTCCTTGGTCACTTCGTTCTATGACTGTTTGGTTGGATATGTTGGTCTTTACATCCTGGCTTTTGAAGAATATATTACTACAGCCTCTCAGATCCCACACAGGAACGCCAGGTAAGGTAGGAGGGAGAGATCTGATTGGGAGAGTGGATACAAGGATTGGGGCTGGGGTGGGGTGGCTTTCCAATGTCTCCTCTCTATTCCGGTGAGTGCTGAAGCCTCAGATCTCCATGTTCACTTCGGTCGCTGTGACCTCTGCTAATCCCTTTAACCAGATATTATCCCTTTGGCATATGGCACATCATCTCACTAATCCTCTCTGATTGGATGGGATTTCTGGAATTGGGAAGTTAATACAATGGCTGTTAGAGTTACAACAGAGCCACTAACAAAACAAAGATGTTACCAAACCGTACTAGCTGTTAAGTTCCCACATACTATTTGGAAAAAGTTTGAAGCATCTTGCAATCTCCCTTTCAAACCTCAAATTATTTTACCATGGTACCATTATTCAAAAAGTGTGCAAGAGATAGGCCAAAATAATTCCAGGCTGGTCAGTCTGACCCTGGTCAGAAGACTGAATTCTGAGAGGTAGGGTTCTATGCTACTTAAGCAGGCATTGATTAATCAGGAATAGTCAACGTTATTTTTTAAAGGTGAGGTTGTGTATTATTAACTTGATTGGATTTCTTGAGGAAGTAACAAGGAGGATTGATGAGGGTAGTGTAGTAGATGTTGTCAACATAGATTTTAGTAAGGCGTTTGACAAGGTCCCACGCGGCAGACTGGTCACGAAAAAAACACATAAGTCAGGGGAATGTGGAGTTGGATTCAAAATCCACTTAGTGACAGGAAATGAAAGGTAATGTCAGATATTTTTGTAAATGGAAAGCAGTTTCCAGTCATGTTCCACAGGGTATAGCATCAGGTCTGGTGCTGTTTGTGGTAACTATTAGTATTTTATACTTAAATGTGGGAGGCGTGATTGGGAAATTTGTAGACAACATAAAAATTGGCTATTGTGTTTGGTAATGAAAAGGATGGCTGTTGAGTAAAGAAGGATATCAATGCCTTGGTTGAATGGATGGGCATGTGGCAAATGGAATTTAATCCAGAGAAATGTGAGGTTGCATGTTTAGAGGAGCAGAGTTGAAAAGTGTGGCACTAGAAAAGCATAGCAGGTCAGGCAGCATCCGGGCAGCAGGAGAGTTAATGTTTCTGGCATAAGCCCTTCATCAGAAATATGGGGGGGGGGGGGGGGGGGGGGGCGCACAGACAGATAAATAGGAGGGAAGAGTGGAGTGAAGGTAGCCGGGAAGGTGATAGGTAGATGCAAGCGAGGGGGGGGAGGGGTGATAATGATAGTGATAGGTCAGAGGGGAGGGTGGAGTGGATAAGTGGGAAGGAAGATGGATGGGTAGAACTGTTCAAAAGGGTGATGTTGAGTTGTAGGGTTGGATCTAAGATTAGGTGAGAAGAGGGGAGATAAGGAAACTGGTAAAGTTGACATTGATGCCATGTGGTTAGAGGGCCCAAGATGGAAGATGAAGCGTTCTTCCTCCAGTCTTCGGGTGGCTTGGATTTGGCAGTGGAGGAGGCCCAGGACTTGCATGTAATTGGCGGAGTGGGAGGGGGTGTTGAAGTGGCTGGCCACAGGGCAGTGGAGATATCCGGTGCGTGTGTCCCAGAGATGTTACCTGAACATTCTGTGAGTTGGCATCCTGTCTCCCCAGTGTAGAGGAGCAAACAAAGTAAGGGAATATGCAATATATGGAGGATATTGGAAGGATTAGAGGAAATGAGAGATCCTTGGAATGCATGTCAACAAGTCACTGAAGGTGGAAGAACAGGACTGAATATTGGAGTAGAAGGATAATGGTGCACACAGATGGTCTGACTCCTAGTCACTGTGAAAGTTGGAAATCATCCTAGATTGGGTAAGGATAAGACTCCATATATTCTTCCCTGTCACAGTGCAATACAATCTTAACATTCACTCTGACCTACAGGTGCAAAATGATGCTTGGGAGAATATGAAGGAGTGACCAGAGTTATGAATTGAAGTCCATAGAAGGTCAGCAGCTTTGACTTCTTTTCAGGATCTGTTCCCAACAGTAACAGAAAGAGCTAAACCTTCCATCACAGTAAAAGCAAGCCTTCAAACAACATTGTTCTTAGACACTGAGTCAAATAACACTCATAATAAATTTATGGTCACATCAAAATGTTATTAATAAATAATGTCCTGTAGAAAGAGGTCCTGGGGCTACTAAGGAAATTATATAAATTATCAAATAGTGAACAAAAAGTAATCCATAGATTTATCTGTACACAGAATGGTTAATACATTCTTGATGATATAGAAAGCAATTGAGGAAAGGGTTGGACAAACAACAATATATTCTGTTACATTATTAGCTGGGAACCAAGCTAGTGGTAACTGGAGCCAGAGATGAGCTCTATGACCCATTTTGCAAACATAACTAACGACTGTCATAGTCATAAATACTCCAATATTGACTGGCACTGAGATTTATAAGCTTTATACATGGAGAGAACAGATAGATTCAATACAGCTACAGAACATTTGTGTATGTATGTGTTTGCTACCTCTTATACCTTCCTTGGGAATGTTTGATAAGACAGTGTCAAAGGAAGCTTTATTTAGTGTCTAATCTATGCTGTACGGGTCCTGGGAGTGTTTGATAGAAGAATGTAGAAGGAGCTTTATATTCTCTATCTAATTCCGGTTCTACCTTTGAATTTAAATTAAATTTTAAAAATGTCTGGATCTATGAATCTACTGATGACCATGAAACCATTGCTGATTGGCGGAAAAAGTCATCTGGCTCACTAATGTCCTTTAGGGAAGGAAGCTGCCATCCTCACCTGGTCGAGCCTACATGTGAGTCCAGACCCACAACAATGTAGTTGACTCTCAGCTACACTCTGAAATGGCCCAGTAAGCCACTCAGTTCAAGGGCAGTGAGGGACAGGCAATAAATGCTGGCCAGCCAGCAAAGACCATATCCTACAAATGAATAAGAAGAAATTGCATGGGAGTATTTGATGGAACAGTTAAGAGGCAGTTTTATTCTGTGTTTAAACTATAATGTATCTTCCCTATTTAAAAATCACACAACACCAGGTTATAATCCAACAGGTTTAATTGGAAGCACTAGCTTTCGGATCGCTGCTCCTTCATCAGATGGTTCATCACTACCACTTGATGAAGGAGTGATGCTCCGAAAGCTAGTGCTTCCAATTAAACCTGTTGGACTATAACCTGGTGTTGTGTGATTTTTAACTTTGTACACCCCAGTCCAACACCGGCATCTCCAAATCATATCATTCCTAGGAGTGTTACCTATGGGAGCAAAGTGAACTCACTTGACTGAGCAAATATATGAGGGGGAGCTTTAAATGCAAAACAAAGAAAAGCCATGTTTAAACATTCCTGGTGTGCTGCAACTATAAATACTAACTTTGAACTGAGGTCATTATCTAATGGCTGAAACCTTATCCCATGGACAGAGCAGATCCTCCCTGACCCAGGTGGTGCTTAAGTCAGACAGGATTTGTCCTGAGTGATGTGAGTGTTGTGGCTGTTGCAGGATTAATTCAAGCAGCTCAATCAAATGGGGCTGGATTTAACAAGGCACCTTATCCCTCAGCTAAAATTTCAATGGGGGCTAGTGGGGGTGCTACTACAATCCTTATGGCTACAGCAGTTTAACTGGGATCAACTTTAAATGTTCAATGTGAGAATGCTATCTATGTCAGAGGCAAGCAGCTCTGCAGCCCCATTAGCACCAACAAGAGTGGTTACTCCTGGGACAACAGGCAGTCCCTCCACACGGAGAAGTCCAGATAAATTCTGGGTAAGGAGACATGGCTGGAGTGGGCAGGGGCAGAGAGAAAGGGAAGAAGATAGGTTTAAGAGATAAGGAGAGGCTTAAAAGGGGAAGATGACCAATGGGCTACTGCCTTGAATTGGTGCAGCAGAACTGAAAAGGAACTGTGTCGGTGTGGTAGTTCCTTGTCATGAGGATGAGTCAAAAAGTGTGGTGCTAGAAAAGCACAGGCCAGACAACATCCGAGGAGTAGGAGAGTCGACATTTCGGGCATAAGCCCTTCATCGGGAATGTGATGACCTTTGCTCAGACCAAAAATCTGAAAGTTGGGTCATTGAAAGAGGGGAGGCTGATGCACTGCACCTACCATATGGTTCAATCTGACCTGCTGTTACCCTGGGTGTGTCAAAAGAATTTGCAAATTTGGCAGCATTACAAACTTACGTGATCATCACGTACTGTGGCAAGATGTGAACCTCTGTTAGCTCAGAGGTAGTCACGCTACCACTGCATCTCAAGACTGAAAAGGAGGAAAACTCCATGTTTCCCATATCAACCTATGCAGCTAAAGTCACTGGGCTTCCTGCATGGCATTAGTCTCCTCCCCACATGGGTAAAATACCTTGTAAAAAACTTGTACACCTCGAACAAACCTGTCCTCAACCTCCTTTGCTCCAACAATTATTCCAGGGGTGAGTTACTTCAGTTGTGAAGAAATATAAGAATAATAGGGTGGTTATGGTAGGGGATTTTAACTTTACAAGGAACTGCCATAGTGTTAAGGGTTGAGATGGAGAGGAATTTGTTAAGTGTGTACAAGAAAATTTTCTGATTCAGTATGTGAATGTCGATGTACCTGCTAGAGAAGATGCAAAACTTGACCTACTCTTGGGAAATAAGGCAGGGCAGGTGATTGAGGTGTCAGTGGGGGAGCACTTTGGGGCCAGCGATCATTATTCTAATAGTTTTAAAATAATCATGGAAAGTATAGACCAGATCTAACAGTTGAAGTTCTAAATTGGAGGAAGGCTAATTTTGACAGTATTAGGCAAGAACTTCCAAAAGCTGATTGGGGGCAGATGTTTGCAGGTGAATGGATGGTTGGAAAATGGGAAACTTTCAAAGATGAGATAATGACAGTCCAGAGACAGTATATTCCTGTCACGGTGAAAAGAAGGGCTGGTAGGTGTAGGGAATGCTGGATGACTAGAGAAATTGAGGTTTTGGTTAAGAAAAAGAAGGAAGCATATGTCAGGTATAGACAGGGTACATCAAGAGAATCGTTACAAGAGTAAGAGTATGCTTAAGAGGGAAAACAGGAGATAGCTTTGGCAAATAGGGTTAAGGAGAATCCAAAGGGTTTTTATAAATATATTAAGGACAAAAGGGTAACTAGGGAGAGAGAATAAGGCCCCTCAAAGATCAGCAAGATGCCTATTTGTGAGCTGAAAGAGATGGAGCAGATACTAAATGAGTATTTACCATCAGTGTTTACTGTGGAGGACATGGAAGATAAAGAAAGTGGAGAAATAGATGGTGACATCTTGAAAAATGTCCCTATTACAGAGGAGGCGGTGCTGGATGCCTTGAAATGCATAAAAATGGATAAATCCCCAATATTTGATCAGATGTATCCTAGAACGCTGTGGCAAGCTAGGGAAGTGATTGCTGGGCCCCTTGCTGAGATATTTGTATCATCGATAGTCACAGGTGAGGTGCCAGAAGACTGGAAGTTGGATACTGTTGTGCCAGTATTTAAGAAAGGTGGTAAGAAAAAGCCAGGGAACTATAGACCAGTGAGCCTGATGTTGCTGGGTAGGTTGTTGGAGGGAATCCTGAGGGACAGGATTTACATGTATTTGGAAAGGCAAGGAATAGTCAGCATGGCTTTGTGTGTGGGAAATCATGTCTCATGAACATGGGTTTTTTGAAGAAGTGACAAAGAGGATTGTTGAAGGAAGAGCAGTAGACGTGATCTATATGGACTTCATTAAGGTGTTCAACAAGGTTCCTCATAGGAATCTGTTTAGCAAAGTTAGATCTCATGGAATACAGGGAGAACTAGCCATTTGGATACAGAACTGGCTCGAAGGTAGAAGACAGAGGGTGGTGGTAGCAGGTTGCTTTTCAAACTGGAGGCCTGTGACCAGTGGAGTGCCACAGGGATCAGTGCTGGGTCCACTACATTTTGTCATTTACATAAATGATTTGGAGCTGAACATAGGCGGTATAGTTAGCAAATTTGCAGATGACACCAACATTGGAGGTGTAGTGGACAGCTAAGAAGATTACCTCAGAGTATAATGGATCTTGATCAGATGGGCCAATGGGCTGAGGATTGGCAGATGAAGTTTAATTTAGATAAATGTGAAGTGCTGAATTTTGGAAAAGCAAATCAGATCAGGACTTATACACTTAATGGTAAGCTGCTGGGCAACATTGCTGAACAAAGAGAGCTTGGAGTGCAGGTTCATTGTTACTTAAAAGTAGAGTCTCAGGGAGATAGGATAGTGAAGAAAGCGTTTGATATGCTTTCCTTTATTGGTCAAAACATTGAGTACAGGATTAGGAGGTCATGTTGCAGTTGGATAGGACATTGGTTAGGCTACTGTTGGAATATTGTATGCAATTCTGGTCTCCTTCCTATCGGAAGGATGTTGTGAAACTCGAAAGGGTTCAGAAAAGATTTACAAGGATGTTGCCAGGGTTGGAGGATTTGAGCTATAGGGAGAGGCTGAATAGGTTGGGGCTGTTTTCCCTGGAATGTCGGAGGCTGGGGGGGGCGGTGATCTTATTGAGGTTTATAAAATGATGAGGGGCATGGATATGGTAAATAAACCAGGTCTTTTCCCTGGAGTGGAGAGTCCAGAACTCAAGCGTATAGGTTTAGGGGAGAGGGGAAAGATATAAAAGGGACCTAAGGGGCAATCTTTTCACACAGAGGGTGGTGTGTGTATGGAATGAACTGCCAGAGAAAGTGGTGGAAGTTGTTACAATTACAGCATTTAACAGGTATTTGGATAGGAAGGGTTTAAAGGGATATGGGCCAAGTGCTGGCAAATGGGACTAGATTAGGTGAAGATATCTGGTTGGCATGGACGTGTTGGTCAGAATGGTCTGTTTCCATGCTGTACATCTCTATGACTCTAAGTTTGGACTGTTTCCCTTGCTGGGGGGAGAAGGCTAACAGGAGACTTGATAACATTTTTAAAAATCATGTTGGGTCTGAACAGAGTAGATAGGGAGAAATGATTTAGAGCTACAAAAACAATTTTAAAGTGTTATGCCAAAGGAACAATCGCAACAAAGAACTTTCTCATTCTCAAATGGTTATGGTCAGGAATGCACTTCTGGGAGTCTGGTGGAGGAGATTGGCTCTTTTGCACTGTAATAGTTCTGTGATTCTGTGAAGAAGAACATTCCCAGTTTCTGGAACAAAAATAGAAATTGCTTCAACAGGTCAGCAGACCTTGCAGCATCTAGGGAAAGAAATATGAGTTGACATTTCGGGTCCAGTGATAAGTTCCAACTCCTGTTTCTCCAATCTTACTTTGTAGCTAAAATCTCCTATCCCTGGAATTACTGTTGTCATGATGTTGTTTTAAGGGCTGTTCATGAGCCAAGAAACAAGCCGATACTTTGTGACCAGCAGCCAAAGGGGGTATGGGTTGCCATATGCAGGTATAAGGGAGAGTAGATGTGTTCCTCTGAAAGTACAACTACTCAACTTCTGTCGTCATTTTATCTGATGAGTAAATCTATCTTAGTTAAGCTGAACCTACATTGTTTCCTGATCCTATTTGTAACTTTGAATTAGGAAGAAAAAACACAATAACACAACAATTCTGGCAAATCATCCCTCACCCTATCAAAACCTTCATATCCTTCTTAAAGTGTCCTAACCAGAATAAAGTGCAATACTCTAATAACAGTAGCAAACAAAGGTATTTTAAAAATCATCACTTCTCTGCTTCTGTGCTCAATGCCTATTTATTACTATGCCCTTCTATTTTTAAATAATGAGGGTGATACCAATTAACTGCAACAGGTTGCAGGCAGGCCAGCACGTTGGGCAATTTAGTGACAGATTAAATTTAATGTAAAACAGTGAAGTGAAGCTCTTTGACAGAAAGATAGGGTGAGGCAACATAAAGAAAAGACATGGTTCTAAACATTTTTTAATGACAGAGCAACTTGGGGGTCAAACATGGTCAACCTTTTAAAATCAGTGCAAGCCCTCCTTAATTCAATCAAACCTCTCCAGGCGCCTGTTAATCTTTCCCTGATTATTGCTTCTAAAACCTTACCCATCACTGATGTTAAAATGACAGGCCTTAGATACTTGAATAAAGATATCATATTCACCATTCTCTGATTCTCTGGCATCTACTCCATATCTCAGGATGAGTAGAAGATTATGAGCTTTGATAAAGTACACTAATACAAAACCCTTTCACTATCTACATCCGACTTCCTTTAGCAACTTGGGATGCAAGCCATCTGACACAAGTGACTTATCCACTCTAAGCATAATCATCCTTATAAAATTTTTTTCCAGTATATCCTGCCTTAATGCATTAAAATATTTTATCTTGAATAAAACTAAAAACTCATGATCTAAGGCAATGTGACAGGTTCATTGGTTCATTGAAGTAGTGTTATAGTTGGCAGTTACTTGATTGGAGAGCTGTTTCTTGTGATTTGTTACAGGATTCAGAACTGTAGTCTTTGCTTTATGATATGTGTCACCTCAGCCTGTGCCCTTTACGTTTGGACTAGAGAATATCTTGCATGGCCTATTCCAATATCAGTGCCTCAGACAGAGCTTCTGAATTGATTCTGGATCCCCTGAACAAATGGAAAAATGGAAACGGACCCCTTGGGGACAAAATTAAAAATCACACAACACCAGTTATCGTCCAACAGGTTTAATTGGAAGCACTAGCTTTCGGAGCACTGCTCCTTCATCAGGTGGAGCACCAGTCCACCACCAAACCTTAGAGACAAGGTTCCTTTTAGAGTCAGCACAGCTCCAAAATCTTCCCAGTCTTGCAGTGTAATGATATATAAATAAGATGTATGTAACATGTCTAAGACAAAGAGCATAAAATTGTCTGGAATTTCTCTTAGAAGTGGAAGCGTTAAATTATATCGAGAATCTATTGGCACTGCATATGTTTTGCCGATTGTAGGAAATTATTAGAAGTTGGATTTTGTAGCAGAAGTTAGGTATAGTCTGTACACTGAGACTTGAGTTCCTCCTTGCAGATGTTCTGTTTTATGGATATTTTGAATCAATCTCTTCAGACATGTTATCACACACACTGGACTCAGTGAGACTTGAACCCTTTCCACCTCTATTGTAGCTGGGCTTTGTATATTATGAAGGGCCAGCAGCCTTTAGTTAGTCTTTATTGATAATTGATAGTTTATAAGACCATTGTTTATTAGCTATCAAAAGTTGGAAAAGAAAAAGATTTTTTAGCTGAAAATTGGATTAGGAAGTTACTGATGTGATCATAGCCATGATGGCTGACCAATGTAGTAAATACTTTGAACACATTTGGAGGGAAGATGATATCCAGCTGAAACTGATAACCTTACTGGACTTAGCAGTCGCTCAGAAGGGCTTGTGTGGCACAGTAGCATTGCCCCTACCTCTAAATCAGAAGGCCTGGATTCAAGTCCCACCGGATGGAGAGGTGTGTGATAACATCACTGTTAATCGATGAGAAGCAAAAAGAGAGGAACAGAAATGGGCTTATAGTCTAAATCCCCTGTTTCCTCACTTTCATTGTTACATAGCTGGCTCAGAATGTTGTCCAGCAGTAGAAACAGAACAGTGGATAATTAGTGTGTGGGTGGTGGTAGATGATTACCTGAGTTTCCCTGCCATTCCACCTAACTTAGAGTACTCTCTTTATCACTAACTAACATTTTAATATTCAGATTGAACAAACCATCTTTGTTCATTCATCTGGAAAACCCTCACTATGGAAAGATTAAGTGAGCTAGTTAAGAGATAAATATTAATTCAAATTAGAATGAAAACCATCTTCTTCCTTAACTTCACCTGAAGGTTAAACAGACTTACTTTAATTTTCATCTGAATAACCAGTTGATATCAATGTTAAATTTAACTTTCACTAATTTGAATCTTTGGATTCTGGTACTATGTCATTCTGTGGACAATCATGTATTGCTTCACTGGATAACTATTGAAGGGCCCATGTTTACCTCCTGAATGATTTCTGCTCACTAACGTGACTGCAATGCTAGCCCACTTAATATTCCAAAGGAAAGTTTCATTACATATGTAGGGTAGATCAGCAGTGATAAAAACATAGGATGTGAAAGAGATTGAGTACTGTAGGCATGTTTAAAGTAATATATGTGAATGGAGTAGCTAAAAAGAGCAATGATAACTGAAGATAATGAGAAGTAAGGATTCCCACGTTTGTGATGCATGTATCAATATGTTACCATGAAAGTCAAGGGCCAAACTGTATGTTGTTCATTTGATGTTGTAATTAAAGTATGTATTGTATTAAAGCTTAAGCTTTACTCCGATGTGCATACATTCGGCTTGACCTTTGAAGGCGAATTGCATAGTGGCACAATACAATCAAGTGGCAGAATAAGGGTCCCATGTAACAGTCTCTAAGTGTTGATATTGTTTACAGAGGAAGATAGCAGAAAGGGCACATTCTAGATCAAAGGATCTAAGGCAAATGGCAGGAAAATGCAACCAATGAACTCTTTAAAATATCTTTGACACAAAACATCGCAAAGTAAGCAATGATGGTTTGAAGGAGACACATGTGTGTTTAAAGTTAAAAATCACACAACACCAGATTATAGTCCAGCAGGTTTATTTGGAAGCAGTAGGTTTCAGAGCACTGCTTCTTCATCAGGTTGTTGACAACTCCAGTGTATTTGTTATTTGTTAGTGTCAGTGCCGGCAGAAAAAAAGAGAAAACTGGGGGAATTTTAAAAAATATATATAATTTCCACAAATATATAGAAATCTAATAAAGCAACAAGCTCAACTCCAATCTACAGATGTATATACAGTTAAACACATTTATCCAAAGGCTCTGTATCCTGCTCCTTCAGAGCCTCAAAGAGAGAAGAGGCTTCATTTATCATGGATTTTATCAATCCATAGACCTGTAAGGGGAGAAACAGAGATTTCATGATTCAGAGATTCATCTGAGTGAGTGGCTCAGTCATCAGTTAGTAGCTGGGGCAGGGTCAACAGTGGTCGTGAGTTGTAGCACCAAGGTTTCACAGTCAGGAAAACATAATTGGCCAATTAATCCATTTTGTCAAATAAGACTTCCCTTTCATAAATATCTGTTGTCTCTGTCCAAAGATAACATTTTCAAAATGCCCTTTTCTTTGTATTCCTAATAATAGATCTACTTTCCCTATCAGTAATGCCTTGGAGAGATCACAAATACAGTACTGTGGACAAGTTGTGGTCTTTTCACCTGAAGAAGATTATAGTCCAACACTTTTAATTGGAAGCACTAGCTTTCGGAACATTGCTCCTTTGTGAAAGAACTGCGCTCCGAAAGTTAGAGCTTCCAATTAAACCTGTTGGACGATAATCTGTTACGGTGTGATTTTTAAACTTTGCACGCCCCAGTCCAACACTGGCATCTCCAAATCATACCTGAAAAAGGATATATCTGCCTTATAGAGGAAGTAGAATTAAAGTTCACTGGACATTTCCTGGGATAAGGAAATTGTCCTAGTAAGAGAGATTAAGAAAATCCAGCCTTATTCCCAGGCAAATAGGAGGTAATCCAATTGAAACTTGAAGTTGTTAAGGGATTTGACATGGTGGATGCTGAGAGGCTGTTTCCTTTGGAATTACTGTCTTACAGCAAATAGTCAGATATCTAAGACTGAAATGAATAATTTCCATATTCAAAGGGTTATGAGTCATTGGAATTCTATACAACAGACAGATGTAGCCGCTCAGTTCATTACAGAGATCAACAGATTGTAGAATACTCAGAATGGGGGTATGAAGATCATATGGGTAAGTATAGTCATATAGGAGATTAGCCATGATCATACTGAATCATGCAGCAGGCTCACGGAGCTGACTAGCCTATTTCTAATGCTCTTATGGAAGATTAATTCACACAATAATATTTATTATGTATTCAATAAAGATGCTTAAGGTTTTTAAGGGAAAGGTACACATATTCATCTTTTTTAGATGTCAATATAGCCAAGTGATAATATTCTCTCTTCTAAGTCAGAAGGTAATGGCTTCAAATTCCATTGTAAGGAGCTGAGTGTAAATTCTAGGTTCACACTCCAATGCAGTAATGAGGGAATGCTTCACTCTCAAACGCACTTTGATATTGTTGCTTTCCTGTTTGTTAGACCCTGCTTTTCCAAAAGTAACTTAAATATGTAAAGCATCTTTACAAACATTCAAAGCACTTCACAGGAGCATTATCAAATAAAATTTGGTACTGAGCCAGATAATCATGTATTATTAAGCTTGGTCAAACGGGCAGGTTTTTAAAAAAATACCTTAAAACAAGGAAAGAGATGCAGAACAGTGGAGAGATTGAGGAAGGAAATGACACAGCATCGGGCGCCAGGGCATGGTTAACAATAGTGGAATGTTGAAAATAAGGGATGCTTAAGAGGGCAGAATGGAAGGAGAACAGACATCTCAGAGGGTTGTGGGACTGGAGAAGATTTCAGAGATATGGAAAAACTAGAGAATGGGGGGATTTAAAAACAAGGATTGGAATTTTAAAATTGAGGCATTGTGAATCTAGGAACAAGTGTAAGTTCGTGAATACAGGAATGGTTGAAAAGGTCTTGGTGTGAATGAGGACATTAGCAGCAAAATTACAGGTGACCTCAAAATTATGGAGTATACAAAAGGCTAAGAGCACATTTGAATAATCAAATCTAAAGGTAACAAAAGGGCCCAGCCAGGCAGATGCCAGGCTTCAACCAAATTGATTCAGTGCATGTAATGTCAAGAAATGGTTGGAGGCACTGATTACTGTGAAGGTTGTGGGTCCTGACAACATTCTGGCAATAGCAGTGAAGATGTGTGCTCCAGAACTTGCCATAACCCTAGTCAAACTGTTCCAGGTATGACCTGTACAGAAAAGGCAGGATAAGTTCAACATGGCCAATTATTGCCCCATCAGTGGGTTCTTGATCATGAGGAAAGTGATGGCATGTGTCCTCAATAGTGATATAGACCAACTCTTACTTAGCAATAAGCTGTTCACTAATGCTTAGTTTTGATCCTGCAAGGACCACTCAACTCCTGACCTCATTACAGCCTTAGTTCAAACATGGACAAAAGAGCTGAATTTCAAAGGTGCGGTGAGAGTGACAGCCTTCGACATCAAAGCCACATTTGACTGAGTGTGGTATCAAAGAGCCTGAGCAAAACCCAAGCCAAAGGGAATCGGGAGAAATTTCTCTGGTGGTTGGAGTCATACCTGGCACATAGGAAGATGGTTGTGGCTGTTGGAGTTGCTCAGCTCTTGGACGTCTCTGCAGGAATTCCTAAGGGTGGTATCCTAGGACCAACCATTTTCAGCAGCTTCATCAATGGCTTTCTCGTAATTCAGAAGTGGGGATGTTTGTTGCTGATTGCACAATGTACAGCACCATTTATGACTCCTCAGATACTGAAGCAGTCCATGGCCAAATGCATCATAAGATGGACAAAATCCAGGTTTGGGTAGCCAAATAACAGTACATTCGCACCACACAAATAACATGCAACAATCACCTTCAATAAGAGAGAATCTAACCATCACCTCTTGACATTAGATGGTATTAGCATTGCTGAATCACCCATTATTAACATCCTGGTACTTACAATTGATCAGAAATTGAACTGGACTAGCCATATACATGCTGTGCCTCCAAAGCAGGTCAAAGGCTAGGAATCCTGAAGTGACAAACTCATTTTCTGTTTCCCCAAAGTCTGTTCACCATCTACAATGTGCATGTCAGGAATTTGATGGATCATTCCCCATTTGCCTCCAGCAGCAGCTCTAGCAATACTCAAGAAGCTTGACCACATCTAGGACAAAATCGCCCACTTGATTGACACCGCATCCACAAACGTTCACTCCCTCCACCACTGATGCTCATTAGCAGCAGTGTTTATCTATAAAATACCCTGTAGAAATTCTCTGAGGTTGCTGAGACAGCACCTTCGCAAACTCACGACCACAACTGTCTCGATGGACAAGAGCAAGCCCTTCTCCAAGTCACTCACTATCCTAATTTGGAAACTGTTCTTTCAGTGTTGCTGCGTCAAAATCCTGGAATTCGTTCCCTAACAGCACTATGCATCAAATGGACTGCAGGGTTCAAGAAGGTAAGTCACTGCCACTTTTCAAGGGCAATTAGGTGTGGGCAATAAATGTTGGTCCAGCCAGCAATGTCCTTATCCCATGAATAAATAACAGAAAGTTACTGTGCTAGTGTGTCTGTGCAAATGAATGTTCAATAAATGAGCCTTGTACATTTACAAAAAGAGAGGGATCAATTGTCAATACTTTAAAGAGAATGGGAAACTCAAAACATGAACATAAGAAATAGGTAGGAGTAGGCCATATGGCCCACCGAGCCTGCTCCTCCATTTAATAAGATCACGTCTGATCTTGTAGTTCACTTAGCTCCACTGACTTACACAGTTAGGACACATCAGCAACATATTAATATGTTATGGTTCTCAGTGAACACATAATTTTCTGGCATCATTTGTGGCGAGAGAAATAGAATTAAATTTCCTGTCTGCTATTATTCTTCAGTTAACTCTGTTGCTTTCTGCACAGGTGCTGTCAGACCTGCTGAGTGTCTCCAGTAATGCCTGCATTTGATTCAGATTTACAGCATCCGCAGTATTTTACCTTTATACATTATAATTATTCTGGCATCTAGACTTGCACAACCTGCCCTCTGTTGACATATAATTTTGCAGGATTCTGAAGCCTGCTTGACATCAGATCCCTAGGTCCCATGGCCCAGTAAAAGCCCAGGCAATTGGTGTCAGTGACCTTTGAATGACACTATGACTATCACGAGGTAAAAACAATGACTGCAGATGCTGGAAACCACATTCTGGGTTAGTGGTGCTCTTCCAGCACCACTAATCCAGAACTATGATTATCAACCTGAAACTCATTTTGTGAAAAGTCAGTATTTTTCACAAAGAAGGCAATCAGTTTGAGAGGAAGTGGTCAGAGTTTCAACTGAGTTTTCAACTGTGTTTTCTGAAAAAAAAGCAATCTGGCTGTTGATACTGCAGCATGAAGATTTGAAAGCTCCCAGCCAAACCACCCATAATCACCTCTTACAAGTTTGAAAAACTAAGTTGTAAGTAATTATTCCTTTATCTGAACAAACTGTGTAAAGGTCAGCTTGATTGACATCTTCAGAAAAACAAACCATAATTCATGCCTGTTAGCTCAGTTAGCTGGATAGCTAGCTTGTGAAGCAGAGTGACATCAACAATACAAGTTTAATTCTCACATCAGCTGAGGTCACCATGAAGACCCTGCCTTCTCAGCCTCACTTGAGGCAAGGTGATCCTCATATTAAATTTACCACTCTAATGAAACAGTGGGATGGTGGCAATTTTACCTTTGATTGCACCAGAATCACTCACTATTTCATGTTGACTGTAAGACTAGCCAAAACCAGAGCAAAGGAACAAACAAAATGTATCATTCGACTTCCAACAGCAAGAAAGATGGAATGTTGCTTACATTTCTGTTTTAAGACATGAAACTTCATTCTCTTGCCTTACCTTGCCACTCAACATAAATAACAAAAGTTTTAATAAAGGTTTCTTCTCATTCACTGTGCTGATCGATATAACAGAGAATTTGATAACTCTGAGGCTCTCACCTCTATGTATAATTTCTCTCTATAAATCTGTTGTAAGATGGGGTCTTCCTGATTCAGATCTGGTTCAGGACTTTCCCTGGATGTTGATGGCTGCTTGCTGGACCTGGATGATGGGGGACTGATATGTTTTTTATCATCTTTACCTTTTGCCTTTTTGGCAGACAGTCGTTTCTACAAGAAAGATGGTGCAGGTTAGTAATGCTTTACAGCTGCAGCACAGGATCAGGGTTCTGCTTTCACCATGCAACAATCTGTACATGTCATACACAGTACTAAAACAGCAGGCTTAGTAAATAATATTGAGGATTAAGGAGAGCTGCAGATGAATAAGTTGGTGAATCAGGCAAAAAGATGGCAGGTAGAATTCAGGCAAAAAGATAGCAAGTAGAATTCAATTTCAGTGAGTGTGACATTGTACATTCCAATTTTAAAAACCTTTTAAAGGTGGAAAGTAATGTCATGTGGCAACAAGACAGATTTGGCACCAGTTCAGTAACAGGAGGTACTTCAAGTAAATAAAGCCATAAAAATGTTAAAGGATTCATAGATTTGAGAGCAATTGTTATAGAATGCAAAAATCATGATGTAATGGTGAATCTATATAGAAAATGGTTAGAATTTTGCATAACATTTAGACTCCAATACAATAGGAAAAATATTAATGCAATGAGATGCAAATTCACTATGATGCTGTCTGGTGTAAGGAAATACAAATTAAAGTGAACTTTAAAAAATGCCCATTTTTGCCTAGAGATTAGGATTTATTTGACATGTGTTATAAACTATTAAGGACAGATCAGTGTAGATAGAAACAGACTAGCTCAGATATTCCACTGTACCCTAGTACTGTATCCCTCACAATCCTGTTTAAATATCGAAAGTGACCTCAGCCCTACACCAATCACAGCTTGAAGTGGACCATCTACCCTAATGTCGGGGAAAATTCCACATCCTAAAACCTGGTGGTCAATCAAACAGTTAGCAGCTCTCTTATCCCAGTTATGCTATCAGATGCTGAGGGTGACTGTTACTGTTGCTGTGTAAGGCTCCTGGGGAGGCCAGAGTGGCAGACCAGCAAGGGAAAGGAAATGGGAGAGGAGGGAACCAGGAGTCCTTGGATGAGCTAATGCTTTCACAAACAGTGAAATCTATTAGGTTTCACATGGTGCCAGTTATGGGAAAAAGATTTGTGGGGGATGATGGGAAAAGAAGAAGCCTTTATGTGGGTGATATTGCCCTCTTTGGCCAAGAGCAAGTCAGTAACCTAACACCTCCTAAAATAGCAGGCAATGGGAATGGCATTATACCCAATTCCACGTCTCTCCAACCTGTCAATGAAATATAAAAGTCAACCTATTGTTTCCAATGAGGATCTTCACAAAAGGAGTCAAATACTAGACTGAATGTAAGAGACTTAGAACAGACAGCAGAAAAATGTTTCTTGATGCAGAGAATTACCAAGGTATGAAATTTATGACCAGACCACGTGGTTGTATCAGAGACAATGTAATCATTTAAGAATTAGATACATGTCAAAGGGATAAGGCAAGACGTCAGCTATGAAGTAAGGATACTGCTTGTGCAGAGGATAAACAGGCGATATTCAGGTTTAAGGTTTATTCTTTGTTCTATTAAGTTTTTTGTAACTTCCGTTGTGGTCTAAATCTAATGGTGGGTCTGGGAGTAGGAATCACTTCCACTCTGAGATGGGTTGGCTTTTCTCACATGTTGGATTTGAGAGTTTGAACAGACTTTATTCCACTATGCTTGGAGTTTAGAAACCAGACTGTAGGAAGGAAAACTGTGGGAAGTTTCTAATTTTAAGGCTTATGCAGAAAACAAAACAAATAGAATTAGGACATGGAATGAAATGCCTTGATTTCAACACAATGTGGGGAAGGAAATATATCATGCATTTGACCTGGATCTTAAAACAGACTATATTGGCTACAGGCTACACATAGCCTGTCTGCAATATTTATGGTGCTACAATCAATTTCAAACTAAACATGGCTCCAAAGCAAAAAGCAACGCTAGCAATTTAACAAAGCAGGAAGTAGAATTCTAAGAAGCAATCATACCTCCTTTTCTTCCTCTTTTCCAGCAGATTTTGCTGCTTTCTTTCCTTTTTTGTCAACTGTTTTCTTGTCATCCTTTTTACCTTGTTTTTTGGGTTCTGCTTCACAATGGCATTGGGACAGTTGTAGGCAATTTATAGAAAGGAATTTTTAATGGACAGGAAAGGAACAGAGAAATATCTTAAGTTCCAGGTTTCAGAAGTGTTTATTTACCAATTCCATATTTTTAAACAAACACTCAATCTAAGGCAGAAAAATAATTTTGCATGCCCTGCCCTTGACACGACAGACATACCTAATGCTCAAAATAATATCTTTAACTTTAAAAATATATTGGAGATTACACTTCATACAAACTTTGATTTTTACAACTCTTTAATATATCTACCCACATCCCACCGAATAATCCATTTCCCATGGATTATTAAACATTCACTTCTCATGTTCATCTCTTTCACGGTCTCATCCTCTTAGATCTTCAATGTTCTCCTCTCCAATCTCATTATATCTTGACTTATTCAATCCATCCCCTTTATTCTGTGACTGACAGCATAGCTTTCATCTACTTCAGTCCCAATTTCTGGAATTCCTTCTTAAATTCATCATCTTTAGAAATCTTCTGAAAACCCATACTTTTAAAAAAGCTTAGTAACTTCTACAAGTGTTCCTCCTGGGGTCAGTATCTTTTTTTTTAATTCTTTTCGTATTTTCTTTATTTTCCATGAAGGCCTCATCCATCCTCAGCCATTACAAAACACTATGTGATAGTATCTATGTTGCTACTGGCTAAATGGCTATGGAGCTATAATGGAACCAAGATTTGATCTGAAATCTGTGTTGAGTAATTGACCTCAAAAGCAAAGGATGCTCCAATCCATCTCTATTGTCCTAGCCTGGAAGAGATACAAACACCAGAATTTTCACTTTTTTTTGTAAATTTTATTGGAAATTGTATGATGAGTGAAGGCAGGATTTTGCTCCATTGTAATTACAGTACCTTCTTCCTGCTGCCAAATATTGTGCTGATACACAGCTTTTGGCATCTCAGTTGAAGAATGACTATGTAGACGAAATATTGGAGTGCAGCCAATGCCCAGAAATATAAATCTCAGCCTAAGGCAATGCTTTAAGGCATGTGGCAGGAGAGGGGACAGGAGGCTGATTGAACATGCACATCTCTGGATGACAGTAATAGTATCTCGAAATGATGTAGTGGTTTTTCACAATAAGGACTCACTTTAATTCTTCTACCCTTAGCTATTCCTCTCCTTAAAGGGTTGGCTTGTGTTCAGCAATTTGCTATGGACATAGTGTTTCCTGCATGTGGACATGGGCTTTCCTGCAGCAGTCAGTAAGGTGATGATTAGAGGCAGAAACTCTGGCTGACTTTTTTCTAACCATAATCTAAGTGCTGCCTAGGCTCAGACTGGCTATCAAGTGCAGAATGAGACAGAATTCAAGCTCTTATGACTTCTATTGCCGCAATAGGAAATGTCTATGCCAATGTGCATTTGGAAGGGACATAGAAATTTAACGTCTATACTGCACCCAACAGTTAGTTTACAATCCTTCTGAAATTTGGATGGTTCAGATTGGTGTCTCCTGCTATTAAATTCTATTTTAGTAATTTATGAAAGCTGATAAAACTGATTGTACCCCCTCCCCCAGATAGGTTTACTCATTCCCACTTGCATGCCCTATTTTGAACTGGATATTTTGTTTTGGCAGCGGCAACACCTTCACTTTGGTAATTAAAAATGGGGAGAAGGTGAGGTCTGCAGATGCTGGAGATCAGAGCTGAAAATGTGTTGCTGAAAATACCTAGACTACACCTCCTCCCACCCTGCCCCCCGTAAATACCTAGACTACACCTCCTCCCACCCTGCCCCCTGTAAAAACGCCATCCCATATTCCCAATTCCTTCGTCTCCGCCGCATCTGATCCCAGGAGGACCAGTTCCAATACCGTACAGCCCAGATGGCCTCCTTCTTCAAGGACCGCAGATTCCCCCCAGACGTGATCGACGATGCTCTCCACCGCATCTCCTCCACTTCCCGCTCCTCCGCCCTTAAGCCCCACCCCTCCAACCGCCACCAGGACAGAACCCCACTGGTTCTCACCTACCACCCCACCAACCTCCATATACAGCGTATCATCCACCGTCATTTCCGCCACCTCCAAACGGACCCCACCACCAGGGATATATTTCCCTCCTCTCCCCTATCAGCGTTCCGAAAAGACCACTCCCTCCGTGACTCCCTCGTCAGGTCCAAACCCCCACTAACCCAACCTCCACTCCCGGCACCTTCCCCTGCAACCGCAAGAAATGCAAAACTTGCGCCCACACCTCCTCCCTTACTTCTCTCCAAGGCCCCAAGGGATCCTTCCATATCCGCCACAAATTCACCTGCACCTCCACACACATCATCTATTGCATCCGCTGCACCCGATTTGGCCTCCTCTATATTGGGGAGACAGGCCGCCTACTTGCTGAACGTTTCAGAGAATACCTCTGGGACACCCGGACCAACCAACCCAACCACCCCGTGGCTCAACACTTTAACTCCCCCTCCCGCTCCACCAAGGACATGCAGGTCCTTGGCATCCTCCGTCGCCAGATCATAACAACACGACGGTTGGAGGAAGAGCGCCTCATCTTCCGCCTGGGAACCCTCCGACCACAAGGGATGAACTCAGATTTCTCCAGATTCCTCATTTCCCCTCCCCCCACCTTGTCTCAGTCAAATCCCTCGAACTCAGCACCGCCCTCCTAACCTGCAATCTTCTTCCTGACCTCTCTGCCCCCACCCCACTCCGATGAGGCTATCACCCTCACCTTGACCTCCTTCCACCTATCACATCTCCATCGCCCCTCCCCCAAGTCCCTCCTTTTATCTTAGCCTGCTGGACACACTTTCCTCATTCCTGAAGAAGGGCTTATGCCCGAAAAGTCGAATCTCCTGTTCCCTGGATGCTGCCTGACCTGCTGCGCTTTTTCAGCAACACATTTTCAGTAGTAATTAAAAATGTGACCATTTTCTATTTTTACATTTACAGAAAGACGTCTCCAAATTATGGCACAATTATTATTTGGTAGCCATGGTTTTAGTTTGGACAAGATATAACTAACCAAATGCACCAAACTGGCAGCCAGCATTCCCTCAGTACTGCATTGAAGTGTCAGCCTAGATTATATCCAGAGTGGGCCTTGAATCCAGACTTAAGATCACATAGTGGCTTTGTCACTGCACTTGTAATCCAGAAACTGGATTATTGATCCATAGAATTCAAATTTCATCATAGCAGCTGAAGAATTGCAATTTAATTAATGAAATAATTCAGGAATTAATAATGGTGATCACAAAGCTACTGGGTTGCTGTAAGAACTTACCTGGTTCACTTATGGTCCTTTAGGAAAGGAAATCTGTTGTACGTACCCATTCTAATTTATTTATAACTCTAGATGCACACCAATGCTTTTGACTCTTCACCACTCTCCACAATGAACTCGTAAGCCACTCAGTTGTATCAGATGGAAATGTGCTGGTCTTGTCAGTGACGCCACATTCCCGAATGAGTTTTAAAAGTTCTACAACCTCTCATTCAGAGACAAGGGTGCTCTGCTTGAGCCAAGAGGATATTTCATAATGAAAAGCAAATGATCATTCTTCAGTGTTGCTGATTCTTTTCCAGACTAAGTGCAGAGTTCAGTTTTGCTAATTTTGTGAAAACTTTCTGTTTGTTGGCTGCATTAAAAATGCACTCTTGTACAAGCAAGTCCATTCAATACCATCTGCTCACACTCCATCTTGCCTACATGACAACCGGAGAGTGGAATTCCCATTTTCTTTTGTTGCAACCCTTTGGAAAATATCCCATGATTCTGGTTTTAGACTAGCTACAAACTAACATTTTCGTATGAAAAGCGTGCTGATGATTGTCAGGACATTTTAAAATCTAAAGCAGACAATTGTTAAACACTGGTCTGAAACACACACAAGTCAATAGCAATTTCCTGAAAACACTTATTTGTGGATCAACATTGTTAGAACTAAGTTCTCCAATTCAATATTTTCATCAAATCAATGCCTATTACTGTTCATTCCGGAGATAGAGATGACACTTCACTGTTGGACTGTGCATTTGTACAGAATTACACAACGCTCTTAATTTTCAAAGAAAAACACTTTTTTGGTGGCCTTTCCTGGAGCAACTATATATTTACCCTCTGGTAAAACCAACCCCAATGGTTGTCACTGTTTTCATATTTTCACACTTGAAGATAAGTGGCAAGTTGCTTTCCAAACTTCATGTTCATCCTTTGGAGAGCAAAATGGAGCAGTGTAAAGATTTTGGACAGATAACAGCCTGACAAGCCAGTCAGGAACACTCAATAATCATCTTTATGGCAGTTTATAGATAACTTAGTCCCATAGGACAGGAGGATTTAATAGATTCCACAAGCCCTATCATGAGGCTGGGTCATCTATTCCCACCAGACCTGAGTATCCTGATGAATGTCAACACAGAATTGAGAGTCAGAGCCCCAGTCTCCATTCCACAACGTGGTCTGGATCAGGGTTCAATCCCCAAACCTTTATGAGATGGGTATGTTCCCATTGAATCAAAGGCTGGCTCCATCTGCATTAGATAAATTAGGAACAATTTAGGCAATTGGTAAAGAGAGAGACAGAGAACAACACAGTTTACAGTAAACGAGATGCTGAAGAAACCATGACATTAAATTAAATCACTAAAACCTTTATGCACATCCAACAGTGTGATGCGGGAAAGCCAACAATTACAGAGGCCAACTAAACATATCATGATTATACTTTCTTGTTGAATAACGGATTCTATTTTGTCTATGACAATGTCATACTAGTTTCTGGCAACAAGATTGGGTCAGTTGGGGAGTAGGTGTTGTGAGGAACACTGCTTTTCCACTTGATTGCCCACTATTAAGCAAGTCTTTACAGGCCGCACCAAGGTCTCCTCTTTTTGACTGTAACACTTGCTGCAGAATACACATTCACAGCACTGTTTCTTAAAATGTGGCAATAGTGTATTTTTAAGAAGTGCCATCAGGGAATCCATGGTGGCACTGATTATGCACGGCTGCAAATGTGTTGCTGGTCAAAGCACAGCAGGTTAGGCAGCATCTCAGGAATAGAGAATTTGACGTTTCGAGCATAAGCCCTTCATCAGGAATAAGCAAACTAGCAACAGCTCCAGCAAGAGAATTTTGTTCGATGATGCTCCTGCAAAGTCCCTTGGGACATTTTACTACATTAAAGGTGCTATGTGAGTGAAAATTGTGTACTTGTTGCTAAACATGCATTCTGTTTTCCTTGTGCTCCATCTGTTCTGTTATTAGCTGATATCATTGTAAAGGTTTTGCTGTAAAATATTGTAAACATAAGAGTTGCATATGATGTGCCAAACTGAAATTAATACAAATTCACAATTTATTTCTTGAACATGTGCAATATACACAGTGGGCCTATTGGACTTAAATATTTACAGTATTCTAGATTCATGTTGTTGATAGTACTATAGTAGATAGAAATAAATGTTCATTCCAGAGATAGGCAGAAAAGTCATTATTTTTAACATTATTTTTTGTTATTTGCTCATGGGACATGGGTATTGTAGGCAGGCCAGCATTGTCTTGAGAAACCAGCAGTGAGCTACTTTCTTACACTGCTACAGTCCATGTGGTATAAGCACATCCACATTCTGGTAATAAAGACAGTAATCGACAGTGAATATATTTCCAGGTCAGGACAGTATGTGGTTTGGAGGAGAATGTGCAGATGGTGGTGTTCCTGTGCATCTGCTGCCCTTCTCCTTCTATGTGGCAGGGGCCGCAAGTTTGGAAAGTGCTGTCAAAAGTCAAAGAAACTTTGCCAAGTTGCTGCAATGCATCTTTTTGGTAGTACACACTGATTAAACTATGCAGTGGTGATGGAGGGTCTGAATGTTTAAGGTGATGGGGTGATGATCAAGTAGGTTGTTTTGTCCTCTTTGGTGTTGTGCCACTTGAGTCTTGGTGAATTTTCACCCACCAGCCTAGTGCATAGTATTCTATCACACTCCTGACTTGTTAACAATGAACAGGTTTGAAGAATCAGGAGGTGAGTTACTAGCCAGAGAATTCTTAGCCTCTGGCTAACTTGAAGTCACAGTATTTATATGACTGGTCGTGGTCGATGTCTGATCAGTAGTAAACACAGGATGCAAGAAACAATGATTAGATTCCCTCTTGTTGGAAAAAGTTAATGCCTGGTATTTGTATGGCACAAATACTACCTACCACTTATCAGTCCAAGCCTGAATATTGTCCAGATCTTGATATGTACAGCACAAACTGTTTCACTTGAGGAGTCATGACTCGTGTTGAACACTGTACATTCATCAACAAACATCCTCAGTCCTGACTTTATGTTGGAGACAAGGATAGTGATAAAGCACCTGTACGTCAATGAGCCTAAGACACTATCCCAGGGAACTCCACTCAAAATAATCACAGCCATCTTCTGTTCTGTCCTGATTCTCATTGTTTTTCCACAACTTTTTCATGTCACATTCACCGTCAATGATTGCAGGACACACCAATATGATTTGCATCTAATGTATATGTAGTCTTGATTGTGCAAACAAGTATATTTGTAATAATACTCTTGATAGTAAAATGAGAATACCAATACTAGAATGGAGAGGTTATACCTATCAGCAAAGATTTAAAGGTGTTTGGCTCTTTTCCGTTGTAAAGATAAAATAGAGGAATAATCTGATAGTAGATTTTAAGATTTTGAAAGAGTTTCAGAGAGTAGATATAAAGATGTTTCTACTTGTGGGCAAGACAAGAATTAGGAAGTTTTAAATACAATAAGTTGAATAGGGATTTCAGAAGACATTTCTTTGATCAGGGAATAGTGGGAATGTGGAATTCATTACCACATTAAGCAGTAAAGGTGAATAGCATAGAAAGATTTAAAGGCAAGTTAGATAAATGCGGAAGAAAAGAGAATGGAATTGAATTGATTGTCATGTGTACTGAGGCACAGTGAAAAGCTTTGTCTTGCGAACAATACAGGCAGATCACAGAGTTAAGTAGCATAATTAGTAAATAATAGGCAAACAGCAGCAAAAACAAAAATACAGGTACAGGCGAATGTTAAGAGTCAGGTTTCTGTACTTTCTCCCCAGTGGTAGAAGTTGTAGAAAAATATAACAGGATGGGATGGATCTTTGAGAATGCTGGTGGCCTTTCCTGAACAGCAGGCCTGGTAGATGGATTCTATAGATAGGACGTTGGCCTTTGTGATTGTCTGGGCCAAGTTCACCACTCTCTGTAACCTTCTCCTTTCTTGAATGATACCGTTGTCATACCAGATAATGATACATCCAGACAGAATGCTCTCGATGGCACACATATAAAAGTCGGCAAGAGTATTTGCCGTCATGCCAAATTTCCTCAGCTGCCAAAGGAAGAGACATTGTTGGGCCTTTGTAACCAGTGTGTCCACATGAAGAATCCAAGAAAGCTTGTTGTGGATGATCACTCCCAGGAGCTTGACACTCTCCACTTGTTCCACCTCTGTGCTGTTAATTTTAGGCGGGGGCATGAGTAATATCCCACTGAAAGTCAATAATGATTTCCTTGGCTTTGCCAGCATTGAGAGCTAGGTTGTTCTCAGTGCACCATTTTTCCAGGTCTTCCACCTCCTGTCTGTAGTGTGTTTCATCGCCATCTGAGATTCGACCGACTATGGTGGTGTCATCAGTGAACTTGTAAATGGCATTAGACGGTATTTGGCGATGCAGTCATGGGTATACAGGGAGTACAGTATTGGGCTGAGTACGCACCTCTGGAGGGCTCCAGTGTTGAGTGTTAGTGAGGATGAAATATTATCCCCAGTCGTCACTGATTGTGGCCGGTGGGTCAGGAAACTGAGGATCCAGTTGCCGGGGGAGGGGGGGGGGCTTAGTCCGAAATCACTATGTTTAGTTATCAGTCTTGAGGGGATAATAGTGTTGAAGGCTGAACTGTAGTCAATGAATAGGATTCTTACATAGCTGTTCTTGGTGCCATGATGTTCTAGGGAGGAGTGAAGGGCAAGTGATATGGCATCTGACATGGATCTGTTGATCCGATAGGCAAATTGGAGTGGGTCAAGATTAGTGGGGAGGCTGGAGTTAACTAATGCCATGACCAGCCATTCAAAGCACTTCATGACCCCAGAAGTTAGGGCCACTGGGTGGTAGTCATTGACACTTGCTGCATGAGCTGAAAAATGTGTTGCTGGAAAAGAACAGCAGGTCAGGCAGCATCCAAGGAGCAGGAGAATCAACGTGTCGGGCATAAGCCCTTCTTGCTGCATGAGCCTTCTTAGGCACAGGGATGATGTTGGCCCTCTTGAAACAGGCAGGGACAGTGGCCTACTGCAGGGAGAGGTTGAAGATGTCCGAGAAGGGCTCTGTCAGTTGATCTGCGCATGCTCGGAGTGCACGGCCTGGTACTCCATCTGGTCCCATAGCTTCCCTTGGATTCACATGAAGAAAAGCTGATCTGACCTCTGATGCAGTGACTGTTGGGTTAGGTTCATCAGGACTTGTCGGAATTGGTGTTACCTCTCTGCTGAAATTGTGCTCAAAGCGAGCATAGAAGGTGTTGAGACGATCTGGGAGGGATATGTCTGCTAACTTGCACTGTCTCTTTTTAGAACCTGTGATGTCATTCAGTCCTTGCCATAGTCGCTGGGTGTCTGGCTGGGTCTCTAGTTGGATTGGTATTGGTCCTTGGCTGTCTTAATGGCTCTGCGAAGGTCATACTTGGATTCCTTATGGTTGAGTGAGTCTCCTTATCTGAAGGTTCTGTATGTCCCGATTCATCCAGGGTTTCCTGTTGGGGAACACCCGGACTGACTTCCTCAGTATACAGTCCTCCACACAGTATAAAGTCTGTGACGGTGGTGGCGTACTCGTCCAAGGTTCCTGTGGACTGTTTGAACATGGCCCAATCAGCCGATTCCAGACAGCATAGGAGTTGATCCTCTGCCTTCTCTGACCAGCTCTGGACTTGTATTCGGAAGAGGGTCTCCTGCTTGAGCTTTTGCCTGTAAGCTGGGAGAAGAAACAGGGCATTGTGCTTGGAGTTCCCGAAATGAGGATGGGGGATGGAGCGATAGGCATCCTTCACAGTAGTGTGACAGTGGTATAAAATGTTCGGGCCCCTGGTGGGGCAAGTAATGTTCTGGTGGTACTTGGGCAACACCTTCCTTAGATTGGCTTGATTGAAGTCGCCAGTTACTGGGGTTATTGGGGTTTGATAAAGAATGTTGGGAGCAGACTCATGTGAAGCATTAACATTGGTCTTGCTGGGTCGACTGACCTGTGTTTGGGTTGTATTTACTTTGTTATGTTGTGTACTCTGATATAGTCCATGGAAAGGAGCAGTCACAACTAGTTTGCTGTTGTAATTCCAGTTCTAAGTTGTTTGGGATTCAATTCTACCCATCTACTCTAGATTTCCTACTTTAATTTTAATACTCACCTGTACTAACTTAGATATTCTGACAATTTTACAACTTCCTACACTTTCTACTTAACAAGTGCTTTAGAACTACCATCCTCTGCACTACCACTAGATGCAGCTGTGTTATTACAAAAAAGTCAGTAAAAGGATAATGGAATAGGTTCTCCTGTATTCTATATTGGTTGACATTAAGCAGTCTAAATTGATACTCAGTATTTTAAATAACAGCATTATAACTGCAATTTTTGAATTGAAACAAAGTCAGCTCTGTCTGTCTGTCCTCCTGAGACTTAAGCTTTACAGTCCCCTTATATACGTTTATATGACTCAGTGGCAACATATGTCTCTATAAACTGCTATTACTGCATAAATGACAAACTGGTTTCACCAATTATCTATTATTTAAATTAAGGAATTAGTTTTTGACACAAAATGATGTACTTTTGTAATCTATTAACTGATTTCCCATTTACAGAGTTTAGTCAGATAAAGAAAGTTAACTGCCACAATGAGGAGACTTTCCTTCAAGGTTGAGTCTGAGACACATTATTAGATCAGTGTAAGTTGAGCTTTACCTCAGTGACTAATGCAAATTCCATTGTTCTCAAGTCAAAAGTGTCCCATTGTCAGTCCTAACCTACCTCCTTGATTAGTGCCAAATTCACAAAGAAACAATGAGTTACAGTCAAATCTCTGTCCTTCTCTGCTTTAGTTAATGGGCACTCTTTGTTATGTAAAAAGTGAGGTCTGCAGGTGCTGGAGATCAGAGCTGAAAATGTGTTGCTGATTAAAGCACATCAGTTTAGGCAGCATCCAAGGAACAGGAAATTCGACGAAGGGCTCTGGCCCGAAACGTCAAATTTCCTGTTCCTTAGATGCTGCCTAACCTGCTGTGCTTTAACCAGCAACACATTTTCAACTCTTTGTTATGTGTCTACCAATCCCTAACTATCTTTAATGATCCATGAACACCAGATTGAATTGGCTTATCCCACCTGGAATGCTCGTGGTGTTGCCTCTTTAAGAACTGACACTTGACTGTGTCATATAGGACCAAATTTGTTTGGTCCTAATTTTACACAAACCTCTTGTATGTGTGGATAATCTACTATTTATCTAGACTGATTTCAATCTCTGCAAATTCTACCTTACACTTATCTTTCAGCCATATTGCCTGCTGCTGGTAGCAAAGTTTGTACCTGTGGAACTAGTGTGGCGTTCTAGGAATCCCACCACCATCAGGAGGAGGGTGATGATGCACTGGAATGAATAGAAAGAAATGTGACAGAAATAATTTCAGGTCTCAGTGCTCTCAATTATGAAGAGTCCATATTTTTTATGAAGCTGAGAGGAATGTATATTGTTATTCCATTTGTCCTCCACAGAGGGATTTAGTAAAATGAATCTAACATCCAGCAAAAAGTTGATACCCTTTAAGATATCTAATAACCATGTGATTGGGATCAGGACTGGGGTAGTAATAAGCAGAAACCCACAACAATGTGAACAGGACTCT
The DNA here is from genome assembly GCF_020745735.1 of Hemiscyllium ocellatum. Lineage (NCBI taxonomy): Eukaryota > Metazoa > Chordata > Chondrichthyes > Orectolobiformes > Hemiscylliidae > Hemiscyllium > Hemiscyllium ocellatum. The sequence goes on from NC_083425.1 coordinate 36,663,427, forward strand.
CACAGGTAATTCAAACCATGATAGTGTCACATCAAGATGTAACAGGTTATGAACATTCTAAAATTCTGAAGTACGTTTGAAGGAACCTTGCTTACAGAAAACTAATTGGTTCATATGCTGATAAGATAGACTTTGGTACTGGACATCAAATGGGTGTACAGAGTTTGTGATAGGGTAAAGTGTGCACTGGCTCTGAAGCAGTGTGACCTGAAGGGCTTCTTGACTTTTCTTTTCTTAACAATTTATGTTCTTAACATCAATATTAATGTTTCCAACCTGTCCAAAGGTTTCCTGTTGAGAAATAACTTTTTCCAACCATTACAAACTTACCCAGAATAGATAGTGGCTGTTGTTTCTAAATAACATTGGATTTACATAGCGAAACCTATAAAAGGGCAGTTCTATATGCTGAAACACAATTGGTGAGATAATGAGCAAGTATGTGGCCATCATAGTTTACTTGTCCTTAAACTCAAAGATATCAAAACAGGTTGTGTCTTTCACCTAATCAAGACCCATATATTAAGATTACATTGATTTCAGAATCAACTCCGAGACTTGTATGTGTGAATTAGCTGTGCAGACGTATGTCATCATGTCTTAATGGTATAATTTAGACAAATTTCGGTCATTCTATAAGAAAGTACACTATTCATTACTTTCTCCAATAAAATAGCAAGCATGTTACCACCTAGCGTAATATTTATTCACTGATCATACTTTTTACATCATCTTTAATAGGTAGCAACTCCTGAATCATGGCCTTGGACATTCATTTCAGTTCCTCAATAATAAAAAATAGCTAGTTGTCTTCAATGACCTGATACCTCAAAATTGCAGGATATTCTGCATAGAGATCCTCCACATATTGCTCTTCTGTTGAATTACTTGCTAGAACCCACTTCACTCACCTGTTTGTTCCCAGCTGAACTTTGGCCAATAAAAGTCATAATTGTAAATGTTTAGCTTCAAATCAGCACAGCATTGAGAACTGTATATGTTTGGAACTGCCAATGTTCAGCATGGATTTCCCACAACCTCGGTCAGTGGTTCTCAAACACTTATGGTTGAATAAGTTCTTTCCAACTGATCACCCATGAAGGAAAATAGCACTGTGGGAAAGCTTGTATGACGTTAGTTTCTAAGATTAACAATTGTATGTACAATTTTAAAATATTCACAACAATCTCCCGATTCTGATGCAACGCTGAATTCAAGGAGAAAGTGAGGACTGCAGATGCTGGACTTTGAATTCGACACTGAATCCATCTATAGCTCACCATCAAGCTTGGTAACTGAGGGTCTACTTGTTGATCAAAAGATATTTGGACAAGTACATGAGTAGGAAAGGTTTAGAGGAATATGGGCCAAACACAGGCAAATGGGACTAGTTGAGTTTAGTGAGACTTGGTCCGTGTGGACGAGTTGCGCTGAAGGCTCTGTTTCTGTATGACTCTATGACGCTGTCTATGTGTCATTCTCAACACTCCACGTTCACTGTCCTACTCGGTTAGATACCCAACCCAGATACGACAGCTGTACTGTGCTTCAACCTGCTGGCTCACTCCAAGCCCATCTTTATTTGTTTATTCTTGACCAAGACGTGTTCCCTCCAACAATGACCTAGGGAGTCAACTACCTGCTGCTAAACACTTCCAATCGTGTGATATACCGCAGGCTGCAGTGGAATGATAAGGAGGAGATTGCAGGGGTCCTGAATTAATTTTTAAATGGATACAGGAGAGGTACCAGGGAACTGGAAGACAATCAATCCATTATTCAAGATGGGTGGTAGGGATAAACCAGGTAACTTTCAACCAGTAAGTTTCACATCAATGGTATGGAAATTATTGGAAAAAATTCCAAGGGACAGAATTAATCTCCATTTGGAGAGGCAAGGATACATTAAGAATGGTCAGCATGGCTTTGTCAAGTAAGATCATATCTGACAGGTTTGTTTGATTTTTTTGAGGAGGTCACTAGAAGTATGGATGATGTAGTCGATATGGACTTTGGTAAGGTTTTTGACAAAGTCTTATCATGGGAGACTGGTCAATCAGGTAAGAGGCCATGCTATTCAGGACAATTTGGTAACTGGATTCAAACAGGCTTATTGGCACGAGGCAGAAGGTGATGGTTGAATTTTTTTTTAATGGCAGGAAATCTGTGTCTACTGACACACTGTAGGGTTTGGTGCTAAGTCCCTTGGCATTTTGTAATGTAATCGAATGCTTTTAAAATAAATGTAGGAGGTATAAGAAGTAAGTTCGCAGATAGCACAAACTTTGGCACTGTGATAAATAGTGAGAGGGAAAGCCTTAGGCTGCAGGATGATAAAGACAAGTTGCTCAGATGGACAGAACAATGGCAAATGGAATTTAATTTTGAAAGGCCATGAGATGATGCATTTTGGGAGAAGAAACAAGGTAAAGGATCACACAATGAAGGATAGGACCTGAGGAAATAAAAATAATTGGAATGATCTTGGTTGTGTCTGTCCATAGATCCCACTGGTGGATAAGGTGGTTAATAAGGCATATGGAAGTCTTGCCTTTATTAGTTAAGACAGTAAATACAAGAGCAGGCAAGTTGTGTTGGAGCTGTGTAAGACATTAGTTAGGCTACAGCTGGACTAGTTGTACAGTTCTGGTCACCAGACAATAGGAAAGATGTGTTGGCACAATGGAGGTGGAGAGGAAATTCACGAGGATATTGCCTGAGCTGGAGCATTGCAGCTATGAAAAGAAAATAGATAGGCAGGGGGTGTATCTCTTAGAGCAGAGAAGGCTGAGGGGGTGGCCTGATTGAGTTGTACAAAACAATGAGGGGTATAGAAAAGATAGACAAGAGACTTATCCCTTTAGTAGAGGGATCATAGTCAGGGACAGAGATGAGAAAGGGTAGGAGATTTGCAGGGGATTTAAGGAAGATGCTTTTCATCTAGAAGTTGATGAGAAGAAAAATCTAAAGCTCAATGCCTGAAAAGCTGGTAGAGGTGGAAACCATAACAACATTTAAGTATTTAGATAGAATTATGCAGCATGGAAACAGATCCTTCTGTCCAATTTGTCCTTGTTGACCAGATATTCTTAATTGATCTAGTCGCATTTGATGATCACCTGAAGTGCAATAGCATATAAAGCTATAGACCCAAGTGCTGGAAAAGCAAATCAGAACAGGACTTATACCATTAATGGTAAGATCCTGGGGAGTGTTGCTGAACAAAGAGACCTTGGAGTACAGGTTCATTGTTCCTTGAAAGTGGAGTTGCAGACAGATAGGATAGTGAAGAAGGCATTTGAAATGTTTGCCTTTATTGGTCAGTGCATTGAGTTCAGGAGTTAGGAGGTCATGTTGCGGCTGTATAGGACATTGGTTCAGCCACTTTTGGAATAATGCGTGCAATTCTGGTCTCTCTGATATGGGAAGGATGTTGTGAAACTGGAAAGGTCCAGAAAAGATTTACAAGGATGTTGTCAGGGCTGGAGGGTTTGAATTGTCGGGAAAGGCTGAATAGGCTGAGGCTGTTTTTCCTGGAGTGTCAGAGGCTGAGAGGTGTCCTTCTAGAGGTTTGTAAAATCATGAGGGTTATACAAAGGGTAAATAGACAAGGGCTTCAAAGTTTGTGAGAAGATTTGTAGCTCGGGTACTTGTTGTTATGGTTCTGTTTGCCGAGCTGGGAATTTGTGTTGCAGACGTTTCGTCCCCTGTCTAGGTGACATCCTCAGTGCTTGGGAGCCTCCTGGGAAGCGCTTCTGTGATCTTTCCTCTGACATTTGTAGTGGTTTGAATCTGCCGTTTCCGGTTGTCAGTTCCAGCTGATTAATAAGCACATCGACCTGGACCCAATATACCGACCACTGCAACGGACAGCTGGAACTGACAACCGGAAGCGGCAGATTCAAACCACTACAAATACCAGAGGAAAGATCACAGAAGCGCTTCACAGGAGGCTTCCAAGCACTGAGGATGTCACCTAGACAGGGGGCGAAACGTCTGCAACACAAATTCCCAGCTTGGCGAACAGAACCACAATGGACAAGGTCTTTTCTCATGGTGGAGGAGTCCAGAACTAAAGGGCATAGGTTTAAGATGAGAAGGGAAAGATATAAAGGGACCTAAGGGGCAATTTTTTCATGCAGAGGGTAGTGCATGTATAGAATGAGCTGCCAGAGGAAGTGGTGGAGTCTGGTACGATTACAAATTTAAAAGGTGTCTGGATGGGTATATGACTAGGAAAGGTTTAGAGGAAGTGGGCCAAATGCTGGCAAGTGCAATTAGATTTATATAGGAATCTGGTTAGCATGTACCAAAGGGTCTGTTTCTGTGCTGTCTATCTCTATGACTCCATGACCTGTAGGTATCTGCAGACATCAATTTGAGAACCACTGTACTAGGCTACATTCCTACAGCTTGCAGAGGATGAAAATGGATACTATTGCATGTTATGTCAGAAATGGACCAAGAGCAGTTTTACCTGCAGTTTATGAGTTAAAAAAAAACAGAGAGCACAGTAAAGCAGCTTTTCTTTGGAACTTACGGGTTTCTTCCACAATGACACTCCCTTCAGTCTCCTTTTCAGGTAGCCCCATTATTTCCCTGAGCTGTATCGAATAACCAACAAACACATCCACTGTTTCTTGCCAAAGCTGATAACTGTAGCAGAAGAAATATGGAGAAGCAGTTAATTTGTATAGAAGTGCAGCAAGACAATACACCTGTTGTATACATGAGCATTTCAACATAAATGCTCTTCAGTCGCCGCTGCACATCCGGTTTTAGGGCTTTCACCATAATACTTCTGAGAACCATCAACATACAATTCCAAATCCATGCCATCTAGGGAATATTCTACCATACATCACTCTTGGTCCTCCTCCTCTATACAACCAAAGCACTCATGAGTTATTTCTTCTGAACTATATCTTGAACTGTGTTATGTTCCCATTCTACATCTCCCAGAGACTTAGTAATATGGCTTCTCAAGATATCCTTCAACTGTCAGCTATTTTATCACACCAGGATAGTGTGTTTCATGTGGAACACTTCACCACTCATTGTGAGTGAGTGGCTCACATGCATCTGCTGCCCATTATGCACAATCAATGGCTGCCTCCAAGTGGGAGTGCGGCTGAGAAATGTGCCATCAGCTGCATCTGGTTTCTATGCTTCTAAACCAGTGAGGCCCATAGCGCCTTCTGTTGTTGTGGATATATCAGATGAAAGGCCATTGATAGTCTTTTATTGGGGAATTGTACCAGGAATATGGAATAAGCGTGGGTAATCATGATTAAGATACAGATTAACCATGATCTAACTGAATGACAGAATAATCTTGAGGGACAGAATGGCCTTCACCTCTGTTTAGACAACAAATAGGTTCTTAAAAAAAGGTTAAATGGAGAAAACGATAGAATAAAAGGATAACTATTGGTTCTCTCTGGAACCAGGACTCAGATTCTATCCAGAATGTTGGGATCAAAGTTTCCTTACTGTTATGTGAGATTTGGTGATAGACTAAATAATACCTTTCAAAAGGGATTTCAGGAAATTTTGAAGCAAGAAATTTGGGGCTGTGGGGATAAGGAAGGGAAGTGGATTGAATTAGAAAGGACTATCAATGAGATGGCACGGGTACCATAAGCTGAACGATCTCCTTTTGTATAGTTTTACTCCATATTTCCAAACTGATGGTAAGGTTCCCACATAAAAGAAGCTATGTTCCTAAAGCATGAAGTCATCTTTATTTTGGTAAATTGACTTTGAGCTGACCATGTTACAAAAGTGCTACAAGTGGCAAACTATTATATTCAATCTTTTGGTTAGTATATACTTATTCAAAAGCTTACCAATTTAAAAATAATTGAACGAATCATGGGTTCAAGGAGTTCCACTTACAGTACTTTGTAGAAAATATTCTCTTGCAAATTGCTTGGTGCTATGCTGAGTTCAAGCACTTTCAAGTTGAGCATTTCCAGAACCTTATTCTTATGTTTTTCATCCATCAGTGATGCTAGCACATCCTGTCGCAGGAACACATTTTAGACAAAGAGTCTCATTTTAAAAAAAGAACTGCCTCTCTTTCATCAATGCATAGTTTCCAATTCAAGTGCTCCAATAATTGTAGGAGTTGCATTTTGCACCAAATCTACTCCAATTAAAAATCAAGGAAATGGCATCCAAAAAGGTTGCAAATAAACCACTAATTGGTGAGATGTGAACATGACTTCAAAGCAAAACCGCACGAGTAAATCTTGGGTAGAATAAGTACAGTTCAATCATGTTGCAATGTTCACTTTGTGAATCCGCTTTGGATTTTTCTTAATGTTGCTTGATAGGCAAGAATTGAAAGATCACCTAATGAAGGAGCAGAGCTCCAAAAGCTTGTGATTTTAAATAAACCTGTCAGACTATAACCTGGTGTTGTATGACTTCTGACTTTGTTCTCCCCAGTCCAACACTGGCATCCCCATATCAGATCAAGCTGGACAGTTGACCACACCATGACTTGGTCCACGTGAAGCAACTAAAAAATGGAAGTTCACTGATTCCGAAGGCAAAGATAGGATGCCATTAACACTATGAAGAACTTGGAATGACGCTTTTGCTGTTTACATACAGCACAAGAAAGACCATTCAATGCTTTCTGCCTGTACTGACTCTAAGAAGGAGTTATTTAATCAGTTTTTTTTGCCCTGCACTACACTGAAAACCCTAGAATTATTTCCCTTTCTTTCCCAAATCGGCCTTTTCCCCAGCCTTTAAACCTCCTGGCTAAAATTCCAAGCCTCATACTCCTCACAGAATTAGAGCTTTGCATGCAGAATGACAAGAAACTACTTTCATATTAACAGTGAGGCTTAACTCTGCATGGGATTTATGGTGTTGGATCTTGAGCATTAACACTTTGAGAGTCAAGCCTTGTCCTTCCACTACTTTCTCACTGGTTCAAATAAATATCCTACACCAGGAACAGGACATAGGATAAACCTGCCATCCTTATCCAATGAAGATTGGCCAACAGAGCCTGACACAGGCCGTTCTTAATGGTAAAAAGGGATTGGTCTGCCACTTTCGTAAAGTATAAACTTTGAAAGCTCAACATCAACAGGATCACATCTGATCTCTGACTATGGCAGGGAACTGAAGGAAACATCATACTAAACAATCAGATGAATACAGCTATTGCATATCATCCTGAACCCCATAGAAACATAGGAGTAGAATTAGGCCATTTAGCCCATCAAGCCCACTTCATCATTCAAAATGATCATGGCTGATCTTCTACCTCAACATTATACACTCATTCTCTTCCCATACCCCTTGACACCTTGAGCCTCTAAAAACACTCTCTTTTTCAAAAAAAAGATATTGAATGACTTGGCCTCAACAACCTTCTGTGGTAGAGAAAGATCTGTCTGTCCGTGGGTGTTGGATATTTATTTGAACTAAAAGCAAGGATAGGAAGAGCCAGGCTTGACTCTGAAAGAGTGTCAACATTCAGGATATGATGACACAGATCCTGTAAGGCACTGTACCTTACTGCTAATATGAGGGCAGTTCTTTTAAAGTTTTTTTGCCATTCCATATGTTCTTATTATGTGAGGAGAATGAAGCTGGAAAGTCTAGCCAGGCAATGCCAATAATGAGCCACCTTTCAGCATTAGGAGGAGCTAAGAGACAATGGACATTGGACAAGACACAGACTAAAAATGTGTTGCTGGAAAAGCGCAACAGGTCAGACAGCATCCAAGGAGCAGGAGAATCGACGTTTCGGGCATAAGCCCTTCTTCAGGAATGAGGAGGGTGTGCCAAGCAGACTAAGATAAAAGGGAGGAGGGACTTGGGGGAGGGGTATTGGGAATGTGATAGGTGGAAGGAGGTTAAGGTGAGGGTAATAGGCCGGAGAGGGGGTGGGGGTGGAGAGGTCGGGAAGAAGATTGCAGGTCAAGAAGGCGGTACTGAGTCTGAGGGTTGGGACTGAGAAAAGGTGGGGAGTGGGGAAATGAGGAAGCTGGAGAAATCTGCATTCATCCCTTGTGGTTGAAGAGTTCCTAGGCGGAAGATGAGTCGCTCTTCCTCCAGGCATTGTGTTGCCATGGTCTGGCGATGGAGGAGGCCAAGGACCTGCACGTCCTTGACGGAGTGGGAGGGGGAGTTAAAGTGTTCAGCCAGGGGGCGGTTGGATTGGTTGGTGCGGGTGTCCCAGAGGTGTTCTCTGAAATGTTCCGCAAGTAGTTGGCCTGTCTCCGCAATATAGAGGAGGCCACATCGAGTGCAGCGGATGCAGTAAATGAAGTGTGTGGAGGTGCAGGTGAATTTCTGATGGATATGGAAGGATCCCTTGGGGCCTAGGAGGGAAGTGAGGGGGGAGGTGTGGGCGCAAGTTTTACATTTTTTGCGGTTGCAGGGGAAGATGCCGGCAGTGGAGGTTGGGTTGGTGGAGGGTGTGGATCTGACAAGGGAGTAATTTGTGGTTCATTCCAAACAGGAATATACGTGGTTAGAGCAATGATCCTAGTTTAAACTGTTTGTCCCCATGTGCCTAATAAGCCTTGTACATTACCTGCACACAGATACCAATGCCCCTCACATTGCCACCACTACTTGTGCACACTGGCGAACAGGAGATCTGATGCACTGAAGCACCATGAATCCCTCAGCACTTTGGCTCACACATAGAAGAATAGTTCCAGTAACAATTTTGCCTTTGAGATAAGTGGTCTGGAAACTAGGTCAAAAAGATTACAAAACTACAGAAAATGAGACAGAAAAATATATCCAGGGTATAGGGACTTAGACCTTATTGCATTTCACTAGCAATTTATGGGCAGCATCAAAAAAAAGGGACCTTGAATACTGCTGGATTGCCTGCCCATTGATATGACATGCTGTGGCATGAACAAAAAACACAAGTTCCCTGAACAAGTACAGCACAATGCTCCCGCAACCTGATTAGAACAGGCTCCTAGTTATTGGATTCTGATGTATCACCGAGTCCTGGGTCTTGGTGGTCAATGCCTTCAGAGAAAACAAATTTAGGCAATAGGAACTCCCTTGCCTACAAAACAAATAAACAAAACAGTGATTTCATCTAGTTCTTAATCCCTGTAAAGGAAGTACATAACTTTGTACTTAAATCAAAATCACTGCAGATTTACAAGAAACAGCAGAAAAACAGAACTATACCTTTCTAAAAGAGTCAATTGACAAGTCCCACTCAGGTTCAGATTCGCCAGGTGGTGGAGCTTTCTTGATCTGCATTACTTCTTTGGGGGTTTTTACATTCCCTGCTGGCTCCAAATGACGACCATATTTCCTTCCATGGGAACGGCTCTTCTCCTTGCTTTGCTTTTCTGAATCATTAGCTCTGCTAGGTGAGGTGTCTTGTTGGTGTGATTGATGAGAAGATGCTTTCCCATGGGTGCGGGTCTTCTGCCTGGGATGGTCATCTGCTTCATCAGTTGGGGTTTTGCTGGTTGGTGTCCTTTTATCATGGTGCTTCATTTGCTCTGTATCTTGAGAAGTTGCTTTGCCAGAAGAACGTGTCTTTTGCTTGGAGGACTCCTCTGCTTCATCAAATGATTGACGTTTAATTGGTGTCCTTATATCTTGGTATATTGTACTATCTAGATAAACCAGATGCTTACTAGAGATTTGGCTCTTGTCTTTGGGCCCTGTGAAGGGAGGAATGTTACTATCTTTGGGTTGGTTTTCACTTGCTGCTTCTGCTTCTAAATTATTGTGTATGAAGCACAGTTTCCAAATATCCTTGAGGCTTTGCACTATGCCATACTTGTAGTGCAGCTGCAGAGGAGATAAACATAAATTCTGGTCAACCAGATTCTCTGACAAATCCTTACATGCAAAATGATCAGAACGGGTTCTGCTATGAGAGAAATACCTTCAGATTTTATTTGCTTTATCACTCTTTCCTCTTTCCCCAAGGAATCCAAGGTAGTGAGCATTTACAGTAAATTATTTGATAATGGACAGAGCAATATACTGTAGATGCTAGAAATCTGAAACAGGTCAAGCAGTATCTCTGAAGAGAATGAAGGTTGATTTTTCCAATCAATGCCCTTTAAACAGAACTGAAGAAAGACAAATCTAGTACATTTTAAGCCTCGGAAGAGGGGAGAGGCTATTGATCTGAAAAGTTAACTCTCTTTCCCACAATTGCTGCCTGACCTACTGAGCATTTCTAGCATTTTCTGTTCTTATTACATGACGATGGGAGCATGTTACTGTTAGAGAGTCAAGGGGATGTGGATTTCAATGGAAGCCTTTGGTATTGCCTGTTATTTTTAAAGGATATCAACAGAAACCCCTTGAGGAGTGTGAATCATCACTTATAACATCTCTCTGGCAGCAAATAGCAGGCTCTACGTATAAACATCTTTCATAAGAGACATTTCCTTCAATGGCAAACAGTGTTATTAGTATTATTCATTCTGGAGAGCAGACAGACATGAAACTGCATACATTGAGTATGAAAAATAGCAGCAGTAGCAGTAGCAAGGGACAAGTTTTCTGATGTGTGATTAGTTAGTTAAGTCATTTAAAGAGCTTGTTGTTAGTTTGTTAAAGGACCAGATTTATTTTCTATTTGTAAGGAGTGAGTTACCAAGTGGTAGCATCCCCACCTCTGACCCAGGAGGACTGGATTCTAGGAAAACTGTCTAGAAAGTACCTATCAGGAAAGATTTGATGCATCATCGGAACCAAGAACGGGAGAAGTAAACAGTGACACCATGGGGAACGAGATGCAATGATGGGACTGAACCAAGAGGGAACATTGAAGATGGAAGTGCAGGAAAAGCCCTCTTTCACAGGTAACCTGATATGCTATGTGAGAAGAATTCTCTCTCACATCTCTGCAATCTTGCAAAGGCATTTTGTGAGGGAGAGCAAGATTGGAGGGGATTTGGAAGGCTGTGTTCAATTCCTTCTGCTTATGGTTTTCACTGGCCCGTAACGGAAGGATATTTAAGGAAGAATACATTTAATTGGCCATGAGGGAAGGACATTAGAGGAAATGGATCAAGCTTCTCTGATTCTGTTTCCATGAGTGATGAGGAGTATTTGCCAGAGAAACTGCAGACTCCCAGGCAACAGATGAAAGGAGGCCAGATTCTCTATTAGGATACTCTCTGAGTGAGCACTTTAAGTATTTTATATCGGTATTTATTACAGAGAAGGTATAGGAATCAGGAAGGGTGGGGGGGGTGCTGTGATATACATTGATTCATGCTGTGATTAGCATTGATTCATGTTAAAAGTGCTTTATTAACAGTTTTAGAAGGCTTGAATATAGGAAAATCCCCTGGTCCTGATAAGAAATATCCCAGGCCACTGTGAATGGTATGAGAGGAGGTTAAAAGGAGTTCTGAAATTAATCTTTGCATCTTCTCTGGCCACAGGAGGTGTGCTAAAAGAGTGGGGGACAGCCAATGTGGCACCATTATTTGAGAAAAGTTGTAGGGATAAGCCAGGAAACTACAGGCCTGCAAGTCTAATGTCTTTGGTAGAGAAACTATTAGAAAAATAGCAGACATTTCTTAGGTGGAGATCATGTCTTACAAATTTAATTGAATTTTCTAAGGAGGTGACGAGGTGTGTAGAGGAGGATGGTGAAGTTGATGTAGCTTATATAGACTTCTGTACAGCTTTTGACAAGGTTTCACATACAGACTGATTAAGAAGCTAAAACCCCAGGATAATTTGACAAACTGAATCAAAAATCACTTTGCAGCAGGAAGCAGGTGATGATGGTTGAAGGTTTTTATGTGACAGGTAGTCAGTGTCCAGTGCCATACCACAAGATTCAGTGCTGGGTCTCTTGTTGTCTGCAGTGTACATTAATTATCCGGATGTGAAGGTGGGAGTTATGATCAGCAAGTTTGTAGATGACATAAAAACTGATGGTTTGGTAAATAGTGAGAGAAAAAGCCACAGACTTCAAGACGATATAGTTGGGCTGGTCAGTAGCAGTTAACTGTGGAAAATGGAATTTAGTTTGGAAAAGTGAGAGATGATGTTTTTTGGAAGGATTAATGAGACAAGGGAATATACGTTGAATGACAGGACCTTGGGAAGGACAGAATATCAGAGGATGAGAGGATCATAGGGACATTGGTGTACATGTTATAGATCTTTGAAGTTAGATCATTGCTTAAGAAGGCAAATTGGATACTTGCCTTTTATTAGTCAAGGCATTGAATTTAAGGATGTTACAATGGAGCTGTATATAACAGTAGTTTGATGATAACTAAAGGAAGAATGTCATTGCATTAGAGTCATAGAGATGTACAGCACAGAAACAGACCCTTCCATCCAACTTGTCCAAGCCAACCAGATAAATTAGTCCCATTTGCCAGCACTTGGCCTATATCCCTTTGAGCCCTTCCTATTCATTTGCCTTTTAAATGTTAATTGTACCAGCCTCTACCACTTCCTCTGGCAGCTCATTCCATCATCTACTGCATGCAAACGTTGCCCCTAAGGTACCTTCCAAATCTTTCCCCTCTCACCTTAAACTATGCCCTCCAGTTCTGGACTCCAGCACACCAGGGAAAAGATCTTGTCTATTTAACCTATTCATGGCTCTCATGATTTTATAAACCTCTGTAAGGTCACCCCTCTGCCTCTGATACTCCAGGAAAAACAGCCCCAGTCTATTCAGCCTCTCCCTATATCTCAAACCCTCCAACCCTGATATGTCCTTGTAAATCTTTACTGAACTCTTTCAAGTTTCACAACATCCTTCTGATAGGAAGGAGACCAGGATTGTACACAATCTTCCAAAGGTGGTCAAACCAATGTCCTGTACAGCTGTAAGATGATTTCACAACCCCTATACTTGATGCTCTGACCAATCAAGGAAAGCATACCAAATGTCTTCTTCACTATCCTATCTGTGACTCCACTTTCAAGGAACTATGAATCTGCATTCCCAGGTCTCTTTGTTCAGAAACACTCCCCAGGACCTTATCATTAATGGTATAACTCTTGCCCTGATTTGCCTTTCCAAAATGCAGCATTTCACATTTATCTAGGCGATTAACCAGGAGGATGCTTGGACTGCAGTGATTCAGTTATGAAGAGAGTCTGGATTGGTCGGAGTTGTTTTCCTTCAAGCAGAGAAGGCTGAGGAGAAACCTGATTGAGGAGTACAAAGTTATGAGGGGTAAAGATAGGGAGAAACATTTCCTATTATTGGAGGAGTCAATAACCAGGGAGTATTATTTTCAGGTAAGTAGCAGAAGGTTTAAAGGGGATTTGAGGAAAACCTTTCTCACCCAGAGCATGGCGGATATATGGAACTCATGGCCTAAATAAGTGATAAAGGTGGAAACTTCAAGACATTGGAGAACTATTTAGATGAATACTTGAATCGCTACAGCATACAAAGCTATGGACCAAGTGCTGGAGAATGGGATTAGAACAGATAGATACTTGATTACCAGTGTTACAACCTGGGGTAAACCCCTCTGCTAATTTAAACCAGACACACAGAAAAGCTCACCTCGTGCCATAATCTGTTAAATTTCGAGTGACAAAGAACTATCCCAAATATCACCATTTAAAGAAAAATTTAACAATTTTATTCATTAAGTCTAAAAAAGAATATTAGACAACAACTATTTACAACTTCTTTCTCTTAAATCTACAACACTGGTCCAATAAAAGCCCCAATTAAGATTTACAACAAAAAAAATCATGTTTCAAAACCAGCCAGCTGTGTCGATTCTCCTTTGTAGATTTTCCTGGGTCATCTTTTGTTCAGTTTTCTGCTGCACAAATTTCTTATGGACAGGTACTTTTCAGAGAGCTATTCTGCCAGCAGTCTATTGGTGCTTGGCTACTTTTTGCCATTCTCCCCAACTGTTCAAAATACCCATTTTATATACCCCAAAACATCAGACCATCTGAATGGTTTGATGTCATCAAAACATTAAAATTCAAATTTGATTGGATTTTGGTAAATTGGGACATAATTTAAATTGATTGGCTGAATTTGAATATGTTGTCCACCATGGCAACACTACTCCAACTATCTGTTTCACAACCAAATGTACATTTTTGAATTGTTCAGCACACTCTGTGCTTTCAGTTAGTCCTTGCCAGCTTAAATGTATAGTGCACACCTATACCTTCATAACATTACTAAGAACATGATTGGCTGAAGGGACGTTTTCCATGCTGTAAAAACTATGACTGTATCACACTGCCAACACTCACTTCCTGTTCTCCTGGTTTTCACCAACATAAAAGAAACACTCTAAGTCTGCCTTAGCCCAAAACATTTCCTAGCATTCATTATATATTTTTACATCAGAGACAGAGACACAAGTGATGCACAAAGAGACACTATTGACAAGGTAGCTCAACCACATTCAATCCGACTGACATTGTAGTCTGATCTCATAGCCATTCCTCACGACATGGTGGTTTGTGCTCACAGCCACACTTCTGAATATAGAAACCTATATTCACAGCCACTCCTTTGAAATTCTACTTCTGCGGTTGAACACAAGTTAACGATGGCCTGCTCACATTTCCTGTCTGGATATTAGTGGTGGTGCCTGGGCAGAAGACACTCCAAAGGTTGTTGCATTGGCATTGCCTGTCACAGGGCATGTCTCGATACATGCTTCGCCCACCACATGTCCCATTGGAGGTGGATGTGGATGAAAAACCTTGTGGCCCCCTCATTTCTATGTTGACACCTTAGTCATCTCATGGCATCCTTGACCACTGAAGCATAGCTGGTGTCCACCCCATGCTTCATTAAGGCTTTTATGACACTGAAGATTTGATGCCACAGAGTACTTCATGTGTTTGGTACAAGTCAGCACTGTTCCTGTATGTACTTGGAGTGATGTCATAAATATACACTCGATAAAAATGGCCACCTTCTCAGTGAAGACCTTATGCACAGAATCATTGTGAAACACAAAAGATGACTAGATTCCTGAGTTCTTATTCCCTAACTCCAATTTACTTTAGGTAAGATCAACTTTAACACATATCTCACACAGATTCCTCACGTGCCCTGTTGAGAAGCCTAGAGTTCTTCATTCTCCAGGAGTTCTAGCCAGAACCCATTCTGCCTTGCCCCAAATTTTCCCACTCTGACAGGGCATGTGCTTTGTTCTCTGCCATCTTCTCTCATAACACACACAGATTCACAGAGGTGAGGACATCTGCATTGGTGGAGGATGTATAAATAAAATATGGTGGTGCATGCTCCAGGGTGGTTCATGGGGATCTTATGATTGTTGTGTGGGCTCTTGTTCTTTTGTGGCTGACCCAGTGTAATTCATATGAGAGGTTATGAGAGCGCAGAATATTTGACAGGTACGCATAATGGTAAGTACAAAATTAAATGTCAGCTTAGGAATTGATGAATTATTGCACAGGGAGCAATGTCAATCAACCTGGACATGAAGATATTGAGATTTCACCTTGTCTAAGACCTGTTTCTTATAAGCACAGCCATTCTGTCCAGGTCAAGGGCCACCTTCACAAAATACATCAGCAATGCTAGCTGTGGCACCTCTCAATTACCTTCAATTCCTATTTAGCCTGCAAGGTGAAGAATGATGCCATGAACACAATGCCTCTCTTCCTTACCACACATTGTAGGAGTCTGCACTCCAGCCTGCAATCTGTTCTGACCTATGCTTATTTGTTAATTAGGCTGCTGAGCACCTCACTCCTATGTTCAGAAGAATCCCATGCACCCTGATGAATGTTCTCTTTTTAATACTCTAACGGTTGCTCACCAGGATGCAGTCCAAATTTGTGCTCACCTTTCCATAGCTGTGAAGGTCACTGAAATACAAAGATACTGTACCCAGCTGCTCCTCAGCACGTCTGTACTCTTGACTCATGATCCACTTCTCTCCATGCCTTGTTGGCGAGTCTTTGCAGGCTTTCTGTTGTTACTGGGAAAAAGCAGGATGCTTCTTCTATCTGTCATCACCTTTGGTAACATCGCTGGTGTGGCATCTGGTGAAGGTAGTGGTTGTACTACAGCAGGTTTTCGGTATTGCCCATGGCATGAGGATTCTTCTTTCACATTGCCCTTTGTTCAGCATCCTCCATCGATCCATGGCCAAATGGTTACATTAACAATGGCCTGCATGTCAAACTGGGCTAACCAGCATCTTAATTCCCACCTCCCCTTGCATCCACCATTTCTAATTGGACAGTGAGTAAGAGCTTGGCCACCAATATGCAAACTGTCATCACATGAGATTGAAGGCTGCCACCAATACCAACAAACAGCAACTCGTATGCATTGCACAGTTGATGCTGGCAACCAGAAATTAACATAACATTGGGGTCTTGGCCTAGATATTGAAATTCTGTCGTGTATTACACAAATTATTTCAAGAAAAAACATTTGACTAGAACAATCCTGCTTGGAAACATTTTGATTCTGAATTTTCAGCCTCTGTTTTACTCGCATCATCCCATCGTCTCTCTCTCTCTCTATCTTTTGATATCAATTCCTCTCTATTTTTACTGAAAAAGTACTGTGGGCTATGACTTTAAATTAAACATATAAAATAAAATGTGCTATACCACTTCTTAACACCATTCATTCATGTAGAAAGGAAGTTAACTATGATGGAAATACTCAGAGCAGGCACTACCTGTGCATAGACAAGCAGAATTAATTTTTCAGGTGAATATTTTTTGAGCAGTACCTGCCTTTATCATATATCTTCTAACTCATTGAGGATATAAAATTTTATTATGTACATTATTGTAACTACCAGCTTTGCATCTGTATGTACCACAGTTATGACTGGCACCTTCTGTTGTCAACCTTAGTGAAGAACATTCAACCCTTCCGCCCTGAAAATACAGTCGGCTATTCTGATTATTTCAAGTTACCACAAGCTTACGCCAGGGTTCTTCTTCTCAAAGAGCTCTTGCTCAATTAATGGAATTTCAATAGGAGATTGGGATCGCTGTGGGGTGCGCACTCCATCTATCACCTCGTTCACGAGCTGGTGAATTATGGTCATCTTTTCTTTATTCTCAAGTTCTTCCTGAAGTGGAGAAAGAGAGAAGAAAAGAATAGGCAACAATTCTGAAGGATGCGAAAACCCACCACTCAGTTCTCTAACATGCTTGATTACAAGGTTCAGGAATTGCTGAAACACAATCAGAAATTACAGTGAAAGTTACAGTGCATTTATTTTTCAAAAAAGGAACACATCAATATTTTCAGAAATGAGAATCCTCAAAGTGGCTCAGACAAGGTTGTGCAACAACAGCAAATAATTCTGAGCTCTGAGACAATTTTACGTCAAGATTTAGCCTGTCATACTTGTGATATAAAGAACAAAGAATATCAGGATCTCACAAACAGACTCCATCAAAACAATAAATGGCATTTGCGTATTTTATTGAAAACAATTTATAGTTCATTGGCTGATTCTGGCATTCAATTGCTATCAACCCTATATCATCTACAATTTGATAATTTTCCTTAAAACCAAGTTATAATAATACATTGGTCAATGACTATTCACAGGGATGTACAACACAGCGCCACTCCACTTTAACCCATTTGACATTTCCATATTCAAGGCACCTCCTATCCACAATCACAGCTTTCTGTTTCTTACGTATTGTGAGGAGCTTTCTGATGCCTTCTGCATGTTGAAGCACATCATATGTACCCTTGTGGTAGGTAAACACCATTTAGCTTCAACAGACATTTCTCAAATGCGTACACAGAGTTACAGAATTATTACAACAGAGGAGGGGACCATTAGGATCACAGAGTCCATGCCAGTTTTCTACATAGCCATAATAGTATCACTTTCCTACTGTATTCCCATAGTCCAAATGTTCCTTCAAAGGTGCATGCAATTTATTTTTGAAAACATTAATCATCTCCACTTCCATCAACTTCAAAGGCATCATTTAGTATTCTCTGCACAAAAAAAAGCTTCTCTGTCACATTCAATTTGTATCTCTTCCCCAAGATCTTAAATCAGACCCTAACTCCTTGTTCCATCAGCTACTGGTAACAAACTTTTTCAATCTAACTCATCAATTTCATTTGGAGTCTATAAGGCTAACTAACTCATCTTACAAGATTGGAAGGTGCAGGCTAAAGAGCTTTGATGAGTTGACACAGCGCATCTCGTGGATGGTACACCACTGGATTGTGGAATTTCTAGTGTGGAGGCAGGCTGTTCAGCCCATTGGGTTCACAACAGCCCACTGAGGGGCATCCCACCCAGACTCACCTCCCCTTCCCTATCGCCTTGCATTTCCCATGGCTTATCCATCAACCTGTATACCCCTGTGATACTGGGGCAGTTTGGCATGGCTGGTGCATTTGACCTGCGGGGCTTACGCTGTGGGGACGGGGGCCCACTCGGGCACAGAGGGAGTGTGCAGGCTCCGTGCAGGCGATCACCCATCGGAGTCTTGGGCCTAGATCCCTGGTGCTGTGAGGCCAGCTATGCTAGCCACTGAGCCACCGTGCCACCATGATGTGGCTGGTCCAGTTCAGTTCCTGATCAATGGTGAGGATGTTAATTGTGGCTTGATAATGGGTAAAGGGGCAATAGTTATATTCCCTCCTGTTGGAGATGATCACTGCCTTGTGTTTGTGGCATAAATGTTACTGGCCCCTTATGAACTGAATGTTCATGGACGCTGTTTGTTCCAGTATCTGAGGAATCGTGAATGGTGCTGAGCATTATGCAATTATCAGTGAACATTCCTACTTCTAACGTTATAGTGAATGGAAAGTAATTGATGAAACAGCAGGGAGTGGCTGGGCCTGTCCTGAAGAACTCCTGACCTCCAACAAACCTAACCATCTCCCTTTTGAATTAGGCATGACTCCAGTCAGTTTCGAGTTTAGCCTGTGCTTCTCATTGATTCCAGTTTTGCTCAGGCTGCCTGATGCCACACTCTTATTGAATGCAGCCTTGACATCAAATGCAGTCACTCTCACCTCACCGCTGTTTTTTTGTTGATGTTTGTACCAAGGCTGTAATGACAGCAGGAACTGAATGGCCCTGGCGGAACCCAAATTGAGTGCCAGTTTGCTGGCAGCTCCATTGCAAGTGGCATTGGATAGTACCATTGACAACACCGCCCTTGAGCCCCGCCCCTCCAACCGCCACCAGGCCGCTCCTCCGCCCTTGAGCCCCTCCCCTCCAACCGCCACCAGGCTCCACCGCATCTCCTCCACTTCCCGCTCCTCCGCCCTTGAGCCCCGCCCCTCCAACCGCCACCAGGACAGAACCCCACTAGTTCTCACCTACCACCCACCAACCTCCATATACAGCGTATCATCCGCCGTCATTTCTGCCACCTCCAAACGGACCCCACCACAAGGGATATATTTCCCTCCCCTCCCCTATCAGCATTCCGAAAAGACCACTCCCTCCGTGACTCCCTCGTCAGGTCCACACCCACCACCAACCCAACCTCCACTCCCGGCACCTTCCCCTGCAACCGCAAGAAATGCAAAACTTGCGCCCACACCTCCTCCCTTACTTCTCTCCAAGGCCCCAAGGGATCCTTCCATATCCGCCACAAATTCACCTGCACCTCCACACACATCATCTATTGCATCCGCTGCACCCGATGTGGCCTCCTCTATATTGGGGAGACAGGCCGCCTACTTGCGGAACGTTTCTGAGAACACCTCTGGGACACCCGGACCAACCAACCCAACCACCCCGTGGCTCAACACTTTAACTCCCCCTCCCACTCCACCAAGGACATGCAGGTCCTTGGATTCCTCCATCGCCATACCATAACAACACGACGGTTGGAGGAAGAGCGCCTCATCTTCCGCCTGGGAACCCTCCAACCACTAGGGATGAACTCAGATTTCTCCAGTTTCCTCATTTCCCCTCCCCCACCTTGTCTCAGTCAAATCCCTCGAATTCAGCACTGCCTTCCTAACCTGCAATCTTCTTCCTGACCTCTCTGCCCCCACCCCATCTGGCCTATCACCCTCACCTTGACCTCCTTCCACCCATCACGTCTCCATCGCCCCTCCCCCAAGTCCCTCCTCCCTACCTTTTATCTTAGCCTGCTGGACACACTTTCCTCATTCCCGATGAAGGGCTAATGCCCGAAACGTCGATTCTCCTGCTCCTTGGATGTTGCCTGACCTTCTGCGCTTTTCCTGCAACACATTTTCAGCTCTGATCTCCAGCATCTGCAGACCTCACTTTCTCCTTGTTGACAACACCTGCTATTATCTTGTTGAATGTTGAGAGTAGACTGAGAGGATGGCAAATGGATTGGTTGGATTTGTCCTCCTTTTCATACATAGCACCAGACTGAACACATTGTTGGGACAGATGCCACTATTGTAGCTTTAATATAATGGTTTAACTCAGGCGTGGATAATTCAAGGGCATATGATTGATGGAAAGTTGTCAGGGCGGTTGCAGTACATCCTACCCTCAGTTTGTATGGATATCAAATGGAGTGAATCAGTTTGGATGATGGTACTTCTTCTGATGCTGGGAAGCTCAGGGGGAGGCCAAGATAGATCATTCACTTGGCCTTGTGGGCAGAAGGATAGATGTAAATGCTTTAGCTTTATCTTTCGCACTGATGTGCTGGGCTTCTCTATCATTGGGATATTTATGGAGCCTTTACCTCCTGCAAATTATTTAATTGCCCAGCACCATTCACGACTGGATGTTCAGGAAATTACAGAGCTTAGGATCCAATCAGTTTGGTTCCACAGGTCGGCAACTATCTGAAGCCCATCTAGCCTATACTATTGCATTCTTGTCCATATGCCTATCCAATACCCTTAAAGTTGGCAGCTCTACTATTGTTACAGGCAGTGCATTTCATGTTCCTACTACTCTCCGAGTAAAGAAACTATCTCTGACATCTGTCCTATATCTATCACCCTTCAATTTCAAGCGATGTCCCCTCGTGCTAGCCATTGCCACCTCAGGAAAAGGGCTCTCACTGTCCACCCTATCTAACCCTCTGATTATTTTATATGTCTCTTTAAGCGCCTCGCAGCCTTCTTCTCAACCAACAGCCTCAAGTCCCTCAGCCTTTCCTCATAATACCTTCCCTCCATACCAGGCAACATCCTAGTAAATCTCCTCTGAACCCTTTCCAAAGCTTCCACATCCTTCCTATAATGCGATGACCAGAACTGTACACAATACCGCAAATATGGCCTCACCAGAGTTTTGTACAGCTGCACCATGATCTCATGGTTCCGAAATTCAATCCCTTTACCAATAACAACTAACACACTGTATGGCTTCTTAATAACCTTATCAACCTGGGTAGTAACTTTCAACGATCTATGTACCTGGACACTGAGATCTCGGTGCTCACCTACATTATCAAGAATCTTACCATTAGCCCAGTACTTTACATTTCTGTTACTCCTTCCAAAGTGAATCACCTCACACTTTTCCGCATTAAACTCCATTTGCCACCTCTCAGCCCAGTTCTGCAGCTTATCAATGCATCTCTGTAACCTACAACATTCTTTGTCACTATCCACAACTCTACTGACCTTAGTATCATCTGCAAATTTACTAAACCATCCTTCTATGCCCTCATCCAGGTCATTTATATAAATAACAAACAAGTGGACCAAAAACAGATCCTTGCAGTACCCTACTAGTAACTCCAGGATGAATATTTCCCATCAACCAGCACCCTTTGTCTTCTTTCAGCTAGCCAATTTCTGATCCAAACTGCTAAATCACCCTCAATCGCATGTGGCTCCTGTGCTCGACAACTTCTTCCCTACCTGACTGGTACATACTATTCAAGGACCTGCAGAAGCTGGTCCTTGAATAAGCTCCACATTTCAATTGTGCCCATCCCCTGCAGTTTCCTTCCCCATCCTATGCATCCTAAATCTTGCCTAATCGCATTGTAACTGCCTTTCCCCCAGCTATAACTCTTTCCCTGCGGTATATACCTACCCTTTTCCATCACTAAAATAAACATAACTGAATTATGGTCACTATCACCAAAGTGCTCACCAATCTTCAAATCTAACACCTGGCAGGGTTCATTACCCAGTACTAAATCTAATGTGACCTCATTCCTGTTGGCCTGTCTACATACTGTGTCAGGAAACCCTCCTGCACACATTAGACAAAAACTGACCCATCTAAAGTACTTGAACTAGTAGAGTCATAACATAGAGATGTACAGCATGGAAACAGACCCTTCGGTCCAACCTGTCCATATCCTAGCCCAATCTAGTCCCACCTGCCAGCACCAGGCCCATATCCCTCCAAACCCTTCCTATTCATACACCCATCCAAATGCCTCTTAAATGTTGCAATTGTACCAGCCTCCACCACATCCTCTGGCAGCTCATTCCATACATGTACCACCCTCTGTGTGAAAAAGTTGCCCCTTAGGTCTCTTTTATTTCTTTCCCCTCTCACCCTAAACCTATGCACTCTAGTTCTGGACTCTCTGACCCCAGGGAAAAGACTATTTATCCTATCCATGCCCCTCATAATTTTGTAACCTCTATAAGGTCACCACTCAGCCTATGACGCTCCAGTGAAAACAGCCCCAGCCTGTTCAGCCTCTCCCTGGAGCTCAGATCCTCCAACCCTGGCAACATCCTTGTAAATCTTTTCTGAACCCTTTCAAGTTTCACAACATCTTTCCGATAGGAAGGAGACCAGAATTGCATGCAATATTCCAACAGTGGCCTAACCAATGTCCTGTACAGCCGCAACATGATGTCCCAACTCCTGTACTCAATACTCTGACCAATAAAGGAAAGCATACGGCTTCTTCACTATCCTATCTACCTGCGACTCCACTTTCAGGGAGATATGAGCCTGCACTCCAAGGTCTCTTTGTTCAGCAACACACCCTAGGACCTTACCATTAAGTGTATAAATCCTGCTAAGATTTGCTTTCCCAAAATGAATAAGCTCCACATTTCAATTGTGCCCATCCTCGGCAATTTCCTTCCCAATCCTATGCATCCTAAATCTTGCCTAATCGCATTGTAATTGCCTTTCCCCCAGCTATAACTCTTTCCCTGCGGTATATACCTATCCTTTTCCATCACTAAAATAAACATAACCAAATTATGGTCACTATCACCAAAGTGCTTACCTATCTTCAAATCTAACACCTGGCAAATCTAATACCTACCCTCACTCATGTTGGCTTGTCTATGTACTGTGTCAGGAAACTCCCAGTTAATATTTGGAAAGCTAAAGTTCCCCATAACAACTACTCTGTCACTATCGCTATCATGGATCATCTTTGCTATCCAAATCTCTACATCTCTGGAACTATTTGGAGG
This sequence comes from Hemiscyllium ocellatum, assembly GCF_020745735.1. NCBI lineage: Eukaryota > Metazoa > Chordata > Chondrichthyes > Orectolobiformes > Hemiscylliidae > Hemiscyllium > Hemiscyllium ocellatum. The sequence goes on from NC_083425.1 coordinate 36,686,765, forward strand.
CTTTAGATGTAGGTTTGCTCACTGAGCTTGAAGCTTCATTTCCAGACATTTCGACACCCTGCTCGGTAACATCTTCAGTGGGCCTCAGGCAAAGCACTGCTGAAAATTCCTGCTTTCTATTTATATGTTTGGGTTTCTTTGGGTTGGTGATGTCATTTCCTCTTCTTCTCAAATCTTCTCAAAACTCGCTACTATTTGGAGGCCTATAGAAAACTCCCAACAGGGTGACCTCTCCTTTCCTGTTTCTAATCTCAGCCCATATTACCTTAGTAGAGGCATCCTCAAACGTCCTTTTTGCAACCGCAATACTGTCCTTGACTAAAGTGCCACAACAATCCCTCTTTTACCATTTTCTCTGTTCTTACTGAAACATCTAAATCCCAGAACCTGCAATAACCATTCCTGTCCCTGCTCTACCCATGTCTCCGAAATGGCCACAACATTGAAATCCAGTACCAACCCATACTGTAAGTTCAACAACCTTAATCCGGATGCTCCTGGCGTTGAAGTAAACGCACTTCAAACCAACTTCTTGCCTGCCGGTGCCTTCTTGTGATCTTGAAACCTTAGTTCTGACTTCACTACTCTCATCCTTCCATATACTCGAACTACAATTTTGGTTCCCATCCCCTCGCTGAATTAGTTTAAACCCACCCAAGGAGCATTAGCCAATTTCCCAGGATGTTGGTACCCCTCTGGTTCAGGTGAAGACCATCCTGTTTGGAAAGGTCCCTCCTACCCCAAAAAGAGCCCCAAATATCCAGGAATCCAAAACCTTCCCTCCTGCACCATGGCTGTAGGCATGTGTTCAACTCCTCTCTCTCCCTATGCCTCACTTTGCTAGCACATGGCATGGGTAACAAACCAGAGATAACAACTGTTTGTTCTCACTCTAAGCTTCCACCTCACACTTCTCTATATTTCTGTTACTTGTCTGCCTGTTTTCTTGCCTTATGTCCTGTTACAATGATTGGGCATTCTTGGTATCAGCAAAACCTCCAAGTCTGGTATCACAGGCAAATTTTAAAATTTATTCTGAATTCCAATATCCAAGTCATTCATATATCAAATAAACAATGGCCCTTAAATAAAACTAAAGTAGTATGGTTGCTGGAGATCATAAATAAAAACAGAAAGTGCTGTCTACCATCCTTCAGTCTGAAATACATCCATTTACCAAATGCGATTTCCCATCCCTGTACGATTTTGTTTACCCAAGCTTGCACTGACCTCTCCTCTTCCCATCAGCCTCAGTTTTGCAAATCAGTCTTCAATGGTCAACTTTAGTGAAAAGATTTCTTAAAATCCATATGGATAATTCATACAGATCCCCTTTATCAACTTTCCTTGTTGATTATATACAGACACAAAATTTACAAACCTGCGCTGGTTCTCCGTAATTAATTGAAACCTCAGTAAGTGTCTATAGATTGTTTTCTCCTAATGTTGTTTCTAAAACATTACCCAGCACTGATGTCAAACTGACAGACTTGCACAGTCTTTCATAACTTCTGTTATTTGCTTGGTACAGTCGAGATAGAGAGAGAGAAAGTGAGTGCAGTGGCCAGTCGCTGGAGATTAGCTGCATATCTGCTTTGCTTAACGTCAGGAATACTGAGGTTTATGGTGCAATGTCAAAGTTTGGCAATATTACATCAACCTCTATAATCAAACTCACCTTGAATTCACTTCAGCACTTAATCAGAAATCATCGCTATAATCATTCAACACTTGCACAGTCCCACATCCAATCCTTGACTTTTCCAGGTACATAGAACATTATAACGCAGGATCTCCTGATGAGGTGTGATAAGCAATGTTCAAAAGAGCTCAATTAGAGGGAATTGCTCTGAGAGTCCTCAATATTAACTTTTCACAGAGGAAGTCGAACAAAATCAAGTTCACCAAATACTGGAAAGTAATTCTCCTGCTAATCACCATCTATTACTCTATCCCAACTAGTAACTAGGACTGAAACCACTTGGCAAAGTGGGAAATGTCAATATCCATTAGCATGCTCAGGTACAACAATGGGCATATCTGAAAATGGAGGTATGAATCTGGTGAAATTTCAGCACAGGACACCATGCATGTCAACTGTAGAAGTAGGATGAATTAGACAAAAATAAGTGATCTTGCAGTTAATGGTTTAGATCCAAGTTCTAAAGTTCAGCCATTTACAATATGAAAACTGTCACCATCAACGACAGTTTGCCTTTGATTCAAGTACGGTGTATACTCAGGGTTGGGAGTTTCTGCCATGGATCTTTATGGGACTGAAGGAGCAAATCTTCAAAGAACAGATCTTTGAGCAAATGGAGCAGGATATCCCATGAAATAATGGATTCAGGAGTGCAGGATTTACTTCCTTTTCTTTCTTTCTTTACCACATTATGAGAGTGATGGGACACAAAGTATCGTAGACTTAATGGACAATTTGTCACCATTCTGAATGACTATGAGCAGGTCCTAGTGGTCAGATTGTTCAGTATCACAGTGCTTCAGAAGGAGAGCTTCAGAATGTATTTTCACACATGCTCTTGCCTTTTACTAGAACTTCAGCTATTTGAGAGTTGAAAGAACAGGAACTGGCTTGGGAGATATGTGTTGAGCACATCAAACTGATTTTGCAGAAGATTTGCCTGAGTGTTGTGGATGTAGTTTCATGAAGGACACAAGAGGTGTAATCTTCTCAGCCCTGAACATTGTGAGAATTGCAAGATGGTTAGGAAAAAAAGGGTAGGATGGGAAGTGATGAGATTCTCAACATAGAAAGCAGATCATTCCAGAGAGTTATTGTGAGTCAGTTGGGAAATTGCACAGAGATCAGTCAAGCATCTGATAGCACATCAATCAAAGTTTTCCAACCAAAGTCAACCAAGTGGTTAGTCCATGGTCAGTCCTGGGGTCAGCTGAATGAAATTCAAAGAGGGGATTATCAGAGCCACAGCTGTAGGAAGTCAGTTGTGGGGATTTGAGGGAAAACTCAGCATATAGGGAGGAGAAATGATACTACATTGGAGATCATAAATTACTGCAGGAGGAGCAATCAACAATGCTTACAACCCCTTTTGCTTCAACACAGCACAGCATGATGGTTGGCAAATCTAAACTATAGGCTACCTATGGCAATGGAGAAAGAGTAGCATGGCTGTGGGCAGGGTTGTAAAATGGGATGAGGCTAAGGATGGGTAACCTGTGTAGTTCAGTTCTTTTTGATCAGATTTTTCAGCTGAGCTTTAAAACAGTGGTTGTGCAGGGAATCCTGAGAGGTCTTGGCAGTGGTGAGTACTTCTGTGCAGCGAGAGGGAAGATAGGGCAAGAGGTATGTGTGTAGTTAGTGAAGTGAGAATAGTAAAGAATCTTTCACACAATAGCCTGCGAAATGACTCTTCATAAAATTCACACTTAACCGATTTCTGGGTAAAATTCAGTTCTAGCATTTGATCGACGAATCTTCTTTTGGATCTGGAAGATGTAGTAGACGTGCTGTTTGCAGAATTTCTCCACAGAATTTTTACCTATTCCTGTTACACACAGTCAGGTCTTACAGCAGGAAAGCAGTGTAAAGATTATGCAGTCATTTCTTCTATAGTACGACAGTCACATTCCTGTGCGACCCTGCGCTACACAAGAATCGTGCAATACAAATAAAACTAAAAGTGTTGGCGATAGCCAAACATGTTTTAAAAATTCATGCTTGAGAAACAGTGTCCCCTATTCATCAATCGTGTTACAGTGAATTCGCATTGATGAAATGTGCGTTATAGCAGAATGACCTGTATTCAAGCTGTAACCTCTGGTAATGGATTCTGCAATTACGCTGAATAGTCCTGATAGAATTTTATAAGTTTCTATCACATTTCATCCCACGCTTCTAAGCTCCAGTGAATACAGGCCTAGCCAATTTAGTCTCTCTTCAAATATCAACTCTGCCATTCCAGGAATCAGTTTGAGAAACATTTGCTGCATCCCCTCTATAGACAAATATCATTTCTCAGATTAGACACCAAAACTACACATAACACACCAGAACTGTCTCACTAAGGCCTAGTAAGTTGCAGTAAGACATCCCTGCTTGGATCTGCTCACTATGAAGACTAAAGCACTATTTGTCTCCTCCACCTGCATACTTACTTTCAGAAACTGATGCACAAAGATAACCAAGTCTCCCCTCCTTTCCCAAAGGATTGCTATTCAGGTAATAATCTACACTTCTGTTTTTGCTAGGAAAATGGATAACCTCAAATTTAAGCACATTATACCATCTCCCACACATTTCCCACACCCTGAACTTATCTGAATCACACTGAAACATCTCTGCATCCTTCTCAGATTTCACCCTCCCACCAAATTGTGTGTCATCTGCAAACTTGGGAGATATTATATTTACTTCCCTCATCTAAATGTTTAATATATATTGCGAATCACTGGAATCCAAACACTGATCCCTGTTGTACCCCACTTGTCATTATCTGTAATTCTGAAAATGACACATGTATAGCTTCTCTTTGTATTATGTCGACCATCAAGTTCTCTTTCCGCGTCTGTACACTATCCAATCTCATGCACTTTCCTAGATTACATGCCAATCTTTAATGTGGCATTTTTCCAAAAGCCATTTAAAAGTCCAAATAAATCACATCCACTGGTTCTCCTTCATCAACTCTACTAGTTATATTCTCAAAAAATTCCAGTAGATTTTATAAGCATGATTTTCTTTTCGTAAATCCATGCTGACTCTGTCTAATCCTGTCATTGTTTTCCAGTGCTCTATTATTGAACCTTTTATAATGGATTCTAGTAATTTCCCCATTTACAATGTCAGGGTAACTGGTCTATAATTTCCTGTTGTTTCTTTACTTTTTTTTAGCAGGGTTATATTAACTATCTTCCAATCCATAGCAAATCTTCAGAGACACAGAATCTTGCAAGATGACCAGCAATGCAAATATTATTTCTAAGTATTCTATGATGATAGATTATTGACCTCTGGGGATTTGTTAGCCTTTAAGCTCTTCAATTTGCCCAGCACCATTTCCTTACTAATTCTGATTTCTTTCAGTTTCTCACCAGTTCTTGTGTTCCCTACAATTTTTTGTACATTCTTTGTGTTCTGCTTTGTGAAGACAGAACTAAAATATGTATTTAATCTATCTGCCATCTCCTTGTTTCCCATTACAACTTCCCTTATTTCTGATTGTAAGGAACATAGATTTGTCTCATGTTATCTTTTACTCGTCACATACCTATAGAAGTTTTTACAATTTCTATGCCCCCTGAAGTTTACTCTTGTACTCTATTCTTCCCTTCTTAATCAATCCCTTTGTCCACCCAAATACTGCCTCATAAGCCTACTCAGCAAAGCAGAGAAAGGGTTGTTCAGGTGTTAACAAATAACATTTATTTACTAAATAGCTGCTCACTAATGCTCAGTCTGAGTTCCGTCAGTACCACTTGGCTCTAGTCTTCATTACAGCCTTGGTTTAAACATGCATAAAAGAGGCAAGATGAGATTGGCTCTCATTGACCATATTTGGCAGCATAATACTATAAGAAATGTCAATTAAATCAGGTTGAAATCTTCCACTGATATTTAACACAAATATTGGAGGCCAATCACCGCAGCTCCAGGGCATTGCTGCAGATGTTTCTAAGGATAGTGAAGTAGTCACAGCCAATTTCATAGTTCTCATCAATGACATTTTTTTCCATTGATAAGATCATATAATTGCACAATGTTCAGGTATTTTTCTAACTTCTCAGGTAATGAACTAGTAGATCCTGTCTAAAAGCAGGAAGAACTGAATATACAGATTTGTGCTGATAAATGGCATGCAACATTTGTGTAATATGAGTGCTAGGCAATGATCATTACTCTAACAACCTCTCTTGACATTCAACAGTGCTACTATCACTAAATACACCAACCTCAACATTCTGGGATTATCATTGACCAGAAACTTAACTAGGCCAGCTATTTAAATATCGTGGCCACAACAGCAGGTTAGTGATTGGATATTCTGTGATAAATGTCACATCTCTTGACTTCCGAAAGCTTGATCACCACTGACAATACATAAAGCAGAAATGTGATGAGTACAGCTTCAGTAACACCTCAAAAAGCCCAACACAATCCAAGTCAAAACAGCCCACTTGATTAATTCTTATTTATCACCTTAAATATTCACTCTTTCCACTACTATCAATGTCTATTTCTGACACACAGTGATAGCAGTGTGTATTATCTACAAGATTCACTGCAGCAAATCAAAAAGGGTTCTTTAACAGCACTTTCCAAACCTCAACTTTTACCAGTTGGAAGGCAAGGCCAGAAGAGAACATCAACACCTGCAAATTCCCCACCAAGCCACATACCATTCTGACTTAGAACCATATTGTTCTTCCTTCACTGTCAAAGTGCCAGATACCTCTCCCTAATAGCACATTGGGTGTATCTAAACCACATGACCTGCAATAATGACTCAACACCACTTTCTCAAAGGTAATTATAGATGGATTAAAAAAAACATTCCTACTAGTGAAACCTCTCGGTTATGAATGATTAAAAAAGATAGATTAGATATGAGCTTCGTCACTGAGCTCGTTTAAGCACTCTCCTGCAGAAAGGAGGAGTGAGGTGCTGCTAATCCCAGGAGGAATGCTAGTGATAAAGGAAGTTGAAAATGTAAACTTATCTCAGAAAATTTGCATACCTCACACATTTCTTTTACACCCTCTCTCAACCAGAACCCGAAATGCTGACTCTCTTCCTGCTGACCTAAGCTGGCCTTGCAGGTGATGCTGTCACTGGCAGTGCATTCATGAGGTCATTGATCATGAGCACCAACGAGTCAAAGCAGAGGTCAGAGCAACCTGTTGCTATCGCTGCTGAAACTACAGTGATTATATGACAAGAGAAGTATGAGAGGCAGGAAATGTAAAGCTTTATAGAGAGAAAGAGAGTGGGCCAGTGTGGGGAAATGGGAGAGATCGAGCCCAACATGGAGGAGAGCAAGCCCAGCGTGGTAGACAGCGAGCCCAGTGTGACAGCATCTGTGGCAGTATTGAGCAGGGGGAAACTGAACCGACCGGGAAGGAAATTGAGCCAGGATGGGAGAGGGATAGCCCAGTGTAGCAGCAAAAGAGTTCCTCCAGCATCTATGGTGGTGGCGAGAGCAGGCAGCCTGACATCTCCCAGCATCTGCGGTGACATCAAGCACGGGGACATTGACCCCAGCACAAAGGAGATTGAACTCTTGTGAGGAGTGCAAGCGTGGCTAAGCCAAGCATGGCTAAGCACTTAAGAAAGACTTTAATGTTGAACTTTTAACTATACAGAGGAACCTTGATTATCGGAGTGAGATGGGCGGACACTATTTCTTTTGGATAATTAATTTTTCAGTTAATTGATTTCCTCTGGGGCTCGGAGTTTTCTGTGAAGTCTGCTCCCCGTTCAGGAGACTAGGCAGCAGCATACTGCACACGAGCCCCTGCCCTCCAGCCCACCCAACTACGTCCAATACCATCCCCGCCCGCTCCCAACACCGCCCCTGCCCATTCTCACCCCACCCCCGTCTGCTCCTACCCCATCCGCCCCAGCCCTCAACCCCATTCAACACCACTCCCCCGCCTGCTCCCACCCTGCCCACCCCCAATCCCATCCAACCAGTCTGCTCCCACTCCGCCTCGTCAGCCCCAGCCCCAACCCCATCCAACACAAATTCCCACCCGCCCCCTGCACCTCCCCCCCCCCCACTTCCGCCAGAGCAGCTGGACTGGACACCAACAGTAAGACTGCTGCTGCATTTGTGGTGTAAGTCTCCAAATAGCAAACACACACACACACATCAACAGTTTGACAGGTTCCACTTTTGCCCTGTATAGGACAATGTTGGAGAGTAGGGTTCACCCCTATGTAGAACTCCAGGGGAAGTGTGGGGGAGAAAGGGAGGACTAGAGGTCAGTCATTTAGAGACGGTGCTTGGACTATCCAGCAGCATTTCAGGGAGCCAAGTTCGTTGTTAATCATTGTACCTGTAAACAAAAGATGCGATCAGGGTTGAAACAGCTTTTTGACGTAATGTTTCTATCGAGACCTCAAGGTCTCCTTTGAATAATCTGAAATTTAGATAATTGATATTCGAATAATCGAGGTTCCTCTGTTTTCATTATTTTTCTACTTTGTACCTAAGATTTCGTATCTAGGAATGTTTGTATCTAAGATGGAACCAGGAATGGCAACATCATGCACTTTCCACTGTACTCCTATATCCCTGTACTTGAGTACGTGTGATAATAAAATTTAAAACTAAATCTTATAGTTCAAAAGCTATAGAAAGGGATGTTTTTGATATTTGTTAATCCGGAAAAATTAAATACATTACTTTGCATTATTTCTGTAAGTTTCCCAGCTTTGAATGCTGCAAGTTGGTTCTGATTTTTATTTGGTGCGAAATGTGAAGATGTAAACTGACTGAGACCAATTGGTGATGTTCGAACCAGCTGACGGATGCTTCAGGATTACATTTGTGAGGTGAGTAGAGGTAAAGGTGGAAGGTGATGATCATGGGATGCTATAGTGACCTAGGTCTAAGTGAGTTTTTATAATTTCATTCACAGGATGTGTCTGTCGCTTGTCAAGCCAGCACTCATTGTCCATCCCTAATTACCTGGAGGGCAGTTGAGAGTCAACCACATTCCTGTGGCTTTGGAATCACATGCAGGCAAGACCAGGTAAGAATGGCAGATTTCCTTCCCCAAGGGACCTTCGTGAACCAGATGGGTTTTTTTTACAATAGGCAATGATTTCGTGATCATCAGTACGTTCTTAAAGCCAGATAATTTTTATTGAATTCAAATTCTACTATCTGCCATGATGAAATTCAAACCTGGATGCCCAGAACATTAGCTGAGTTTCTGGATTAATAGTCTAGCAATAATACCATGAGGCCATTTCCTGGAATGCCTAAATTTCAGCACCAGATGTACTGAAGAGGTTCAAAACGGTGATTCAACACCACTTTCTCAACAGTAATTACATCTGGCAACAAATGCTGACAACATTTAGTTCCTTTAAATGCATAAATAATTCTTCAGAAAGTTTTCAGCATCCCATCACCAATCATCCCTTATTTAAAAATATCTAACTCTTGACAATAGCATTACCTCTCACTGAGTCAGGCACTCAGGGGCTCAATTTAGATTTAGAGATGTACAGCAGTGGAACAGACTCCTCGGTCCAACTCGTTCATGCAGACCTAGATATCCCAACCTAATATAGTTCTATTTGCCAGCACTTGGCCCATAAGCCTCCAAACCTTTCCTAATCATATACCCATCCAGATGCCTTTAAATGTTGCAATTGTACCAGACTCCACCACTTCCTCTGGCAGCTCATTCCATACACATACTACCCTCTGCGTGAAAAGGTCGCCTCTTAGGTCTCTTTTATATCTTTCCCTTCTCACCCTAAATCTATGCCCTCTAGTTCTGGATTCCCCACCCTAGGGAAATGACCTTGTCAATTTACTCTATCCATGCCCCTCAATTTTATAAACCCCTATAAAGGCCCCCCCTCAGCCTCCAATGCTCCAGGGAAAACAGCCCCAGCCTATTCAGCCTCCCCCTATAGCTCAAACCCTCCAACCCTGGCAACATCCTTGCAAATCTTTTCTTATCCCTTTCACATTTCACAACATCCCTTCAACAGGAAGGAGATCAGAACTGCATACAATACTCCAAAAGCAGCCTGACCAATGTCAAGATTTGAGAGGTGGCCCCTCACAAACCCATGCTGACTGCCTTTAATCACTCTATACTTTTCCAAATAATCATAAATCCTATCCCTCAGAATTTTTTCCAAAACTTTGCTGACCACACACTGAAGACTGACTGCTCCATAATTGCTAGGGATTTCCCTATTCCCCATCTTGAAAAGTCAAACAACATTCGCTTCCCTCCAATCCTCCGGGGTATGACTCCCGTGGAGATTCTCTGATGTTTATCCTTTCACGTCAACCATGTCTCCCTGACTGAACTAGATTAACAACCCCAATCAAGAAACTCATACTCTATGATGTCCAGCTTGCTGACCTTGTTACAATCAGTACAGGCCCTTTAGTTGGATCAACTGCTCTCGCTGGTTTAGAATTTATCCCAAATCATAATATAGTAGTTACTCTAGATTAAAGGAAGTGCATGGATTATTTCTGTTATCTCGTGCATTACTTAGTATTGTCCTAGGCAATAGGATCCAGTAGAGTTATTTTGTACTTCCATCATCTTTTTTTAAAGGTACACAATGTTTGTTCAGAAATACCTTATGAAGTTAATTACATTGAATAACAATTCAAAAGATCAGAGACACAAGAAATGGCATTGGAGACCAATCAAGAAAGACAGGCAGAACAAGGATGTAAAACACAGACTGCTGGTCATACTGTTTTTTACATTGTTTTCTATTAGATTTCGCAAGTCCCTGGTTTCACACTAAACCTGTGACTACAGGTCAAACATATTCTTTCAGCTGTGAGGTCATAACAAACACTACATAAATGCAAGTTATTTATTTTGATAATAACTACGGTATTTCAGTCAGGCACCAAAAACAAGTAAATTCCCAGTTACTGACCTGTAACTGTTGTCTTGCAGTTTCATTCTTGTCTTCAAACAGAGCCACTCCCCAAAGTGCCACCTGCAGGCATGCCCCTCCTAACACCACTGGGTGAGTGCAAAACTCCCAGAATTCAGTGAATATCCCAGCATTTGGTGACTTAAAGGTGAATGGGAAACTAATAGACTCTCTAGGAAGAATGACACCTGGGAATAGAGAGTAACAATAACTAAGCAAAAGTTTAGCAGTTTGGACCTACAAGTAGAAACGTCTTTGAAAATTTGAATCACATTTAAAAGGTATAAACTTCACAATGGATGGGTGAAGACAAACAGGACCCAGCATTGAGTTAAATTAAATAAAACTATTGATCAAAAGCATTTTATTACAACCTCTTTTCCCTTCAACTTTGAACCAAAGCTGATTCTGATCAGTTATGTTCTTGATCGTTTTGCTAACATGAATCATTTTCTCAGCATTTTTTTCAAGTGTGTTTTTGTCATCACTCACCACTTGAGTGACCACTCTGGTTTGTGAATTTCTGTCTTGTCTAAACAGGCCAAGTTTTGACTCTCAGATCTTTGTACATCTGGGAAATGATAACTCAGAAGGTAGCAGAATCCAGAGTACAGGATTTGCTTTCTTTCTTTCATTTTAATTGCTCTGTCTCATCATTATTTTTTTAAAAAATATGCAAATATGTAATATTTGGATGAATTCAAGTTTGCAAAATAATGGATGCACATGTTCATGTGCTAATTGCATGAGTTTACATTATTCCTTTATGTGACAATAAAGGCAATTCTATTCGGTTCAATTAAGGATTTATTGCTGTATTCATCACAATTATCAAATTAATTAACAATTACTAGTCCTTCAAAAATCAGAAATAGTGAGATTGAAAATAAACCTCAAATATCTTCAATTTTTAAAAAATATAGCTAAATACACAAAATCAAATGAATAAAAAAATTGAGTGCTGGAGCAAGAACAGCCAGTGAAAGAAATTACAACATAACACACAGGAGCATGAGCCATTCAGCTCCTTGAGTCTGCTTGGCTGGTCAATAAGATCATGTCTCATCTAAATGCAGTTTTTAGGTACTCACTGTCTGTCTCACATAACTCTCAACTTCAGTGCTCACTAAACAACTACACAACTCAGCATTAAATATATTCAATGACCAAACTCCACTGTCTGTTGGGGGAGAAAATTTCAACTATTGATGCTTCCCTGAAAGAAGAACTTCTTCCTCATTTCTGTATTAAATGAATGGAATTCAAACCTGGATTCCCAGAACATTAGCTGAGTTTCTGGATTAATAGTCTAGCAATAATACCATGAGGGCCATTGCCTTGAATGCCTAAATTTCAGCATTAGTTGGACTGAAGAAGTTCAAAAAGGTGATTCAACACCACTTTCTCAACAGTAATTACAACTGGCAACAAATGCTGACAACAACCTTTAATTCCTTTAAATGCATAAATAATTCTTCAGAAAGTTATCAGCATCCCATCACCAATCATCCCTTATTTAAAAGTATATAACTCTTGATGATAACATTAGCTCTCACTGAGTCAGGCACTCAGGGGCTCAATTTAGATTTAGATTTAGAGATGTACAGCAGGGGAACAGGAATGTGGGGAAGCATATTATTTTGGAAACCTGACTCCTAATTCTAGAGTCCTCCATGAGGTGGAGCATTATTTTCAGCACCTACCTTGTCAAGCTCCCTCAGAATCTGACACTATGATCAACTCTCATCCTTCTAAATCCAATGGATAAATTCAACCTTCTCAAATTTCTCTTATAAAGCCATTTTTTAATTCCAGGAATTACCTTTGTGAACTTTCTCTGAACTGTTTCCAATGCAAATATATCTCCTCCAGAGAAGCAAGGTGACTGAAACTGAACAGCACTCTAGATGTGGTCTCATTAAAGCCCTGTACAGCTGTGGCAAACTTTTGCCACTTTCGTGCTTGATTCCCAATGCAATGACAGCTAATTTTCTGTTTTTGTTCCTAATTACCTGCTGTATCTGCATGCTGACATGTTGTGGTTCACAGCATTCTGCAGTCTCTTTCCATTGAAATCATGCTCTACTTCTCTATTATTCCTACCAAAGTAGGACTTCATCTTTTCTCATATTATATCCATCAGCCCAATTTTAGCTCACTCATCGTCTTATCAATCTAGGATGCAGGTGGCAAGGCTCAGGGGACCCATCAGCCTTTCATGCTATTAATATTCCCATTGCTCTTTCTTCAGTTTAAAGTGATTGCTTTCAGTTCCTCCCTTCCCTTTGCCTAACTATTTTCAATATAGAAAATAGGGAAATAGATGGTAACATCTTGAAAAATGTCCATAATACAGAAGAGGAAGTGCTGGATGTCTTAAAATGCATAGAGATGGATAAACTTCAGGACCTGATCAGGTGTCACCCATAACTCGTGGAAAGCTAGAGGAGTGATCGCTGAGCCATTTGAATCTTCAATAGTCACAGGTGACGTGCCGAAAGACTGAAGGTTGGCTAACATGATGCCATTATTTAAAGGTGGTAAGGAAAAGCCAGGGAACTATAGACTGGTGAACCTGACATAAGTGGTCTGCAAGTTGTTGGAGAGAATCCTGAGGGACAAGATTTACATGTATTTGGAAAGGCAAGAACTGATGAGAGATAGTCAGCATGGCTTGGTGAGTGAGAAATCATGTCCGCTCCCCCCACCTTGTCTCAGTCAAATCCCTTGAACTCAGCATCGCCTTCCTAACCTCTCTGCCTCCACCTCCACTCCGGCCTATCACCCTCACCTTGACCTCCTTCCACCCATCGCATTTCCAACGCCCCTCCCCCAAGTCCCTCTTCCCTACCTTTTATCTTAGCCTGCTGGACACACTTTCCTCATTCCTGAAGAAGGGCTCATGCCCGAAACGTTGATTCTCCTGCTCCTTGGATGCTGCCTGACCTGCTGCGCTTTTCCATCAACACATTTTCAGCTCTAACCTATTTTCTCAGTCTATTTAGTTGACTCTGTGTTCACATCCTTTTATTATCCTTCAGTTAAGTTTAAGATACTAGGAATGGATGCACACTGAATGTGAAATTCAATTATGTTACGATCACTCATGCCGAGAATATCTTTAATTATTCTGGTCTCATTACACATTATCAGATCCAAAATAGCCTGGTTCCTGGTAGGTTCCAAAATATATAGTTCTAAGCAATTGCCCGAATATGTCTGAACTCATCCTCCAGGCTATCACTGCCACTTTGATGTGAATATTAAGATCACCCATAATTATTGCAGTACCTTTCTTGCTGGCCCTCTCCCCTACCCTGTTTTATTTGTTGATGGCATATGGGTGTTTTTGCCAAGTATAGTGTCATCCCCAATCGTCCTTGACCCAAGTAGTTTACTGGACTACTTCAGAGTTAGGTAATTAAGTAGATCTGGAATCACATACTAGGTAATGATGTCCTAAAGAATATTAATGGACCAGGATATATTTTATGACTGTCAACTGTGGTTTCACAAGCTTAGAATTCCATACTTTTATTAACTGAATTTAAAATTCCACCAGCTGTCATGATGGGATTTGAGGCTATACTCTCTGGGCATGAGTCTTCTGATTACTACTCCAGTGATATTATAACTACAACACCATGTCTTCCTATTTCTTGACATATGCCCTTTTCTACTTTATCTTACTATGTTACTATAACTTACTTTATCTTAATATAAAGAGACCTGTAGACTACCCATACTAGTGATGTATACCTGAATTAGTGTTGAAATAGAATCGTTGCATCCAAGAATCGTTTGGTTTTATTATACAGTGTTCTCGCTCGGGAAGACGTTTCCATTTGTACTGGATAACTGTAGTTCCATCATTTGTCACTGGTAGGCAGGAGATGACCCTGTCCCCTGCCATTGCTTCAAAAGTGAGCCGGACAATCATAGCAACCTCATCCTAGGAAATTGAGAAAATGACAGCACAGCAAGAAGTGATATCAGCATATAAAAGTTGTTTGGTACAAATTTAGTTTTCACAATTACCAATCACTAGAGCAAACTATCTCTTTATTTTTTTCACTCCTTCCTCTTCCTGAAAGTGGGTAGCAATCAACAAATTCCAGGTTCTTTCTGGTACCAGTACCTTAACAAATTCATATTGTATCACAGGGAAGCCCAGGCTGGGTTGAAAATGTGTTGCTGGAAAAGTGCAGCAGGTCAGGCAGCATCCAAGGAGCAGGAGAATCAACGTTTCGGGCATGAGCCCTTCTTCAGGAAAGGCTGGGTAGACAGGTTGGTCTACAAAGAACAGGTATTACAGCTGAATACAACACTGTCCTGTATTGTCTGTGAGATGCCAATCAGTAGCAATAAACACAGATAATTTAACAATGACTTCCTACACATTTCAAGCTGAATCCTAAGTCTGTGCTGACTTAGCTGATCTCACATAATACATTGATAAAGCTCTCCAAATGATCTCTAACCCTTGAGATGGAGGGAAAGCATTCTTGTTCGTGCTTAATAGCCATATCTATATTGCTGCTGCTGCTGTCAAAATCCTGGAGCTTTCTCCATACAGAATTCTGGTATACTTACACCACATAAAATTCTGGTGTGAGAAGCAAAATAAGTGATGACTAAACTGCAACACAAGATTGGATCTTTGTCTATTAAAAGCTCATTGAGTGTAACTGCTGCACCTTATGAGAGCTGGAGTCATTCAGCCAACGAGCCGGGTGCTCAGCGAACAAAATGGATGGACCAATGATTGGTTTCTCAATTACATCAGGATAATCCTCCAATAGGTCACTGAGAAAATAAATAAAACTGAGAACGTGACATAACACAATGATTAACACACCACATCATCATTGACTGTTTCCTTACCTCAATCAGTAACTGCCTACTCATCTCAATTGCCACTGCTCACCTCGAATCTCAATGGCTGGTCACTCATCTCAATGTCAGCCACCAGCTGGTCTCTCACCCCAATTTCCCACTAGCCACTCATCATAAGCTCCACTGACCATTCACTCCAACTTCACAGTGATCATTCACTTAAAGTTGCTCCCTGATTAACATCCTAATCTATTAACACAGGAAATTGGAGCTGAGGTAGACCATTCAGCCTCCAAACAGCCTGCTTTACTATTGTAGTGTTAGGCTTAAAAATGAGATCTTCACACCAGACCATTAATGGTTAAACATTAAGGACTAATTGAACATGACAAAAAGCAATTGAAGCAAAATGGACAGGTACTTGAAAAAACAAGTCTGGTGTTAAAAACAGTCTGTTTTGGCTGGGAAGTAACTGCATAACCTTGATCATCTGTTGAAACCATTTTCATACATAGTTAACACAGAGCTACCTGGAAATGTTTCCTACACAACAGAAAATCAGAAAAAGTACTGAAAGTATTACAGAATGATATTGGAGCACATAACCAGAATAGTAAGACTATAAGAAGCTGTATCCCACTCGTAAGACCTTGCCCATTGGACTGGGGTTCTTGAGACCGGGATTTTCTCCAGAGTACTGGGGTTTGAGGTCTGGGGTGCCAAGGAAACTGAGACAGAGCTCTGAATGCCAACAGTCAACCAAGAGTCCCTGATGGGCAGAAGGCAATTAGATTCGCTTGTTGGATACGTCAAAGTAGTTTAAGCTAATAGACTTACTCATCAATTTACATATATCTAAAGTAGATTAAGCTAATAAATTTTCTTTCTATCAAAATGCACATGCCTTTTTGTATTAATTTTGATCATACCTTAAAGAATCTGTTAGGCACTTTCAGCCTAACAGTACATCCATTCAATAAATTTATGGTTGTTCTGATTTAGACATAACTCCATTTTCCTGCCAGCCCACACCTTTACCCCCATAATCCCTGAATTCCCTGTGGTTCAAAAAGCTGTCTATTTCATCCTTCAATGTATTCAGTGACCAGCCTCCGTTGTTCTGTGCATAGAAAATTCCAAAGATTAACAGCTCTCTGAAAAAAGAAATTCCTCTTTACCTCCATCTTAAGTGGCAGGCTGAAACTGTGTCCCTCAATTCTAGACATCCAGAAGAGGCAAAACGTTCTTTCAGCATTTACCCTGTTGAGCCTTCTCAGAATATTAACTGTTTCAATAAGATCACCTCTTGCTCTTAAACCTTAACCAGTTTAGACCTAAACTGTCCCTGTAAGACAACCCCTCCATTTGAGAGTCTGTCAGGTGAACCTTCTCTGAACTGCTGCCAATGCAAATGTATCTTTTATTAAATGAAGAGACAAGAACTATGCAGCACTGCCCAAGAGTCAAATTTTAATTAACCTTTCAGCATATTTGAAAGTGGGAGGAGAGGCGCTTGTAAGATAAAGCTAATGGGCAGCCTGGTGCCTTCCTGCCCATTCCCAAACTGTCCTGTCTTTTGAGGGTCGATAAGATAGTATGCCTTCCCACTCTTACACATTTTGGGGCCCTTAAGTTGCCAATTAACAACCATTTAAGAGTCTCAATTCACCCCTGCTACAATGTCATGGGCTACAGAAAAAGTGACCAAGCTGGTAGTCTTGACTGTGCAGATTGCCAATGCCGAAGGAGACTACTGGCATTGAGAGTATCCTTGTGCCCATTGATGGTACCATGTCCACAAAAAAATTGTACTCCCATCTAACCCTCTCCCTCTGGTTTCTAATGCTTACCCCTCCTTTCTTTTCTTACTGCCATCTTCCAGCTAGGCCCTCCCAAAAAGTCCAGACTTAACTCAAATGTGGGGTGGGGGCATCTGGAAGGCTCCACGAGGAAACATTTTTTAAAATACCTGCAGTGGTTACTACTTTCTCCCAGTGTTGCTGGGACTACAGAGTTGCCAGCCTGTCAGATTGATTGGCAGCTGTCTTGGACAAGGCTTCCTCCCTGGCCTGGGAGGAAATGCTGTCCTGAACAATTGTGACTGCCCCTAGTGTAAGAATAGTCATTGAGTCATACAGCAAGGAAACAGAACCCTTGGGCCTTCTTGTTCAGGATTCCAAAACTAAACTAATCCCACTTGCCTGCATTTGGCTGACATCTCTCTAAATATTTCCTACTTACATATCTGTCCAAATGTCTTTTAAATTTTGTAATTGCACCTGCATTCTACATTCGAATCACCCTCTTTATGAATAAGTTACCCCTTAGGTTCCTTTTAAATCTTTCTCCTCTCACCTTGAAAATATGCCCCCTAGTTTTGACCTTACCCATCCTAGTGAAAAGACCTTTGATATTCACCTTATCTATGCCCCTCATTATTTTATAAGCCTCTATAAAGTCACCCCCTCAACCTCCTATGCTCCTGTGAGAAAGGTCCCAGCCTATCCTTATAACTCAAACCCTCCAATCCCAGCAACATCCTGGTAAATCTTTTCTGCACCATCTCCAGTTTAATAATATCTTTCCTATACCAGGATGACCAAAACTGTCCACAGTATTCCAAAAGTGGCCTTACCAATGTTTGGTACAACTTCAACATGGTGTCCCAACTCTTATACTCAATGGTCTGAGCAATAAGGACAAGCTAGCTGAATGTCTTCTCAACCATCCTGCCTACCTGTGATGCACCTGAACCCCAAGTCTCTCTGTTTGTCAATACAGTACTACCCAAGGCCCGACCATTAACTGGATAAGTCTTGCCTGTGTTCATTTTAACTAAATGTAATTTATTGTACTTATCCAAATTAAATTCCATCTTTTCGTGAGACAACTGGATTTCTGATCACCAACATCCCAAATTATCTTCATTTTATGGCTGGTGGGACGGCAGGTAAGCTCTTCTTATAAACTCTACCTCCAGTTTCAGCCTCACCAATGTGCTGTACAGTTGTAGCAAGACCATCTTACATTTATGTGTCAAATCCTGGGAATGAAGGCCCATCTTTAATTTGCCATTCTAATTACTTGCTTTTTGTGATTTGCATATAAGAACACATAGATCCCTCTGTACTGCAGCATTTTGTAGTCTGCACTACAATAATTTTTTTTTCATCTAAATGATTAACAAACATTGTAAATATTTGAATTCCAAGCAGTGATCCCAGCAGCACTCTGCTAGATAAAGTTGAAAATGAACCTAAAAATGAACCATCCATTCTGACTCAATGACTTGATATCCCACTGATTAATCTGACCACCATCAAGGAAGAAGACACGCAAACGAAGAAGCTACCTAACTGAAATCCAGTTATCAGTCACATAAAAATAAGGGGAGAGAGAGAGAGAGAGAGGGAGAGGGAGAGGGAGAGAAAAAATAAAGAGCAAGCTGGTGTAGAAGACAAGGAGTAGCAGAGTGGCTTACATTGAATGTATTGCAACTAACAGACACAAACAGCCAAAAGAGAAAACTGCTGAAGTTGAGGTACTTAGAATGTGCGAGAAATAATGAATGAGAGCGATGCAAGTGACATAGAAGTGAGTTGAAAAAATATCTTTTATTTTGCTTATGAGCAATGTCTCAGATTACTGAGTACCAAATTGTAAAAGAAACTAGCTATAATTTATTCAAATGATATAATCAGACCACAAATCGTTTCATTGAATACAACAATTCAGTATACAGTGAGAAACTTCCAGGATATACAGTGATGCTTACATGTTCTCTTTATCATGTGTTGTAGGGTGATTCTCCTCCAAAGGGAAAGATTCTACTGACATTGAGCTGAAGGGGCGCCCAGTTGCAATCACTTCCAACTGATCAATGTCCTGTGTGTAGAAAACATCCAGTTAACTCAAGACACAGTTTCCTCACAGTTAGCTGCAGAGAGCTGTCGGATTTTGCTGATGTTTACTACAATATTTACAACTTGCTGTTGGCATCAGGCTATTGATATAAGTAAGATCTCCCTGTCCTCCTGATCCTGATGTTTCTAGGTTCTGAGTCTTACTATTAGAGTCAATGCAATTCAGGTTTAATAGTGGTTGGCTGGGGGCTGGACTGTGACTCTTGCAAGAAAACTGAAAGCAATGCTCAGATACTGCACTTCATCATTTTTCAAAAGTTAAAAACATTGAAAGACTCTATATTCATCAGTAATGAACAGATCAGGAAAATGGCAAATTTTGAATTACACTCTGGCCACAGTTCGTGAATGTAAATGGTTTGAGTTAAGGGTTGCATTAAAGTCAGGCCACAGCTGGATGTATGGGCAGTTCCAGGAGATTGGATAATTCCAGAGACTAGGGTAGCTCCAGAGGAGAGACACTGGCACCACTGATGGTGTTACAGCTGTTATAACTCACTGCAATGGACATCAAGGCCTCTTATTCCTGGAATCATCACATAAGTTAAAAAAAAAATCGAAGTCCCCAATTTTCATGTCTGATAGACCCAGGTAAACAGAAAACATGACCAGGGTTCGGTACATAACAAGAACTACAAATTTCTTACAAATAAATAGATTCTGACCACAGGGAAACAACTATGAATTGTGCAACATATATTATAATTTTTACACCCTTTTAAAACTTCTTTACACATATATACAGATAGACACAGGTACAAAAACAAAGTGTTAGGAATAGATATGAAACAAAATTAGGGAAACAGTTCAATGACACCAGTCCTCAGGATTCAGTGGAGGGGTTCCTTTTGATTCCTAAGTTCTTTAGTATTCCAAGCTTTTCCTTCAGGTTCTTTCACTTCCCAGGATGCACAGAGTGATTGATTCACAAATTATTAAGTATCTGACTTATTGGTGAAGAACAACAGCTCACTACAACTCGTGGGAGAAAGCAACAGTTTTCTTTCCGGCCAGGCATGTTACTGGAGACAGAGACACTCACACCATCTTCCTTCCAGAGCTCCAAGCACTTTCCACTATCATTGACACCCAGAAGTTGTTCAGCTACCCATCATCCTATTATTGTTATTGTTAGGTTGATGGCATTTAAAATCCACTAATGGTCACAATTGCATAAACCAATCAGTTACTTGTTGCAGGCTGAATTTCACTTTGTATACGCCCACAAATGCCATGTCATTGCCCCTTCCACCTTCTCCACCTTGTAAAGTAACTGTGTAAACACGAACCACAATGTTTTCAGTAACTTGCTTTTTAAAAGTACCGCAATTCTCTCCTCAGTCCTTTGTTGTATTCAGTCTACAATTAAAAATAAAGTAAAATAAAAAGATTTAATTTTTACATGGGCTACTCTGATGGTAATGTGACACAGTGGTTAGCACTGCTGCCTCACAGCACCAGCATTTGATTCCAACCACAGGCAACTGTCTTGAGGTTTGCACATTCTCCCTGTGTCTGTGTGGGTTTCTCCCATAGTCCAAAAATGTGCAGGTTAGGTGGATTGGCCATTCTAAATTGACCATAGTGTCCAGGAATATATACGTTAGGGTTGAAATGCAGGGTTATAGAGATAGAGTAGGGAGGGGTGCTTTTGGATGCTTTTTTGGAGGGTCAGTATGGATTCGATGGGCCAAATGGCATGCTTCCACCTTGTGGGGATTCTATGATTCTATAGAACATAGAACATCACAGCACAGTACAGGCCCTTCAGCTCTTGATGTTGTGCTGACCTGTGAAATCAATCTGAAGCCCTTCTAACCTACACTATTCCATTATCATTAATATGTTTATCCAATGACCATTTAAATGTCCTTAAAGTTGAGGAGTCTACTGGTGTTGCAGGCAGGGTGTTCTATGCCCTTACTACTCTCTGAGTAACGAAACTACCTCTGACATCTGTCCTAAATCTATCAACCCTCAATTTAAAGCTATGTCCACTTGTGCCAGCCATCACTATTCGAGGAACAACGCTCTCACAGTCCACCCTATCTAATCCTCTGATCAACTTGTATGTCTCTATTAAGTCACCTCTCAAGCTTCTTCTCTCTAATGAAAAGTGCCTCAAATCCCTCAGCTTTTCTCATGGACCTTTCCTCCATTCCAGGCACCATCTTGGTAAATCTCATCTGCACCCTTTCCAATGCTTCCACATCCTTCCTTTAAAGCGGTGACCAGAACTGTATACAATATTCCAAGTACAGCAGCTGGTATACAGTTTTGTACAGCTGCAACATGACCTCATAGTTCCGAAACTCAATCCCTCTACTAATAAAAGCTAACACACCGTGTGCCTTCTTAACAACCCTGTCAACCTGGGTGGTAATTTTCAGGGATCTACGTACATGGAATCTAAGATCTCTCTGCTCATCCACACTACCAAGAATCTTACTGTTAGTCCAGTACTATGTATTCCTGTACTCCTTCCAAAATGAATCACCTCACACTTATCAGCATTAAACTCCATTTGCCACCTCTCAACCCAGCTCTGCAGCTTATCTATGTCCCTCTGTAACCTGCAACGTCCTTTGGCACTGTCCACAAGTCCACTGACCTTAGTTTCATCTGCAAATTTACTAACCCATCCTTCTATGCCCTCATTCAGCTCATTTATGAAAATGACAAACAGCAGTGGCCCCGAAACAGATCCTTGCAGTACACCACTAGTAGGTGAACTCCAAGATGAACATTTCCCATCAACCACCAGCCCCTGTCTTCTTTCAGCTAGCCAATTTCTGATCCAAACTGCTAAATCATCCTCAATGCCAGGCTTCCATATTTTCTGCATAGCCTACTGTTGGGAACCTTATCAAGCACTTTACTGAAATCCCTATATACCACACCAACTACTTTACCCTCATCCACCTGGTTGGTCACCTTCTCAAAGAACTCAATAAGGTTTGTGAGGCATGAGCTATCTCTCACAAAACCATGTTGACTATCCCTAATCAAATTATTCCTTTCTAGATGATTATAAATCCTATTTCTTATAATGTTTTCCAACACTTTACCCACAACCAAAGTAAGGCTTACTGGTCTATAATTACCAGGGTCGTCTCTACTCCCCTTCTTGAACAAGGGGACAACATTTGCTATCCTCTAGTCTTCTGGCACTATTCCTATAGACAATGATGACATAAAGATCAAAACCAAAGGTTCTGCAATCTCCTCCATATCTTCTCATAATATCTTAGCATAAATCCCATCCGGTCCAGGGAACTTATCTGTTTTCACACTTTACAGAATTGCTAACACCACCTCCTTATGAATCTCAACTCTGTTTAGTCTAATAGCTTGTATCTCAGTATTCTCCTCGACCACAGTGTGAATACTTTTTCCAGTGTGAATACTGACGTAATGTGACGTGACAGAACTAGAAGCTCTTTATCTGTGTAATTCTGGAGCAAAGTACTGGAGCTGACAAATCTATCACTGTATTAACACTGGGTAATTATATACTGGTGAGTACAAGTCTGGTCTTATATAACACTGGGTTAGTGTATACTGGTCTTTCATTATGTTACACTGAGGTACAGAACTGGAGATAAGTCTGTCACAAGAATCATAGAGGTTTAGTGCATGCAAAAGTCCCGTTGAGTTTGCACTAATCAAAAGCAACAATCTAAGTATTCTCATCTCATTTTCCAGCTCTTGGCCCATAACCTTGCATGCCTATGCATCGCAAGTGTATATCTCAGTAAATGTTATGATGGTTTCTGCCTCTACCACCCCTATAGGCAGTGAGCTCCAGATTCCCACCACCCTCTGGGTGAAAACAAATTCCTCACATCCCCTCTCATTCTCCTGTCCCTTATTTTACATCTATGGCCACTGGTCATTGATCCCTCCACCAAGGGGAAAAGTTCCTTCCTGTATACCCTGTCTATGCCCCTTATAATTTTATACAGCTCAACCATATGCTTCCTCAGTCTCCTCCACTCCACCGAAAATAACCCCAGTATATCCAATCTCTCTTCATAACTAAAAGTCTCCAGCCCAGGCAACATCCTGGTAAATCACCTTTGCACGGTCTCCAATGTTATCGCATCCCTTCTTTAATGTGGATTCCAGAAGTGCAAATAATAATCCAGCTGTGGTCTAACCAACGCCTTATACATTTCCAGCATAAACTTCCTGGCTCTTAAGTTCTATGCCCTGGTTAATAAAACTAGGAGAAAGTGAGGACTGCAGATGCTGGAGATCAGAGTTGAAGAGTGCGATGCTGGAAAAGCACAGCTGGTCAGGCAGCATCCGAGGAGCAGGAGAACTGATGTTTTGAGCATAAGCTCTTCATCTTCCTGATGAAGAACTTATGTTTGAAACATCGACTCTCCTGCTCCTCGGATGCTGCCTGATTGGGTGTCCTTGCCAGCATCACGCTCTTTGGATAACAAAAGGCAAGCAATGAATATGCCTTCTCAAGTACTTTATCTACTTGTCCTTTTAGCTTAAGGGATCAGTGGACATGCACAACAAAGTCCCTCTGATCCTTGGTGTTTCTCAGGATCCTGTCTTATGGACCTGGCCAGACCTCCACAAATTATTTTAAGAAGGTCGCCCAGACCCTAACATTTTCTTATTTTAAAGTCAGTTGTGAAGTGGGTATTCCAGGTGTGATGCAGCTGTTCAAACCACTTGGCTTTAAGCAAAACAGAATTTATTTAAACACTACTGTGGAAACACAAACAGAAGAAAACAGAATTTAGAACAACCTAATGATTGGAAAACTCAACCGACTTGAAACAGCAACTTAACTAAGGAACTGTTCCAATTCCTGCAACATTCCATAAATTCATCCCTTGGCAAAAGGTAAATTCAAACACAGGTTCTTTTCAGAGAAAAAAGTCAGCCAGGGATGATCTGCTGCAGCTTCTGCTACAGCTACACTAGCAGCTTCTCACTATTGCAACTAAACCAAACTACAAGAAACAAAAAATGGTAGAACTGGCCACTCCCCTGCCATTATTAAACTCGAGTCTGTCCAGACATTTCGGCACCTCTGCCTTTACAACCTCTCTTTAAAAAACCCAAAGACAAAATAACCTTGTTAAAGAGACAGTACTGTCACACATGCATTCCTTTGCCTTATTTGTCCTGCCCAAGTGCATCACCTCACACTTATCTGGATTGAATTCCGTTTGATACTGATCAATCAATCTGACCAGCCTGTCTATATCCTTCTGTAATCTAAGGCCAGCCTCACTGTTTATTACAGCACCAATCTTTGTATCATCCACAAATTTACTGACCAATTCTTCTACATTCAAGTCCAAATAATTTATTAGCACCATCACTAATTCCTGCGGAACCACACCAGGCACAGACGTCCATTCACAAAAAACACCTGCCAATCTTCACCCTTTGCTCCTGACATGCAGCCAATTCTGGATCCAATTAGCCAAATTTCTTTTGATCGCTTGGGCTCTTAACTTTGCTATCAATCTCCCAGGCAGGACCTTTATCAAAAGCCTTGCTGAAGTCCACGTTGATTACTGTCAATGCATTGTCCTCATTTACACACCTGGCTACCTTTTTGAAAAATCCAATCAAGTTGGTTAGACATATCCTTCCTTACAAAAGTATGCTGATTATTCTTGATTAATACCTGCCGTACCAAGAGCAGATTAATTCTCTCCTCAGAATTGCCCCAAACAGATTTGAACCTGATTATGGAGAGATTGGCCTGTAGTTTCCTGGTTTATTCCTTGCTCCCATCTTGAATAATGGTACCACATTGACTGTTCTCCAGCTCTCAGGTACATCTCCTATAGCCAAGACAAATTGAAAATTGTTTCCAGAATTCTTGCCTGATTCAACAACCTTGGAAACAGTTCATCCATCCCTGGAGACTCATCTACTTTTAAGCCTGCTAGACCACTCAGAACCTCTTTTATGTCTATGGTAATTTCTTTAAATTTATCACAGTCCTTCTCTCTGATTTCTATATCTACATCATCCTTCTCACTGGTGAACACCGACAGTGTTAGTTAGAGCTCTAACTATGTCTTCATTTTCCCTGTACAAATTATCACTGTAGTCCTTAATGAGCCTTAACCCTTTCCTAGTTATGCTTTTCCACTAATGTTCTAGTAAAACAACTTAGAATCTTTCTTTATTATACTTGCCACTATTCTTTCATGCCCTTTTATATCTCTCCTAATTTCCTTTTACAGTTTCCCTTGCACATTCTGTACTCCTCTAGGGCATCTGCTTTTTTGAGGCCTTGGTATCTGCCATAAGACTCACTTTTTCTCTCTATTCAATCCTGCGTATTCCTCGATTTCCAGGGCACATTGGATTTGCTGGTCTGACATAGCTTTAAAGGAATCTGCTCTCAGTTCACTTAGAATTTAGAATTTAATGGAGTTATGATCACTGTCTGCAAAATGCTTCCCCACTTGCCTGTTCATTTATCTAAAGTTAAGATTGTATAATTAAAGTTTACTGGTGGCTACAAGTCAGTCATTGTATATTCTTCGTTAAAAATCACACAACACCAGGTTATAGTCCAACACCGGCATCTCCAAATCATTGTATATTCTTGGTTGCACTACTCTGTCAGTGTAAAACACTGGAGTATAGATGCTCTTTCTGTGATGCCTACTACTATGAGACTGTTGGTAATGAACTAAAGGATATATCACTCTATGCTGTGTCTTGGATCAAGGTAATGGATTGATATTGATAACCCTGAATAAACTCAGTGACAACTCCTGAGTGTGTTTTAACAAACATACAGGTTGTCTGAAGTCCAGGTGTTTTAAAAAAGTCTTCATCTCTTCCAATCGCTGTTTCAGGTACAAACTCTCTGACCTGGACTTCCTGTAGGTTCTTTTGCCTTGTGGGAAGTCAGTACCTAAAGTAAATGAAGATGGAATTCAAACAAAATCAGAAGATTGTAGATGAACAAAATCCTAAACAAAACAAAAAATACTGAAAATTCTTAGCAGGTAAGAATATATTTAGCATCTATAACAAGAAAGATCCTTACATTATAGGTTGAGGACCCTTCATGGGAACTGAGGAAAGATAGTAATGTAAGAGGTTTTGAGCAAGGTAGTGGGTATAGGAAGGAGGAGAGCTTCAGAGATTAACAATAGAAAAGTTTAAAGTCCAAGGAAGTGGTAATAGGACAAGAAAGAAATAAAAGATATATTCAGATGAGGTGTGAATGGATGGATGGCAGCCAATTGAATTCCACATGAAAGAATATAAAAAGAGATAGAAACATACGATCCTACAAAAAGAACCAAAAAAATTTACCCAAGTTTCGGTTATGATCGAAAATAGTTAAATGCAGTGAGGAGTTTAGAAGGTTATCAAGTGCCAAGTGAAAGAGGAGATACTGTTCCACAAGCTTTCGTTGAGATTCAATGGAAGGCAAAGGGAGGAAATTTGAGAGTGGGTAGTATAGGAAAATTAAAATGACAAGATGCATTGATGGCTCAAGTGTAAACAAATGAATATGACTTCACACTGTTACAAAGTTGTGGTTGCACGGTGACCAGGATTGGGAGCTCAATATTCAAGGATATGCAATGTTCCAGAAAAATAGGCAAAAAGGTAAAGGAGTTGGGTCAGTGTCATTCCACCATTTGATCATGGCTGATCTCATAGAATCACAGATTCCCTACAGTGCAGAAGCAGGTTATTCTACCCACCATGTCCACGCTGACCATCCGAAGAGCATCCCACTAGACTCACACCCATACCTATCCATGTAAATCTGCACTCTCCATGGCTAAAGCATCTAACCTACACATCCCTGGACACGAGGGAAATTTAGCATTGCCAATACACTTAATATGCCCATAGAGTCCTACAGTCATAGAGATATACAGCACGGAAACAGACCCTTCTGTCAAATGGTAAATGCTGACCAGATATCCTAAATAAATAATTGAGTCCCATTTGCCAGCATTTGGCCCATATCCCTCCAAACCCTTCTTATTTACACTCACCCATCCAGATGCTTTTTAAATGTTATAGTTGTACTAGCCTCCATCACTTCCTTTGGCAGTTCATTCCATAAGCGCACTACCCTCTGCATTAAAATGTTGCCCCCTAGGCCCTTTTTTAATCTTTCTCCTCTTGTTTAAAACTGTACCCTAGCGTTTTGGACTCCCCCACCCCAGGAAAAAGACTTTGTCTATTTACCCTATCCATGCTCCTCATGATTTTATAAACCTCCAGAAGGCTAACGCTCAGCCTCCAGTGCTCCAGGGAAAATAACCCCAGGCTATTAAGCCTCTCCCTATAGCTCAATACCTCCAACCCTGACAACATCCTTGTATATCTTTTCTGAACCCTTTCAGGTTCATAACATTCTTCCTTTAACAGGGAGACCACAATCGCATGCAGTATTCCAACTCTGGCTTGTACTGCTGCAATATGACCTTCCAACTCCTGTACTCAATACTCTGACCAATAAAGGAAAGCATACCAAACGCCTTCTTCGCTATCCTATCTACCTGTGACTCCACTTTCAAGGAGCTATGAACCTGGACTCCAAGGTCTTTTTGTTCAGCAACACTCCCCCAGACCTCATCATTAAATGTATAAGTCCTGCTCTGATTTGCCTTTCCAAAATTCAGCACCACATACCTATCTAAATTAAGCTCCATTTGCCATTCCTCAGTCCATTGGCCCATCTGATCAAGAGCCTGTTGAACTCTGAGGTAACTTTCTTCACTGTTCACTACACCTCCAATTTTGGTGTCACCCGCAAATGTACTAACTATACCTCCTATGTTCTCATCCAAATCATTTACATAAATGACAAAAAGTAGTGGACCCAGAGGCATCCTTGTGGCACTCCACTGGTGACAGGCCTCCAATCTGAAAAGCAACCCTCCACCACCGCTCTCTGTCTTCTACCTTTGAGCCAATTCTGTACCCAAATTGCTAGTTCTCCTTGTATTCCATATGATCTATCGTTGCTAACCCATGTAGCATGAGGAACCTTGTCGAACACCTTAATGAAGTCCATATAGATCACATCCACCACTCTGCCCTGATCAATCTTCTTTGTTACTTCTCCAAAAACTCAATCAACTTTATGAGGCATGATTTCCGACTCACAAAAGTATGTTGACTATCCCTAATTAGTCCTTGCACTTCCAAATGCATCTTTGGACTTTGGGAGGAAACTGGAGCACCCAGAAGAAACCCACGCTGACACAGGGAAAATATGCAAACTCCACCCAAACAGTCATCTGAGGGTGGAATTGAACCAGGTTTCCTGGCGCTATGAGACAGCAGTGCTAACCACTGAATCACTATGCTGCCCCAACACAATGGCTTAGCTTGGCTTCAATTCTACTTTCTTACCCTCTGCCCATAATCTTCAACCCATTACTAATTAAAAATCTATCTCTTTAAATTTACTCAATGTCTCAGCATCCACCATACTTTGGGGTTGTGAGTTCGATAGATTCATAACTCTTTGAGAGAAGTAAGTACATATCTGTTTTAAATATGCTACCCCTTATCCTAAAACCATGACTTCTCATTCTCTCTACATCTACTTTGTCAATTTCTTTAGCATCTTATATACCTCAATTAGATCTCCGTCCATTCTTTTAAATTCTAGACAGTTTAGGTCTACAAAATGGTGAAAACTAGTGGATTTAGAATTTTTTTTAGGAAGCAAGAAATTTGTTTTGAAAGTAAATTGCCAAGAAACGTAAAAACAAACAGCAAAAGCTTCTAAGAAAGAGTAGCTAAAGTGAGTGTGGGACCCTTGGAGGGTGTGACTCAGGAATTGATGACAGGAACAGCATAATAGAAGATAATTTAAACCAACATCTTATACCAGTCTTCATGATAAAAGAATTGAAAAAACCCAAAGAAATCAGATAAGCAAGGTACTAATGGGAAGAAAGATATTGTGACAGTCTCTACCACAGGGAAGACATAAAGGAAACATTGTCAAGATCCCCCAGAATAATATTAGGGCTCACTGATACACCAACCAAAATAAATCCAAGAATGTCTGTCGGAAATTGGAAATGAGTTCAAACAATTCTTTCAGATTTCAAAAATCTGCACATTTCAATTCTATAAGCTAGGCCGCTTACTTGCGGAACGCTTCAGAGAACACCTCTGGGCCGCCCGAACCAACCAACCCAATCACCCCGTGGCTCAACACTTTAACTCCCCCTCCCACTCCACCGAGGACATGCAGGTCCTTGGACTCCTCCACCGGCAGAACACAACTACACGACGGCTGGAGGAGGAGCGCCTCATCTTCCGCCTGGGAACCCTCCAACCACAAGGTATGAATTCAGATTTCTCCAGCTTCCTCATTTCCCCTCCCCCCACCTTGTCTCAGTCGGTTCCCTCAACTCAGCACCGCCCTCCTAACCTGCAATCCTCTTCCTGACCTCTCCGCCCCCACCCCACTCCGGCCTATCACCCTCACCGTGACCTCCTTCCACCTATCCCACCTCCATCGCCCCTCCCCCTAGTCCCTCCTCCCTACCTTTTATCTTAGCCTGCTTGGCTCTCTCTCTCTTATTCCTGATGAAGGGCTTATGCTCGAAACGTCGAATTCTCTATTCCTGAGATGCTGCCTGGCCTGCTGTGCTTTGACCAGCAACACATTTGCAGCTGTGATCTCCAGCATCTGCAGACCTCATTTTTTACTAAAAAAAAAGTTAAACTAAACCTACTGAACCCTTTCCCCATTAAATTCCTGAAACCTGAAATTTAGATTTACTGATCACACCAAATGAACTTTTGTTCAGGAATGTTGTGAAAGTACCTGTCTCCTTTTTGATTGTCTGAGGTCTCCTGCTATGAACGATGGGTGGTGGAAATCCACGTTCTGTCTGTGTTAACGTTGCTGCCACACCACTTAACTCATCTCCAATCATTGGTGGCAGGGCCCAAAACTCACTCCCCATGTGATAACCCTAAAATAATAAGAAAGGGACAAGTTGGCATATTTATAAAAGCAAAATATTGTAGGTGCAGGAGATATGAAATAAAAGCAGGAAGTGCTGGAGAAACTCAGAAACTCTGGAAAAAGAAATAGCTAACATTTCCATTGGGTCACAGCACACTATAACCAGGGTCAACAGCATTCTGCAATCCAGATGTGAAGCTCAAGCCTCTTACAGGATGGAATAAACCTTAAGAGCTAAGAACATGAGGGCGTTAATCACCAGTGCCAAGACCAGAAGGGAGTGAATCTCCATAGCAAGAACCAGGAGGGAATGAATATTTTTAGTTAGTAACAGAAGCAAGTGAACAGGGAAACATGAATCCCCATATTATAAAACAGAATGGTGTGAATCCACTTAGCTAAGAACCCAGGAGCTCATGATCTCCAATGGTCTGGCATCAGAGGGAGTGAATTCAACAGCCAAGAAAAGAAAAAGAATGCACCCATATCACCAGTTACTGAATACTTGATATGCCAATGCACATTGGGATACCATGAATAAAAGGTAAAAAAAAAACCTTTTCTGACCTTTCCAGAACCCAGAGTTGCAATGGTCTGATCGATGAGGTTAGACTGTTGTCTCCGCTCTTCAATATTCTCACATTGATTCATCACCAGTTCATCAACTGGCTTGTCTAGGATTTCTAAACAGAGAATAGCCAGTTTCACCATTATAACGAAGAGGTTTCTTGTGAGGAGGAAGAGTGAGGAGGAAAAATATAAAGAGCAATTTCACAGAATACACAGGTACTTATTAAAAATAAGTTCCCTGAGTTTGCGATATCAGCTATACTGCATTAAATGTAAAAGGAATTGTTATATATAAAATGATCAAGATTTAGCTATTTCATTTCCTATCATCTTAACGGTCCATAAGTCCTTAAGGCCTAGGAGCCATTCAACCCATCAGTCTGCTCTGCCATTCAATGAGATCATGGCTGATCTGGCCATTCTCAATTCTACTTGCCTGCCTTATCTCCATAATCCTCATTGCCTTACTTTATTTATTCTATGTCATGATGCCTGAGATACTAAACTGTTCAAAATCTTTCAAAACATTATTTCCAATTCCATTAACATTAGTACCAACTTGGATGGCAATAACAAGATCCCTCCGCTCACACTCCAAATTCCTCTCCAGCCCTGAGGAGATGTCCTTCAGCCTGACACCAGGTAGGCAGGACAGCTTTTGGAAATCATGCTTACGGCTCAGCAAAAGGTATTTATCTCCCTAATTTTAAGTCCCCTACTGCTATGTTCCTATTTCCTCCCCTAGTTACATGGCACCCTCTACAATAGTATTGTAGTCAGGTTGCTCATCCTCCCTATAGTCCTTACTCTCATCTGCAGAGTTTGCAAGAACCTTGTTACTATTGCATACCTGATTTTTTTTTTAAAGATATTTTTATTAGAAATTTAATATTTTGACAGATTTACAAAAATAAACAGAACTTTCAAGCACAAACATTAATATAAAAATAGATCTTAAATATATAATCATCAAAATTCAAAGGAATGATACTAAAGAAGAAAGAAAAACAATGAAACTCAGTTAACTACTAATCTAATCCACAATTATCCAGAGTGTATAGTTGAGTCACTTACATCCTTCAAACAAGAGAAAATGTTCTCTAATACACTCATAACAGTATAATAAAAAGGAAACTATTTCCAAACAATAAGAACAAAAAAAAACATGTTTGAATGGAGATCCTCCCCCTTGTTCTCAGGGGGCCTTACTTCCTTTCTAAAGGTCCACCATATCCTCTCCCAAACAGTGTCCCACCCTTGACCCGGGCGCTCCTTAATAGGATTTAGATATAATACCGAGCTAGAGTTAACAGTGAGCGCCCCACCCCCACCCCTCCCCACCCATACCTGAGTATATCTGATAGCATCAATGCCACGTACAAACACACATAACTATAAAATTACAACTCCAACAAATTACAGTTAAGTATAATAACATAAAATAGCAAGGGAAAACAACCCTGCTCCCAGAAGCAAAAGTAAAGTAGAGTAAAGTATCCACTTCT
Organism: Hemiscyllium ocellatum; assembly: GCF_020745735.1. Taxonomy (NCBI): domain Eukaryota; kingdom Metazoa; phylum Chordata; class Chondrichthyes; order Orectolobiformes; family Hemiscylliidae; genus Hemiscyllium; species Hemiscyllium ocellatum. Next base: position 36,719,198 of record NC_083425.1, read on the forward strand.
CCCCACGGAGTGTGGAAGAGGCAAGCCAACATAAATTGTCTCTTACGATTTATTTAAATGAGTCTAAAAGTTCCTTAGCCTCTTCTGGTGATCTAAAATTATACTCGGATCCTTCGTGGTTAAAGCATAACGTCGCTGGGTAGCGTAAGGTGTATTGAATATTTAAGTTCCTTAGACATTTCTTCACCTCATCAAACGCCTTCCTCCTTCGTGCCAAAGCCGGGGAGAAGTCCTGAAATAACATAATCTTGGATCCTTCATGGATCATGGCTTTAGGATCCTTTCCAAGCTTTCTGGAGGCATCCAGGAGTATCTGCCTCTCCCTATAACTCTGCAGCCAGAACAGGACCGGGCGTGGGCGCTGGTTTGGGCCAGATCCGCGTACTGCGACCCGGTAGGCCCACTCCACCCTTACCCGGTCAGTTTCAGCCCCCAGGTTTAAAAGCTGGGGCAGCCATCGCTCCAGAAATACTGCTAACTGTCCCTTCTCTTCTTGTTCAGGGAGGCCCAGAAGACGGATATTCTTTCTCCGATTTCTATTATCCAGGTCATCCATGTAGATTTCAAAGGCCCTGACTCTCTGCTCCAGAGCTCGCACCTGTTCTGCAGCTGTTTGAGCTGCAGCCTCGGAGGTCGTGGCCTTTAGCTCCGCCCCCTTCACTCGGCCCTGCAGTTCCTCAATAGCCTGGCTGTGCTTTTGTAACTTTTCTTCGAATGAGTTCCATCTCTGTCTGGATTCTGCGATGAAATTGACGAGTGTCGTTTCCAGCCTGGCAATCATCTCTACAAGGCCTGTTTTTACATCAGCTGCAGCCGGAGGAGGAGAGGAGGGTGGGGGAGGGGTCTTTGTTTTCTGAGAGCTGCGGGGTCCCTTTGGTTTACTCATTATCCACTTAATATTAAACTGCTTAAATATAATAGTAAGCAGCTAATTAAGGTTAGAAAATTTTTTTGGGTGGTTTGGTAAGTGTGGTGGAGGTGAGTAACTCACTTTACCCAGGTTTTGGGAAGAGCACTGTAAACTCAGACTTGCTGAGTCGCCGCCATCTTGGATCTCCTGCATACCTGATAATGGCGTTGTTGAAGAGCGGTTCCACCCAACCATATCACAGGCCTCATACTATTCATATAATATAACCATGATCTTACTTTTTGAAAAAAGTATGTAATTTGAATTTTAAGGAATCAATAATAATCGCTTCCACCATCTTGCTTGGCATTTTGTTTCTTGGTTTGACCTCTTCTGCTTTGTTAGATTATTCCCACAGATTTATTTGGGTGCACTGAACTCTAACCCTCATTCTGTCAAATGCAGGTCATGTCCTTTGGTTGTCCTGTTCTAGAATCCACAAAGAAACCATCCCTCAATCTTTTGATTCCTCATGTAAATGTTGACAATTGACACAATCATTCCTGATCATCTAACCCCCTCAGCCTTTCAATCGTTTCAGTTCCTTTCATGTGTCAACAGCTGTAATATATTTCCAATATTGTGATGTTTAGTACTGCAAAAGGACTCTTGTAGTGCAGTGGTAGTGTGCTAGCTTTCGACCAGAAGGCTGGGTTCAAGTCACACCTGCTCCAGAGGTGTGTATTAACATCCTGGAATAGGTTGAGCAGAAAATATCTTGCATTCAGGGTTCTAACTGTGGAAGAAGCAATGATTTATAAAATGGCAGAATTATAGTTCAACATCTAACTTGCTTTGTTCACTGCCATGAAGCAGTGTTACAGTAGATGCAATTTGTTCTTAATCGGGATCCACTGACATCTTTCATTTTAGGACCACAGGAAGTGGAGGAGGCCACTTAGCCTCTCCAGTTTGTTCCCCCATTGAATTAGACTACGATGATCTGCAAACCAGATCTCAGCCATTGCCATTACTCTTTAGCATTCTTGATATCAACAGTTTATCAATTTCAGATTTTACATTAACAATTGATCTGACATTGCAGAGAGAATTTACAATTTGTTTTTATTTGTTTATGGAATGTGGGAATTATTGGTTGGGCCAGTATTTATTGTCCATTCCTAGCTGCCCTTGACTAAGTTGCAGTGAGCTGCTTTCTTGAAGTGCTGGAGTCCAGTTGGTGTTGGGAGTGTTTGGTTGGTTGGGGGGGGGGGAGGTTTCCAGGATTTTGACCCAGTGACAATGAGGAATGGTGTTGTTGAAGGAGCATGAATGAGTTGCTGCAGTACACTCTGCATCAATGGTGAAGGGTGTGAATGTTTAAAGTGGTGGATGGCATGCCAATTAATAGTCTACTTTCCCCAGATGGTGTCAAGCTTTGAGTGCTGTTACATCATCTTACTTGCTTTTATAGCCTCAGTATTTACATGGCTGTTCCAGTTCAGTTTCTGGTCAATGGTTAAACCCCAGCATGTTGATGGTAAGGGAAATTCAGTGATGTTATTGCTATAGAATGTCAAGCAGAAATGGCTACTTTATTTCTTTATTAGAGATGGTCATTGCCCTGGCATTGTCTTCCCTGGATATTACTTGCTATTTATCACAAGCAAGAATGCTGCCCAGTTTTCACTCAATAAAGACACCAACAGACGTTCATGAGGAGTCATGAACAAAGCTGGAAATTGAGCAAACATCCTCACTTCTGACATTATGATGGAGGGAGGGTTATTCATGAAACAGCTGAAGACAGTTGGACCTAGGTACACTACTCTGAAAAACAGTGATGTTCTAAGACTTGAGAAGATTAACTTCCAGCAGGACTCCAACAATGATATTTGGATATGAAATTGGCTAGGGTAGAAGTAGCAGAGAGTAATGAAGAACAGAAGAAGGATGCTATCGAGTCCTCCTGAGATTAGGATTATTGCTTTTATTATTTATAAATGGTATAAACATGGCTATAGAAACATCATTTTAACATGCTGTATAGCATGCAAAATTATACTTTTCATTGTATCTCAGTAATGTGACAACAATAAAAACAACTCAAAATCAAATTCAAACTCATTCCCAAAAATGAGTGTTATGTAAAGTTGAGTCGAAAAGTGTGGCACTGGAAAAGTACAGCAGGTCAGGCATAATCTGAGGGGCAACAGATTCGATGTTTTGAGCATAAGCTCTTCACCAGGAATGTGGAGGGTGAAGGGGGATGAGAGATAAATGGGGGGGGGGGGAGCAGTACCAAGTTAGAGGATTGGATCTGGGATGAGATGGGGGGAGGGGAGATTTGGAAACTAGTAGATTTGGAGTGAGGTAGGGGTGGGGGTTCTCTTGGCCTAGTAATGTAAATTTAGCAATGTAGTAAATGGTGAGGAGTGCAGCAGAGAAATAAGGAGGACATCGACATACTGCTAAACTGAGTAAACATGTGACAGATACAGTTCAATGTGAAGTGTAAATTGATGGACTGTAAAAAGAAAATCAGAGCTTGTGAGGTTTGCTGGCTAGGCCAGCATTCACTACCCACTCGTAATTGCCCTTAAAAAGGTAGTGGTGAGTTGTCTTTCTGAACCACAGTCATCCACCCAAAATGCCATTAAGGAGGGAGTTTCCAGGATTTTGATCTAGCAACACTGAAGGATCAGCAAAATATATCTATTGCCTTTGTCCTCTAGATGGCTATGGCTATAGGTTTGGAAGAAGCTGCCTTAGAAAACTTGGTGAATATTTGACCTGCATCTTGTATATGGTACGCAGTACTGCTATTTCGTGTTGGTGGCAGGAGTGAACAGTTATAGATGTGGTGTCAGACAAATAGGCTGCTCTTTCCTGGATGCTATCAAACTGCTTCATTGTTGTTGCAGCTGCATTCATCCAGGCAAGTAAGAAATACTCCATCACACTCCTATTGTACTTGTGGCTTTCAGTATTCTGGCTATAGGATTCCTAGTCTCTGACCTGCTTGTGTTCACACAGTATTTATATGGCTAGTCCAATTTGATTACTGGTCAATGGTAACCTTCAGGATGGTGATAATTGGAGACTCAGTAGTAGCAATGCCACTGAATGTCAAGAAGTTACATTTACATTCTCTTTTTCTGGAGATGGTCATTGCCAAGAATTTCCATGAGGTCAACCCAAAGCTGGATGTTGTCCAGGTTTTGCTGCATTTGGACTTTGGCTGCTTCAGTATCTAAGGAGTTGGAGATGGTACTGAACATTATGAAATCATCAGTAAACATCTCAATTTCTGATCTTATGATGGAGGGAGGCCATATGTGAAACAGCTGAAGGTAATTGGGTCTAGGACACTACCCTGAGGAACTCCTGAAGAGATGGAATGGGGCTGAGATAAATGAGCTCTGACAACCACAATCATCATCTTTTGTGCTAGGTATGATTCAAATGTTCAGAGGAGTACCACGAAGCGACAGAACAATCTAAATGGTACAAATCTGATCAATACAGAGCTCAAAATTCAGAAATTTTTCACCATATCAGAACAAGATGATAAGGTTGAGAAAACATACTGATTATTTGGTTCTGCAAGCGGGGCACAGATTACAAAACAAGGAAGTTATGCTTAGTCATAACATTCACTCATTAAGCCTCAGAATTGGGTACAATTTGGGGCACCAGACTATGAGAAGAATTTCAAGGCTTTTCAAAGGCAAGGGTGCAGAAAAGATCTGACAGAATGTGAAAATGGTTTAAAATTCTTAACTTGGAAGGCAATGCTTCAATCTCTAAGACTAGCTTTATTCAGTTCTACTTACTGGAGATCAGTTGTTGTGTTCTCTTTCTCTCTGCCATGTGCCACTGCCAATTTGCCAAGGCATGGTCCTGATTTTGTGATTTGGCATAAATAATGTCTTTGGATTTCTTTTCATAAACCTGCAGCTCCTGAGGTGTGGCTTCAGCAGGAAAATGTTCTGAGATCGCACTGGCCAACTAAACAACAGAGAAATAGAAAGTTAAGAGGATAACCATTATTGTGGTTCTGTTCGCCGAGCTGGGAATTTGTGTTGCAGATGTTTCATCCCCTTGTCTAGGTGACATCCTCAGTGCTTGGGATCCTCCTGTGAAGTGCTTCTGTGATCTTTCCTCTGGCATTTGTAGTGGTTTGAATCTGCTGCTTCCGGTTGTCAGTTTCAGCTGTCGGCTGCAGTGGCCGGTATATTGAGTCCAGGTTGATGTGTTTGTTGATTGAATCTGTGGATGAGTGCCATGCCTCTAGGAATTCCCTGTTCTCTGTTTGGCTTGTCCTATAATAGTAGTGTTGTCTCAGTCGAATTCATGTTGCTTGTCATCTGTGTGTGTGGCTACTAAGGATAGCTGGTCGTGTCAATTCGTGGCTAGTTGGTGTTCATGGATGCGGATCGTTAGCTGTCTTCCTGTTTGTCCTATGTAGTGTTTTGCGCAGTCCTTGCATGGGATTTTGTACACAACATTGGTTTTGCTCATTCCTAGACGTGATGGTACAGAGAACCACCTAACGGAGAATTCAGCACAAAGGTATACAGGAAAGTCACACACACAGACCAAGTCCTGAACTACGAAAGCAACCACCCCAACACACACAAAAGAAGTTGCATCGAGACACTATTCAAAAGGGCCACAACACACTGCAGTACGCCAGAACTGCAAAAAGAGGAAGAAGAACACCTACACAATGTATTCGCCAAAAACCCGCGCAATTTCATCAACAGTTGCCTAAGGGAAAGACAATGGAATGAGGACATGCCACAACCCAAAGGACTAGCCACACTACCATACATCAAAAGCATTTCCAAACTGACAGCCTACTGCAATCACTAGGACTCATAACAGCACACAAACCAACAGCCACTCTCAGACAACAACTCACCAGAACGAAGGACCCAATACTCAGCATGAGCAAAACCAATGTAGTGTACAAAATCCCACGCAAGGACTGCACAAAACACTACATAGGACAAACAGGAAGACAGCTAACGATCCGCATCCATGAACATCAACTAGCCACGAAACGGAACGACCAGCTATCCTTAGTAGCCACACATGCAGATGACAAGCAACATGAATTCGACTGTGACAACACTACTATTATAGGACAAGCCAAACAGAGAACAGCCAGGGAATTCCTAGAGGCATGGCACTCATCCACAGATTCAATCAATAAGCACATCGACCTGGACCCAATATACCGACCACTGCAACGGACAGTTGCAACTGACAACCTGAAGTGGCAGATTCAAACCACTACAAATGCTGGAGGAAAGATCACAGAAACGCTTCACAGGAGGCTCCCAAGCACTGAGGATGTCACCTAGAAAGGGGACAAAACGTCTGCAACACAAATTCCCAGCTCAGTGAACAGAACCACAACAACGAGCACCCAAGCTACAAATCTTCTCCCAAACTTTGAATAACCATTATGCAATTTAGCACTGGGCCAAGCAATAATTTGTGGAGAATGGATCAGATGCCCGTCATGTCGGGATCTAGGCTCAAGTCGTCAAAGAATGAAAGCCTCTTTGGAAGTAAAAAGGTAACATTCAGCTGACCATTTCCTGCCTATATTTATAGGCAGGAAATGGTCAGCTGAATGTTATCTTTTTACTCAAACTCATGAATAAGCACAGATAATGGATAACCAGATGTCCACATTCCCACCTGCCCACTTATTCCTAAGTGCCCTCCTACCCACCCATATGTAAAGATTCCCTTCTACACTTTTCCGCAAGCAGACATCTGTTCATGTGACCACCCACCAATTTGTCCACTATTGGCCATGTCATGAATTTAAAAGGATAATTGGAGAAAGAAAACCAGAAAATGACTTTATAACTACCTTAGCTGATTCTTGTCTAGGTGATAGAACATAGAACATAGAACATAGAAGGATACAGCGCAGTACAGGCCCTTCGGCCCTCGATGTTGCGCCGACCGAATCCTACCTAACCTATACTAGCCCAATAACTTCCAAATGCCTATCCAATGCCCGCTTAAATGACCATAAAGAAGGAGAGTTCACCACTGATACGGGCAGGGCATTCCATGAACTCACAACCCGCTGTGTGAAGAATCTACCCCTAACATCTGTCCTATACCTACCTCCCCTTAATTTAAAGCTATGTCCCCTAGTAACACCTGACTCCATTAGCGGTAAAAGGTTCTTAGTATCTACCCTATCTAAACCCCTAATCATCTTATACACTTCTATCAGATCTCCCCTAAACCTTCTCTTCTCCAATGAGAACAGCCCCAAGTGCCTCAGCCTTTCCTCATAAGATTTTCCTACCATTCCAGGCAACATCCTGGTAAACCTCCTCTGCACTCGTTCTAAAGCTTCCACATCCTTCCTATAGTATGGCGACCAAAACTGCACACAATACTCCAGATGAGGCCTCACCAGAGTCTTATACAACTGCAACATGACCTCAGGACTCCGGAACTCAATTCCTCTGCCAATAAAGCCCAGTACACCATATGCCTTCCTCACAGCACTATTTACCTGGGTGGCAACTTTCAGAGATCTGTGTACATGGACACCAAGATCCCTCTGCTCATCCACACTACCAAGTAGCCTACCATTAGCCCAGTAATCCATCATCTTGTTATTCCTACCAAAGTGAACGACTTCGCACTTAGCTACATTGAATTCCATTTGCCACATTTCCGCCCAGCTCTGCAACTTATCTATATCCCTCTGTAACCTACCACTTCCTTCCTCACTATCCACAACTCCACCGACTTTTGTGTCATCCGCAAACTTGCTTACCCAGCTTACAAGTCCTTCCTCTAGATCATTTATAAAGATAACAAAAAGCAATGGTCCCAAAACAGATCCTTGTGGTACACCGCTAGTAACTGCGCTCCAAGATGAACATAATCCATCAACTACTACCCTCTGTCTCCTTCCAGCCAGCCAATTTCTATTCCAAACCTCTAATGTATCCTCAATGCCATACCTCCGAAGTTTTAGCATTAGCCTACCATGGGGAACCTTATCGAACGCCTTACTAAAATCCATATACACAACATCTACTGCTTTACCCTCGTCCACTTCCTTAGTCACCTTCTCAAAGAACTCAATAAGGTTTGTGAGGCACGACCTGCCCTTCACAAAACCATGCTGGCTATCCCTGATCACGTTATTCCTACCCAGATGTTCATAAATCTTATCCCTTACCATTCTCTCTAAGACTTTGCCCACCACTGAAGTCAGACTCACTGGCCTATAGTTACTAGGGCTATCCCTACTCCCTTTCTTGAACAATGGGACCACATTCGCTATCCTCCAGTCCTCTGGTACTATTCCCGTTGACAATGACGACATAAAAATCCAGGCCAATGGCTCTGCTATCTCCTCCCTAGCTTCCCATAGAATCCTGGGGTAAATGCCATCAGGCCCAGGAGACTTATCTATATTCATCCTTTCCAATATTCCCAAAACCTCTTCCCTGCATATTTCCAGGGCATCCATTCTAATTATTTGTGATTCCATATTCACATCAGCAACAGTGTCCTGTTCCTGAGTGAATACTGATGAAAAGTACTGATTTAATGTCTCTCCAATCTCCTCCACCTCCACACACAACTTCCCACTACTATCCTTGACTGGACTGGTACCTACCCTAGTCATCCTTTTATTCTTGACATACCTATAGAAAGCCTTTGGGTTTTCCCTAATCCTACCAGCTAAAGACTTTTCATGTCCCCTTCTCGCTTCTCTTAGCTCCCTCTTTAGCTCCTTCCTGGCTACCTTATAACTCTCAATCGCCCCTACTGAACCTTCACGCCTCATCTTTACATATGCCGCCTTCTTCCCTTTCACAAGGGACTCCAATTCCTTACTAAACCACGGCTGCCTCACAAGGCCCTTTACACCATGCCTGACTGGTACATACCTATCAAGGACACGCAGTAGCTGCTCCTTGAACAATCCCCACATCTCATTAGTGTTCTTCTCTTGAAGCCTGTTTTTCCAATCCACACATCCTAAGTCATGCCTCACTGCATCATAATTTCCCCGCCCCCAGCTATAGCTCTTGCCCTGCGGCGCACGATTATCCCTCTCCATCACTAAAGTAAAAGTCACCGAGTTGTGGTCACTGTCCCCGAAGTGCTCACCTACCTCCAAGTCTAACACCTGGCCTGGTTCATTACCTAGAACCAAATCCAATATAGCCTCCCCTCTTGTTGGCCTGTCGACATATTGTGTCAGGAAACCCTCCTGCACACATTGTACAAACACCGACCCATCTAATGAACTCGAGCTATAGCTCTCCCAGTCAATATCTGGGAAGTTAAAGTCCCCCATAACAACCACCCTGCTACCTTCACTCTTTTCCTGAATCATCCTCGCAATATTATCCTCTACTTCTCTAGGACTATTAGGAGGCCTGTAGAAAACACCGAACAGGGTGACCTCACCTTTCCTATTTCTAACCTCAGCCCAAACTACCTCAGATGGCAAGTCCTCTTCCATCGTCCATTCCACTGCTGTGATACTATCTTTGACAAGTAATGCCACGCCTCCCCCTTTTTTACCCCCATGTCTGATCCTACTAAAACATTTGAACCCTGGAACGTGCAACAGCCATTCTTGTCCCTGTTCTACCCACGTCTCTGTAATGGCCACAACATCGAAGTCCCAGGTACCAACCCATGATCTTGCAGACCATGTATATAGCATTTAAGGTTACTTATCTTTTTCCATTTGGGAACCATGTGGTGCTTTACTAAGCTGAGGGAAAAGAGTTAATGTCTAACATCCCAACCAGATAATCTGTTTTTCAGAATGTTTGTTGTGAGGTTAATATTAGCCAGGACATCATTTTTTTAATATCCAGGTAAGGTGATAAATGGGGGTTTTAATTTAATGTCACTACTGATGTATGGCACCTAAACTGAATTGTCAGCTTGCTTTATCTGCTCAAACCTCTAGAATGATGCTCCAAATCACGAGCTTCTGGTACAGAGGCCAAAGTACTAGAAACTGCAATAAGGTTATTATAATTTTAATGATAAGTTGATATATAAATGGCAGCATTATTGAGGCTATCTGTCTGGTTATAGTATAAACTCAACATTGTCACAATGTGCTTGGAGCTTTACTTTCCATCTAAACTGTTATGATAAAGGTATAAAATATATTATAACCATTATAATGTAATTATTACATTTGGAATTTGGATTTTTAAATTGAGGTAAACTTAAAAATGTACAGTTTCAGTTGTGTGAAGGTAACTTTTCTAAGACATCAGAAAGTTATTTGGAATATCAAACCAAAGATATAATTTCCGGTGACAAGTGGGCCCTGCAGGGTTCAGTGTTGGGGCCGCAGCTGTTCACTTCATATATTAATGATCTGGATGAAGGGACTGGAGGCATTCTGGCAAAGTTTGCCGATGGTACGAAGTTAGGTGGACAAGCAGATAGTACAGGGGAGGTGTGGAGGCTGCAGAAAGATTCAGACAGTTTAGGAGACTGGTCCAGAAAACGGCTGATGAAATTCAACATGAGCAAATGCAAATTATTGCACCCATGGACTGCTTTCTAAATGGTGATAAAATTCATAAAGCCAAAGTACAAAGGGATCTGGGAGTGCTAGTCCAGGATTCTCTAAAGGTTAACTTGCAGGTTGAGTCCATGATTAAGAAGCGAATGTAATGTTGTCATTTATCTCAAGAGGGTTGGAATATAAAATTTATAAAGCTCTAGTAAGGCCCCATTCAAAATATGGTATCCAATTATGGGCCTCACACCTCAGGAAGGACATACTAGCACTGGAGTATGTCCAGCAGAGATTCACACGGATGATCCCTGGAATGGTAGGCCTAACATATGATGAATGGCTAAGGATCCTGGGATTGTATTCATTAGAGTTTAGAAAGTTGAAGGGTGAATTAATAGAAACTTACAAGATAATGCATGGCTTAGAAAGGGTGACGCTGGGAAGTTGTTTCTGTTAAGTGGGGAGACTAGAACCCGTGGGCGCAGCCTTAGAATTAAAGAAGGTCAATTTAGAATGGAAATGCGCAGACATTTCTTCAGCCAGAGATTGGTAGGCCTGTGGAATTCATTGCCATGGAGCACAGTGGAGGCTGGACTTTAAATGTTTCAAGGTAGAGATTGATAAATTCATGATCTCACAAGGAATCAATGGCTGAGGGAAGTGTGTGGGTAAGTGGAGTTGAAATGCCCATCAGCCATGATTAAATGACAGAGTGGACTCAGTGGGCTGAATAGTCTTATTTCCACTCCTATGTCTTATGGTCTAAGGAGGCATATGACTTAATTAAAGTGCTTAGCAAGATACCTGTTATGCTAACTGATGGAGTGTTTACAAAGTTGAACTAGAGTGATGAACAGAAAGAAAGAGACCAGGGATGACTGTTTTTGAAGTCAGTTCAGAATTAGGTTTCAATTCAGGAGAACAATTTCATCCTAGCAAAAGGGTTTTAGTTTTGAGAGTTTGTGTAGACACTTTCAAGCTGTCAGAACTGAAAAGAGGTTTTGATTATCAGAACTGAAAAAAAGTTTCCAGGCCATCAAACTAGCAAGTGCCAGCAAAGTAAGAGATTACAGAGTTAAGATAGTTGTGACTCTTCTCTGGAATTAAGTTTTTACAAATTATATTGCTGTTAATGTTAAGATTTTTCTAAAAATTATAAATAGAGATCTTTGTTTTCTTCCCCCATTTTTGCTATAAACCTTTGTTCTTTCAGTAAAGAACATTAGCATCTTCGTTCAGTATTCAGTGACTAACCATCACAGCACCAACTGCAAAAATTAAACTTATGATCTATCAAGCTAGGTTTCACTCTGGGATCTGACTTGTCTAATATTATCATTAGGTGGGATCATAACATTGTCTTGGCAGTGTTTGCTGTAACAATCTAGAGGAGGCTTTATATTAAATCTAACCCTCGTTGTACTTTGGCGTGTTTGATGTACACAACATAGAGAGTGCCTTATTTTGTATCAATTCTTTATTGTACTTGTTCTGTGTGTGTTTGACGGAATGCTTGCAGTGGGAACTTTACTCAATATTCAATTGTATCTTATCCAGGCAGACATAATGCTAAGTCTAGTTGCTTCAAATTGAAATGTGTTATCTCAATACATTGATAATAATGTGGTTGCAAAAGTAACAGCACGTTTATAAACAAGTAACAAAAGAAAGAGCACAGCAAGTAATTTGGAAAATTAAATTAGGATTCTCTACAAGCTCCAACCTCATTGTCTACCACCCCAAACAGCTTATTTCAACACCAAAGTTCATAAATCAGTCTTTCCTGGTGACCAAATAGAGGGATATGGGCCAAGTGCTGGCAAATGGGACTAGATTAACTTTGGATTTCAGGATGGCATGGACAATTTGGACTGAAGGGTCTGTTTCTGTGCTGGACATCTCTGTGACTCAATGACCCACTTTTTCAACTGTTCCAACTTCAAATTCAAATGTTAAGTCTTCTTTTAGAACTGCATTCGTTCAATGTGGCCCTCAAGATTTATAAACGAGCCAATTTAGATAAACCATATCCCAAGTTCTCATGACTATTTGTATGTTTTAGTTCATATCAGAAATAATAGTATGCTTGTACTCTACCTCAGAAAGTCCTCTTGCAAGCAATTCCTGCCTAAATTCTTCCATGGTTCCAAGGATGCTGTGAGGCAGTACTCTCCCCTCTGTGTCAAAGCGAGGACCCCCAGAACCTGTAGGTTTAAGATGTGATGATATACACTGTTAGCAACAGTTGATTGTTGCTAGGTATTACCCAGAGGAAAGCTTTAAAGGTTAAAATAATTCACAGTATTCAATATGTTCACACCCCTGAGATACCAAGCATGATCACATTACAAAGTCAAAACATCACATAAAGAGTTGTTCATCCCTAACAAGAAAATATAAGGCTTAGCCACCGCGAGGTCTGTATACTTTGATTGCAAATTTTTTTCCTTCTACATTAAAAGCCGCAATTTCATGTTGGATTGTTTTGCCATCAGCGTAACATATTTTGTGTTACAACAGTGAATATTGGCAAACTATTCAGTCTTATGAATCTTTGCAGCCACATCCAATCATACTCTGACCTCACATCCAGCAGTACAGTATTGGGTGCAGTCCTGGACAACCTTTCTTGATCTATCCCTGGGGCACTATCTTAATTATTCTGCCCCTAGCTGTTCATCACCATAGGCTTTTTCATGTCCGAGCAGAGAACTGTATGTATCATGAACACGTCAGTGCAAGTTGACAACCGCACAATCCTGACGAGTTGGTAATCATTATCCAATGGTATGACACTTCCAGGACTACATCATTCCTGAGACTGGGTGCAGAAGAATGTACTTTCTATCTGAGCCATGTGAAGTACACACAATTGCTGGATAGACTGCAGACTTTCATGCTCCATCAGCAGCCAAAAGCTGAAGATTGTCCAAGAAATCCAATTGAAGATTTAGCATTCACATTATCTAGAATATGTTAAAAAAAATTCCACGTACAACATTTTTCTTGAATCGTTCTCTTACACTCCAAATATGTCAGTATGGAAGGACTTAATTGGAACAAGATTTTAAAAAACATGCACAAAGATCGCCAAGCTTAAATTTTATGGATATGAAGAATGAATTAATGAGAATGATGAAGAAATGTACTAATTTCTCAGAAAGCCTTCATGCCGTCAAAATCAATCTATTTCACAGCAGAAATATGATGAATACTTACCACTTAAGTCTGAAGCTCAGAGAATGGTTTGTGTCAACAAATATAAGTGGTGGATAGAGAGAAGGCCAATGTAATTTGTGTGATTGATGGGGGAGTGCACTAAAAGACAAGCTCTGCCAGTCCACAAGCCATATCAAAAGTGTAAATGGCTTATTTAAAACAGTCAATTTGATTTTCATCATTATTAATTACAACAAAAAAGAATTTCACCAGGTTTTTTCTAATAAAGTCAAAAATATCTTGTTTATTTAAAACAGACTTATTCTTTAGATAAGTGTCAAAACTAGTTATCAACTAAGCTTCAATGCAGAACTAAACTATAAGCCCCTAAATCTGAACACACACACACACATATTTTGATTCTGAGATAAAACAAGACACTGCTCGAATAAAGTATTATAGATGGGATTAAATTAGGACAAAAAGTGCCCTTGTGCATTAAATGTCTAAACTAAAAAGGTAGAATGAGTTGAATTCTCATTGTGCATTTGGTTTCCTACTAATGTAATTAAGTTGCAGACTGATGCAAGATTCTCTGTTTGGACCTATAGGCCCTTGGATTGAATGAACAGTTCAGCTTTCAGAGTTATGAGGACATCTGAGATATTGATTTCTGGAAGTTTCTCAGATTCCCTGATAATATTTCACTGAGATATCTCTTTTGCCGGTTTTCTTCTAAAGCTTATAATTTACTCCCCGGGGGGGCGGGGGGGGGGGGATGTTTTTCTTCCTGCTAGTTTTCTTCTGACTCCTAACTCTGTGGCAATACATAAACTAAAAATTCAGATGCTATTGCTGGGTGATTGCACCATAGATCCTAGGATTTCTGCTCAGGTTGGTTTGACAAGCTATTAAGACTGTAAAAGCAATCTCTTTTTAAGAGCTCTTCTTTTCCAAAATAATTTGCTTTTTCAGTAAATGGCAAATAACCCCCCTTGATGCTTGACTTTTTCCAAGAAATCACATTAAATCCCCCTTCAACCCTAATGTACAAATTCTCATAATCCATACGTTTATATGAAAAATACAAAATCGAACTCCAGTAAACCTGCGTGACATATACAGCTTCTTCCAGGTCACTAAAACCAATTATGAATCTAAAACAAGCGGCCTGTCCCGTGACTCCAAGCTGAAGTTAGCAATACAGTTCTCAAAGATAATTTGCTATCTGAGACCAGTGGAAGGAGCACTATCAAGACTTCTCAAGTCAAAGTTCAATTGAAATATTGGACAAAACAATCCAAAGAATCCCTCAAAAGCTTGAGAAATCAAAGTTGGGAATGCTGACAACCATGCTGAACCACTAAAGGAAATCCAAATGAGAAATAATAAGGCATTCAGTCTGGACAACACATCAGCACAGCTTTATACAGCTTACAGTTATGAGCTTCTACTCAAATTCTCAGTCTTTTATGTAAAAGGTTAAGCAGAAGAGGTGCTACCTCCTGAACTCCAAAATGCATCATTTTTCACTTTTCAAGAAACAGTTAAGTTGATTTTTGGGAATTATTAAAGCATATCCCTTCTTTCTACAATGTGGAAGATTCTCACATTGATCATTTTGAAATGTATCTTAATCAAAAAGCATCCTTCCAAAGACCCAATGCGGTTTCTGGTCATCCAGAGGAATTACAGACATGATGTCTGTCACTGGACAAAAGTTTCTGGATAAACAATGGTCTTTACTTATCATAAGAACTTCATGAACTGTAACTCTTTGGAAAGTCCAGGAAGTAACAAGTCCAATAAAATTTGTTACCTTCCGGTGCCTCTTGCATGATGGTTCAATAGCATCTGTCCTTTTATAGTGAATTGGATGCTGAGCCCTTGCATATCCAGATGGACATCAAGCAAGGATATGTGACTGCATCAACTCACTTCACTTCAGCCTGTTCATGACCAACCGCCAAAATGGGACATGGTTGAGTTTTGATTCAATGGAAAGCTTTTCAACATCAACAAACGGAGAGCCAACAATAAAGCAACTCTCCATTAAATCCATGACTTATAAAATATCAAATACTGTGCAGCTGCAGTCTACACTGTGTAATCTAATCTGTTAATCAATCTTCTACCCATACTGATATATTACCCCTACTTCATGAGCCCTTATCTTGTGTTTTTAATCTTCTGAGTGGCATACCATGAAAAGCCTTTTGGAAATGTAAGCATACTCTATCTATTGGTTGTCCTTTATCTATCCAAACTTTAATTGAGCAAAAGGCTTTAAATTTGTCAAATATAATTTACTTTTCATAAAAACATGTTAATTTTGTCTGATCATAGTATGATTTTTCTAAATGCATTATGGAAGATTTCCCTGAGTTATAAATTCCAATACTTTCTATATTACTTACATCAGACTAATTGGCTTATAGTTTCCTATTTCCTTTCTCCTTCCTTTCTAGAATAGCAGTGTTACAGTTGTTTCCTTTCCATTTGCAGGAAACTTGATAAAATCTAGGCAATTTTGAAAAATCATAAGTGCAGTTATCTATTTTAGAACCTTAGGACATAGACCATCGTATCCTAGGAATTTATTAGATTTTAGATTTATTTAGATTTATTAAATCTTCAGTACCTTTCCTCTACTAATATTAATTACGTAGGTTCTTCACTCATAAGCTCCTAAATTAACTTCTATTTCTGATATTTTCTGATTTCTAATGTGAAGTCAGATATGAAGTATTTGTTCAATTTCTCTGTCAGTTACTCATTTCCCATGATATCTTCTCCTAACTGTGTCTTTAAAGGAACTGATGTTTACTTTAGCTATTCTCCTTTAAGTGTACCTGTAAAAGCTCTTCAAATCTGTGTTTATATTTCTGGCTAGTTTGCTCTCGTTCCATGTTTTCTTTCTCTTATTTGTCAACGTTTAGTGTTCACTTGCTTGTTACTAAAAAAATTCCAATCCTCAATCTTGCTACTATTCTTTGCAACAATATAAATCTCTTTTCAATTTAACATTACCTTTAACCTCCTTAGTAAGTCATGGATTGATCTTTTTTGTTCAGATTTTCTTTTTGAATGGAAGGCATTTTGTTGAACATTTTGAATTATCCATTTAAATATTTGCCATTGTAATTTTTCTGTTTTAACCTTTGGTCTATGTACACAAACAATATTAATCAGCTCTTCCTTCATACCTATATGATCAGTTCTGCTTTAGATTCACCATTTTTTTGTGATTGAAATATGTAATTTTCAAACTTAATTTGTAATTCAGTTGTTTCATGCTCACTATTTCTTACTGAATCATTTCCTTTGAGATTACTAATTAACCCTGCTGCATTGCGCAATATTAAATCTAAAATAGGTTTATTCCTAGTCAGTTCCATAGCCTATTGCTCTACAGCTTATAATTCCAGGAAACTATCATGAAAAGTATTCTACAAACTCCACCTTTAATCCATCTTCAACAATTTGACTTGTCCAACATTTTGAAGATTAAAGTCTCTGACAATTGTTACATCACAATTGTTAAAAACTCCTATAATATCTTATTTAATACTTTGTCCAAAAGTATATCAACTATTGGGAATTGTATAAATTACTTCCAGCAGTATTTCCTAATCTTTGCTATTTCAAATATCTCCTCATACTGATATTACTTTCTGATCTTCGGAATCAAAATCCTTACTTTCTGTCTTTATATGATTCTTTACCTTTGAGGTTCTACTTTTAATTCAGATTCTATACTCCCAACACAAACAGGTAAACATTCACACTTTACATATAATATGCCCACACATACTGACTCATTCCCTACACACAGAGATGTAAACTTCTCCCACATACAGACAGTAACACAGAAAGATGCATACACAGACACACAAACATACTTCTCACACAGGTGTATATACTTGCACTTCTCCCAGCTGGACACAGATACATACATATTTTAAAATGCCAAATCACTTCACCATTACAAAGCCTTTGAATGAAAACTAAGGAGAAGATAGGGAAAGAGCAGAGGATCTTACTTCATTTCATGAACAATTACTAACCTGAATAGTCCATGGTTTTCAGTTCATCCGTAGATGAAGCAGCTTTGGCTATAATACGTTTCACTTCCCTTTCTTTCCTTGGTTTTGGCTTTCGAATCACCAATCTGCTGGTGATAGGTGTTGTCTTTAAAGGCTTCCGAGGAGCATGCAGCTACGAGGAACACCAAGGAACAACAAATTTAATTGTTTGTTACAGTTAGTCACAACTCCAACTAGGTAAAGTTTTAGCATTTTGATCAGGCAATTTCCACATTGTAAGTACTCTAATCTAATCTAATCTAATTTCCTATTTTATTAACTTCAACAAAACATATACTATTAAGTTTTCCACTATTACCTCATTTTCTTATAACACGGGATTACACGAGAATGAAACTATTGCATTATAGCAGAACCGACTGTACCTTACAAGTGCATGAGGGTATCAGAACAGAGTGCAGAACGGCTGCAAAAAATGTGCAGAGAGAGAGAGATCAACATTAACATTTGAGAGGTCCATTTGAAAGTATGACAACAGCAGGGAAGAAGCTGTTCTTCAATCTGTTCATTCATGTATTCAAACTTTTATATTTTTGCCCGACAGAAGAGAGTGGATGAAAGTATTGGCAGGGTGGGCGGGGTCTTTAATTATGTTGGTTGCTCACCTGAGGCAGCGGGAAATACAGATGAAGTCAATGGAAGGAACACTGGTTTGCATGGGGTGTACTGGGCTGTGTTCACTTTCTGTAGCTTCTTGTGGTCTTGGGAAGAGCAGTTTCCAAACCATGCTTTGATGCATCCAGATAGGATGCAAAGTAAAAATTGCTAAGAGTTTTTATGTACATGCCAAATTTCCTTAGCCTCCTGAGGAAGTAGAAGCATTATTTTGCTTTCTTGACTACTGCGTTGATATGGGTGGATCAGGACAGATTGTAAGTGATCATCACACCACTGATGCAGATGGGGCATTCCCGCCACTCTGCTTCCTGAAGTCAATGGCCAGCTCCTTTGTTTTGCTGACATTGATGGAGAGATTTCTGTCTTACATCATGCTGCTAAGCACTCAATCTCTTTCTTGTACTCTGTGTAATCGTTGTTTGAGATTTGATCTACAACAGTGGTGTCATCAGCAAACTTGTACTCATGCAATGTGCTTTAGTATTATGAAGATAAAGCTAAAATTTGACATATCAGAGACATTAGGGTCGATGGTGGCCATGGTGAGATATAGCTAGGTTGCACTTTTGATGCTGATGCTCAGAGTATTAAACTTCCAGATACCCGTTGGTGAAAGAGAAGACCAGAAGCCAATGTTTAGCAGTTTTAGATTTATTCATGGAGTGAAATATTACATGTCTACAACTCTAACTGTACTTTCACACCAGTCAGCACATTTATCTTAGTTGTATTTTGAGAGAAATCAAATAAACAAAATAACTAAACAATAATCATGATGGGTGGAAAAGATGCACTCCAAGTTTCATTGTCAGCACTTTAAAGCACCATTATAACAAAAATCATGAACAGAGTAAACTTATGAAATTGGATTAACATATAAATTTCCAGGACTGACGATGTACTTCAGCTCCTGTGGAACTCACTGATCACAGAAAGCCCCGAATGTACCAATGACCATTGTATGCTACTTATACAAGGACATCAGGCCTGGACCCAGTAGTAAATGTTTCTTAAAGGAGCACTGCAATGAAAATCAGATTTCTTATTGTGACGATGCTACTCCTTTAACAAAGTTATGCTATCCTTGGCATTTTTCCCAGAGAGGTTGTAAAAGCAGTGATTCTGAAAAATCTAAGTTTGAAGGATTTTAAGTCCAATTTGATTAGAGCTAACATATACTGCCTTAGGGAAAGGGCTTTCAAGTTTAAAAACAAAACACTTGTGCAATGAAAGGGGAGCAGCCAATTCTCCCAGTTCAGCTTTTCTTTGGTTCGGTTTGACTTTAGCAGTCTGGCTGTTCACTGAAAGCAGGCAGTCAGTTTTGTCTGCTGGTCCAAGAAACAGCTCCATTGAAGAAGGTGTTCCATGCTGAATCTCTCCGTCATCTCACTCTCTCCTGTACAACCCTGTGTTTGATTTTACCTTTTTGCCAAGGGGTGCTTATGGGGATCGTGGCAGAAATTTGAAACAGCATCATTACATTTGGATAGTCTGTTGGGTTTTCAGATAGATTAAGTTATTCTCTATTATGTTGTCTTTTGTTTGTGTTTCATTTGGTAATCTTGCAAATATATTATGTTTTGTTTAAAACTAAGCAGTTGGGCCAGTTACATCCCTCCGGGAATGTCCACTTTACACCTGTTTGAAATAACTAACAAAGTTAAGGTCCGGGCTGCTTTCTTGAAATATTTTGAGGGGTTCTGATCTGGTTCATGACATTATAGAGCCTTATCAAATTTAACTTAAAACAATGTTCCTAGGGCTGATGATGTGGTCGTGAAAGGCTTCAAGCATACTAGCAGACCTGTGCTCACTCTTCAAAGATGCTCAGATGTGAATGTAACCACGAAAGAGAGGAAGGCAGTTGGATCTAACAACCTCTAACATGGCCCATTGAGATGTTCATGGCCAAGCCCAGAATCATATGTTTCTCTTCATTGATATTTTTAATCAAAAGCCCCTTAAACAGACATTGTAACATAAATCATAATATGTTTGTGTTTTTTTTAAAGAAATTAAATTAACATTTTGTGAGGAGATAATACACTCAAAGGGAAGGTGATGACCTATGATATTATCACTGAACTGTTAATCCAGAGACTCAGGTAATGTTCTGGGGACCCTGGTTTGAATCCCACCATGGCAGATGGTGGAATTTGATTTCAATAAATATTTGGAATTAAGAATCTAATGACTACAAAAATCCATTGCCAATTGTTGGAAAAACCCATCTGGTTCACTAATGTCCTTTAGGGAAGGAAACTGCCATCCTTATCTGGTCTGGCCGATATGTGACTCTCAACAAACGTCAAGAACACTTAGCTAAAGTGCTGAAGAATTACACAATCAATTCTCTCAATCTGAATATATGTAACCTTAAAAAAAAGAAAAAAAACACATTGCAAGCACTTCCCTGACTACACTTATATAGGTAAGTGCAGTCCTCCCGGTCAAATGATAGAATAGAGATGTTAGAGAAACAGACTGCGGTCTTCCTTGTCAAAGATGGCATACAGTTTGAGAAAAATGAAGAAGGATAATTTATCTTCGTCACAATCACAAATAATGTCTTATGTGACTTGATAAAGGGACTTTCATTAACAG
Organism: Hemiscyllium ocellatum; assembly: GCF_020745735.1. Lineage (NCBI taxonomy): Eukaryota > Metazoa > Chordata > Chondrichthyes > Orectolobiformes > Hemiscylliidae > Hemiscyllium > Hemiscyllium ocellatum. The sequence goes on from NC_083425.1 coordinate 36,740,097, forward strand.
TGACAGGAACAGAAATTTGATTACAAGTAATCTAACTTGGAATTCTGAGAAAGGTGTACACAGATCTGGGTGATTACAAACGTACCTGGATTTTGGAAAGGAAAAAAGGAGATTGGAGATATGTCAGGGCAGTAGTTTGCAAGGACAGAGTAGTGAGGTATTTGAGGAGGTAGGTGATAATAAGATTTGAAGGAGAAGAAAACAGTTAACAATATCAGCTAATGTGGGCCAGGAAATAAAGTTGTATCATTCGCTATTTGGTCAGAATAGGGTCTTTGGAACAAGAAAAAGTCTTGTGGACAAGACAAGTTTGAGGAGAGGTGGAGTTGGAAAGAAGGAATAGGAGAAACTAGAACAAGGAAAAGTTGAGTGGACATTTTGCCATGTGTCCTGAGCAAGGGAGTGAATCAGCAGAAATAGCTGATTGGTCTCAAATCCTTGTAACAAAAGAGTGTACAATGACCCTTGAACCTGTTAGAGATGAGGGTGAAAGAGACAAGTGACAGGGATTTCAGAAGACATCCTATAGTGAAGAAGCAATGACCTTTGATTAGATTAGATTACTTACAGTATGGAAACAGGCCCTTCGGCCCAACAAGTCCACACCGACCCGCCGAAGCGCAACCCACCTATACCCCTACATATACCCCTTACCTAACACTACGGGCAATTTAGCGTGGCCAATTCACCTGACCCGCATCTTCGGACTGTGGGAGGAAACCGGAGCACCCGGAGGAAACCCACGCAGACACGGGGAGAACGTGCAAACTCCACACAGTCAGTCGCCTGGAGCAGGAATTGAACCCGGGTCTCTGGTGCTGTGAGGCAGCAGTGCTAACCACTGTGCCACCGTGCCGCCCACCTTTTCTTTAAGGTTACATATATTCAGATTGAGAGAATTGATTGTGTAATTCTTCAGCACTTTAGCTAAGTGTTCTTGACTTTTGGCCACACAGTGCAGGGTGGTTGTGGGGGGAGGTGTGGTGGGTGGGGGGGTGAAGGAGGGGTTAGGGGTGGCGGGGTGGGGTTTCAGAGTGTTTTTTTAATTCTGCAACAGGATTAGGATGTCACTGGCTAGGCAGCATTTATTGCCCATCCCTAATTGCCCAGAGGACAGTTGAGAGTCAACCACATTGCTGTGGGTTTGGAGTCACATATCGGTCAGACCAGATAAGGATAGCAGTTTCCTTCCCTAAAAGACGTTAGTGAACCAAATGGGTTTTTCCAACAATTGGCAATGGATTTATAGTAGTCATTAGATTCTTAATTCCAGGTATTTATTGAAATCAAATTCCACCATCTGCCATGGTGGGATTCAAACCAGGGTCCCCAGAACATTACCTGAGTCTCTGGATTAACAGTTCCGTGATAATATCATAGGTCATCGCCTTCCCTTACAGTGTATTATCTCCTCACAAAATGTTAATTTAATTTCTTTAAAAAAAAACACAAACATATTATAATTTATGTTTCAATGTCTGTTTAAGGGGCTTTTGAGATTTAAAAATAATGAGGGGTATAGATAGGGTTAATCGATAAGTGTCTTTTCCCCTCGGGTGGGAGATTTCAAGACCCAGTGGTCATATTTTTAAGGTGATAGGAGAGAGATTTAAAAAGGCAGGAACACTTTTTTTTACACAAAGGTTGGTTCGTGTGTGGAATGAACTTCCTGAGGAAGTGGAGGATGAGGGCACAATTACAACATTTAAAAGACACTTCGATAAGTACATGACTAGGAAAGGTTTGGAGGGATATCGGTACAACGCAGGCAGGTGGGACTAGTTTAGTTTGGGATGAAGTTTGGCATGGACTAGTTGGACCAAAGTGTCTGTTTCTGTACTGTATGACTCTAAGAGAAGCCATACGATATCTTTGCAATTCACAATGATCTGGAAAAATGTGCAGCTTTGGCAGAAGACAGTGTAATTTAATAGTATTTTACATAGTCCAGCCAGAACTGCAATTGAATGGTCAAGTCAGTAATTTGCCATAGACACTCAAGTCTGCACCCATCCAGGCAAGTGAAGAGTGTTTAACCATGCTTTGAATTCCTGATTCTCAATGGTTAGAGATGAAGATTATTTCATTCTATCTTGTTTGATATGGCCATGAATGATTAATAATTTTTGACCAACAATTACATTGTATTTCCTTAATTGTAGGCAAAGCACGATACTTATTCATCATACAATTTACTCAGCTTGTAATCCAACCCTTATTTGAAAGGGAGAAACACCTGCTATACTTAATTCCATATCACAGAATGAGAAATTGTAGCATTTCAAAGTTGAATAAGCAATTTTACATCATTAAATACTTATCAAGTACCTGCCATTTGCCACTTTCAGAGGAAAGTTGAAGGTGCTTACTATGTGAAGAGGGGAAAAGTAAAATAACAGCTGTGTTCTGCATTAGACTAATTTTATTTGTAGTATTTTAGAAAGTGAGAAATAGTTATAATTTGCTAAATGTATTCTTCGTATTAGAGTTAAGATCTGCAATAGTGTGTGGTTAGTTTTCTGACTCCATAATTCTTTTGGATGTATATCACTCAAGACAATGTACTTTCTGAATGTCTAAGTATACTTCACTAACTAGACTTTTACACATTGATTATCATTATGCATTTTTTCTTTATACACTGTTCAGCTTTTTTTTAAGTAAAAATTGTATCTCCTTAATTCAACACACTCTGGTTTGGCAGCTTCTGTGGTCTAGTATCTACATTATATCTGGCTTTCCAAAATACCAGCAGTGTTTTGTGTCCTTCTCTTCAAAAATGTTTTTCTTGTTGCACCAGTGCAAATCTTTCAGTAAGCTTATGTGGATTGATTTCCAAGTGATTTTCATCCTCTATAAACAGCAACATAATCGGCCCATTTAAATTCATTGTTTAGGTCATTAGGGCAGATGTCCAGTCTGTATTCTCAGAAAGCAGAATAGTCATTAGCAGCATGAAGACTGCAACACTGAGAAAGCAGCTGGAAGTCTACTTGCATGTAAGGAAATCATCCGTATTTTCCAAAATAAATGCACATTTTAGAGAGTCATACAGATATACAGCAAGGAAACAGACCCTTTGGTCCAACTCATCCATGCCGAATAAATATCCTAAATTAATTTAGTCCCACTTGCTAGCACTTGGTCCATATCCCTCTAAACCCTTCCTATTCACCTACTAATCCAGACACCTTTTATGTGTTGTAATTGTATCAGCCTCCACCACTTCCTCTGGCAGCTCATTCCAAACATGCACCATCCTTTGTATGAAAATGTTGCTCCCTTAGAACCCTTTTAAATCTTTCCCATTTCACCCTAAATCTATGTCCTTTAGTTCTGGACTCCCCCACTCAAGGGAAGAGACTTTGTCTCTTTATCCCATTCATGCTCCTCATGATTTTATAAACTTCTATCAATTCACTCCTCGTGTTGCACAGTAGTTTTTAAATATGTTTAAAAACTCTTGTGCTGACCGTGACATTGACTTCCTATGGGGCAGTAATACCTCCAATCCATTAAAGGCAGAGAAGCACACTCCCAAAGACGGCCTCAAAAAGCGAACTGTCACTGATAAGGTGGCTGATTTAAACTCTTACCAATTTAAACAACTTGAAGAAGATGGACTCAGGGAGTCATGAGGACATGACAGTGTACATCCTCCTACCTGAACTAATGAGTAAAGAAAATATTGTAAATGATTAAAAAAAAGGAACAAACCGTGATGAAGTGGATGCCTCACAAATAATTGACATCATGGGGAACCAATCAAAAGGTAATAGCAAATAATGTTATTAAGGTGATTGGTTTATTTCAAAGTAATAAGCAGGAATTGAGCACATGGAACTTAGTCAATTTGAGATTGACGATGAACTCTTCATGCACAAACAAGCTAATTAGAGTTCAGTATGTGTCTGAACATACCCTGGGAGTAATGGCTTTCAAGGATTAATAAGGCCTGCCTCATGTGTAAAAAGACAGAAGGACAACTTCAGTCAATGCAACATGGGACAGTACCCTAGTCTGATGCAAATTGTGATCCACTGAATCTTCTGCTTTATTAAGTATTAATTTCATTCTACTTGCTTTGGTAAACTCAAGAAAACTTGTGAAATGATACCTGGAATAGGTACCGTAATTAATCAAGACTAGTAAACTTCAGGTTGGCTCTCTCACACTCAATTTACAATTATAATTCACATAGATTAGATTAGATTCCCTACAGGCCCTTCGGCCCAACCAGTCCACACTGACCCTCCAAAGAATATTCTCCATTCCTGAAGAAGGGCTTATGCCTGAAACGTCGAATCTCTTGTTCCTTGGATGCTGCCTGACCTGCTGCGCTTTTCCAGCAACACATTTTCAGCTCTGATCTCCAGCATCTGCAATCCTCACTTTCTCTTCCAAAGAGTAACCCACCCAGGCCCATTTCCCTCTGACTAATGAACCTAAAACTGTGGGCAATTTAGTATAGCCAAATCACCTGACCTGTACATCTTTGGACTGTGGAAGGAAACCGGAGCACCCGGTGGAAACCCATGCAGACATGGGGAGAATGTGCATACTCCACACAGACAGTCGCTTCAGGCTCGAATTGAACCTGGGACCCTGGTGCTATGAGGCAGCAGTGCTAACCACTGAGCCTGTGAGGTCTTGTAATGAAAGTGAATCCAAAAATCTTGTATCTTGGTAATATTTCCACTTTGACTTTTGATGCCAGTGTTGTCGTTGTACTAAAACAGCTTGGCATGAACCTTTGCTGCATTTAGTGCATTCAACTTTTTTTTTATCATGTGGAATGAATTAAATTTTCTAAAGATTAGCTTCCATGGTGGTGCAACTTACAAAAGAAGAGGGAAACATTCCCTTAGCTTTTCTAGGTGAAGATTAAAAAGCATCAGCCTAGTCTGTTGCAATCACGTGCTGGCTTCCACCAACATTTGAGGATGTAGGTTTGCGTACTGAGCTGGAAGGTTCATTTTCAGACGTTTCATCACCGTCATCAGTGAGCCTCCAGATGGACCATTGGTGGTATGGCCCACTTTCTATTTATGTGTTTATGTTTTCTTGGGTTAGTGATGCCATTTCCTGTTCTTTTTCTCAGGGGGTGGTAAATGGGATACAAGTCAATGTGTTGATTGATAGAGTTCCGGTTGGAATGCCATGCTTCTAGGAATTCTCATGTGTGTCTCTGTTTGGCTTGTCCTAGGATGGATGCGTTGTCCCAGTTGAAGTGGTGTCTTTCCTCATCTGTATGTAAGGATACTAGTGAGAGTGGGTCATGTTGTTTTTGTGGCTAGTTGTTCACATATCCTGGTGGTTAGTTTTCTGCTGTTGTCCAAAGTAGTGTTTGTCACAATTCTTGCAAGGTATTTGGGACAACACATCCATCCTAGGACAAGCCAAACAGAGACATGCATGAGAATTCCTAGAAGCACGGTATTCCAACTGAAATTCCCTCAACAAACACATTGACTTGGATCCCATTTACCACCCCCTGAGAAAAAGAACAGGAAATGACATTACCACAGGAAATGACTTCCACCAAGCCAGGAAACCTAAACACATAAAGAGAAAGCAGGCCATACCACCAGTGCTTCATCCGAGGCTCACTAATGATGTTACCTAGTATGGTGATGAAACATCTGAAAACGAACCTCCCAGCTCAGCAAGCAAAGCTACATCCAAAATCTCAACCTGAGCTACAAATCTTGCTACCAACATTTGAGTTTAGGAGTGCTCAAAGTCGAGGTAATGCAGAGGAAGCTCAGGCTTCTGTAATGCAAATTCAACAGCAATTGCGCATGTGGATTCTACTGTGCAAAATGGAATGAAAGATGCCACTGCAGTCCAACAAACTTATTTCCACAGGAATAGCCAAAATCATATCCAAACACAATCACTAAAATTATAGAAGTGGAATGTTTCTCTGTACCTGAGTCAAATCTTCTGGTTTTATTGCCAAGGCCATGATGTCTTCTCCATTCAATACATCTTCCTTTTGTGGCTCTTCTTTAATGGGGACAATCTCCTCAATTTCTTTCTTATTTTCCTTCTTTTTCTCTGCTGAACAACACAATCATTCACAGAACATTGTAGGGCAAACCTTAATTAATAAATTTTGCAATGCACTTTTTGCTCCGCTTTGTGGAGAAAACAAAACAGGTCAAAAATATGTAGCATGAGAAAAATCCCAAGGTGCATCACAGAAACACTATAAAACAAATTATGACACTGAACTACAAAACGATATAGTAGGTGAGATGACCAAAGGCTTTGTCAAAGAGGTGAATGTCGTGATTGTAATGAGGTCAGCCAGTTGGAAATCATAGAATATGAGTTCTCTGATTGGAGCTGTTAATTGATCCAATAAGGGAGCCCTAGCTGAAATAAAAAAAAGGGGAGTGTCAAAGATATTGGCACTCTAGTACCTGACATGAAATGAGGCAGTACTAAAGTCAATGGTTCATAATGTGTAAATAAAACGTGACTTGGTGACTTACTGGCTTCTGCAGAGTTATTTCAGAAGAGTTTAAAGGAGAAAAGTGAAGTAGAGATGTATAATGGAAATTCCAGGATTTAGAGCCTCGGCATTTGTTGGCACAAACATCCCTGGAGACTTGATTAAAATCAGGACTGAACAAAACATTGGAATTGGTTGCCTTTACTTGTCCCATCATTCACTCTCAGGACAGATACAACACAGATTAGGTACAGGGTAATGCTCCCCTACACTGATCTATCAAGCACTTTGAAGTGGGTTAGCAGCATAACGCTCTCATCATAATGTCTTGTGAAACTTTGAGCACATGGAGTACAAAAAGAAATTCCACAAGGGATATAAAAATCAACACAAAGTTTTTACAAATACATTAAGAAAAAGAGAGTGATCAGGAGCAATATGGATCTCTTGGTAAGTGATATTGTCAATGGAAACAAAGAAAATGTTTGCATATTGCATAACTATTTTGTGTTGATATTTACATGAGGAGGTGGCAGAAGACTGCACATTTCAAGCAAACAAAAATCAAATCAACAAAATTAACAAAAATAAGATAATATAATGGAAAAGGAGGGACTTCTCCCCAGGAGCAGATGGTTTCCATCTCCAGATTTTACTGAACATGATGTGTCTGTATTCGTCTAAAGTTCAATCGATTCTGAAACTGTTCCAAAATATTGCAAAATTTCACCTTTCTCTTTGCTTTTTAATAATGGCTAGAAAAAGAAACAAATAATTTATAGACCTCATAACAAGACATTCCTAGAATATCATTAGAATATATGTTTGTGGTTTATATAAATGATATGGAAGTCCTCCTTGCTAACGCCTGGTAGCTTGCTCCAAATTGGGAGAGCTGTCTCACAAATTGTGAAGTTACAACCTGACTTTGTAGGTTTGGTATGATTCCATGTCTGTGATAATGTCCTAGACATCACCATTACCATCCCTGGAATGTCTTGTCCGAATGGCAAGGCAGACATATCACGCTTAACATAATGAAACGTTAACATGGTATCACAGGAATTTTGTAGTACAAAGTATGACACTAGACCACAAAGGAAGTGTTGTGTTGGATAATCAAATGCTTCGTTAAGGGGGTGGGTTTAACGAGCAAAGTAAATTGGAAAGGTGGAGAAGTATATGGAGAGAATTTTAGAGTCCGAGGCTAAGGCAACTGAAGGCACATTCACTAATGGTGTAGCAGTTATGATTAGGAATTGCAGTTGTGGGAAAATGGCTATTTACAAATTGTTAGCTGAAGTCGTAGCTCATGGAATTGAAGGCTAATTATTGACCTGAGAAAATTGTTCTAATGGAGGAGTTAATATGTCAGGATGATAGGCAGGTACTCTGGTGATTGGTGGTGTATAATATGGCAATTTTGGGCCTTATAATTCACCATACTTGTTAAAAACTTAGAAAACCCAACAGGTCATTTCCTGGGACTTGATGCCCAAGAAGATGGTGGAAACATAAATGATCAGTTATTTGAAAGGTTCACTGGTGGACACTTGACAGAAATAAACATACAGGATTACGGAGATGGAGTGGGACTGACTGAATTGCTCTGCAGAGAGCTAGCATAGATTTGGTGGGCTGAATGATGTCATTCAGTAACTCTTATTCTGTGACCATATTTGAATTTGTCCACACAAAGAAGTAAGAAGTATGATGGAAATTACAAGGAAATTTAGATAGATTAAATGTATGAATAAAACTGTGAGAGTTAGGTTTCAATAGAGGCACATGTGAAAACCTAAAAAGAAAAAACATTTTTAAATGGTAAAAAAGTTAGAAATGCTGAATGTCCAAAGGGACATATGGACTCATTTACACAATCATTAAAATGTCACAAATAGTGACCTCTTTCATCACACATCCTTGAATGTGTTATCATCTCCAAATATGTCCCTATGTATCCTGGAATGTGTGTTTGGACCTTCCAATGAAGTTATCACCCCGGCAGATGTACCAAACCAAGTTTTGTCAAAAGTCACAAAGGAAATTCTGTGACTGCCAAGTATACACTTTCCCTCTTTTGTTCTTCTCAACCGGTTTTCAGCCTTTGATCTGATTAATTCTCTCGTAGGAGGTCTCCAGCGTCGTCGAACTGGGTTTGTAGACCCACGCCACCTGCAGAGGGTCTTCACAGTGCAGGGACATGCCACATCAGTCAGGTGGAACTGGGAGGTGCCAGGTGAGGCCCCAGGGACTGGTGTACCTAGTGCTGGAGCATCCTCCATGCCTCACTCCGGTGGGATGGGGAGAGAGAACCCCCCTCCCCCCGCCTCCCCCTCACTCGTACCTGGTGAGCTCCGCACGGTGGTGTCTTTCCGGGAGCCTTTCGCTGGAGTCCGTGTCCCCATCGTCTCAAGCCAAAGCCCGAAGGCTGACACCGCAGAGCAGAGCAGAGCAGAGCGCGGCCCGTCACCGGGAACAGCCCACCCCCGAGCACGGCCGCTGTCTCCAGGCAACCGACACTTCCGCCGCCTCCTCAGCAACCAGACAACAACAAGCGCAGCACGGCCTGCTCACAGAGAGTTAGAGGCTCACTGCAGACACTGAGCGGGAGTTAGTCTGGACTATTACAAAGATGGTTATTACGGGGGGGATACTCGGTTATTTCACAGCGGGAGTCAGAAGAAGTGAGGTTTTATTAATGGAGACGGGTTAGACTGGGTTATCAGGGGTAAAAACAATAACTGCAGATAGGGAAACTAGATTCTGGATTAGTGGTGCTGGAGCACAGCAGTTCAGGCAGCATCCAACGAGCAGCTAAATCGATGTTTCAGGCCTGGGTTAGCAAGGACAGGGGAATGGGGATTAGACTGGGTTAGTGGGGACAAGGGAGAGGGGTTAGACTGGGTTAGCAGAGACAGGGGAGTGGGGATTAGATAGGGTTAGCAGAGACAAGGGAGAGGGGTTAGACTGGGTTATCAGAGACAAGGGAGAGAGGATTAGACTGGGTTAGCGGGGACACGGGAGTGGGGATTAGACTGGGTTATCAGGGACAAGGGACAGGGGATTAGACTGGGTTAGCGGGGGCAAGGGAGTGGGTATAGACTGGGTTAGCAGAGACAGGGGAGTGAGGATTAGACTGGGTTAGCAGGGACAGGGAGTGGGGATTAGACTGGGTTAGCAGGGACAGGGAGTGGGGATTAGACTGGGTTAGCAGAGACAAGGGAGAGGGGTTAGACTGAGTTATCAGAGACAGGGGAGTGGGGATTAGACTGGGTTAGCAAGGACAGGGGAGTGAGGATTAGACTGGGTTAGCAAGGACAGGGGAGTGAGGATTAGACTGAGTTAGCGGGGACAGGGGAGTGAGGATTAGACTGGGTTATCAGAGACAAGGGAGAGGGGATTAGACTGGGTTAGCGGGGACAAGGGAGAGGGGTTAGACTGGGTTATCAGAGACAAGGGAGAGGGGATTAGACTGGGTTAGCAGAGACAGGGGAGTGGGGATTAGACTGGGTTAGCAGAGACAGGGGAGTGGGGATTAGACTGGGTTAGCAGAGACAAGGGAGAGGGGTTAGACTGGGTTATCAGAGACAAGGGACAGGGGATTAGACTGGGTTAGCGGGGACAAGGGAGTGGGTATAGACTGGGTTAGCAGAGAGAGGGGAGTGGGGATTAGACTGGGTTCACGGGGACAGGGAAGAGGGGATTAGACTAGGTTAGCAGGGACAGGGGAGTGGGGATTAGACTGGGTTAGCGGGGACAGGGGAGTGGGGATTAGTCTCGGTTAGCAGGGACAGGGGAGTGGGGATTAGACTGGGTTAGTGGGGACAGGGGAGTGGGGATTAGACTGGGTTAGTGGGGACAGGGGAGTGGGGATTAGACTGGGTTACCAGAGACAGGGGAGTGGGGATTAGACTGGGTTAACAGAGACATGGGAGTGGGGATTAGACTGGGTTAGCGGGGACGGGGGAGTGGGGATTAGACTGGGTTAGCGGGGACAGGGGAGTGGGGATTAGACTCGGTTACCAGGGACAGGGGAGTGGGGATTAGACTGGGTTAATGGGGACACGGGAGTGGGAATTAGACTGGGTTAGTGGGGACAGGGGAGTGGGAATTAGACTGGGTTAGCAGGGACAGGGGAGTGGGGATTAGACTGAGTTAGCAGAGACAGGGGAGTGGGATTAGACTGGGTTAGCAGAGACAGGGGAGTGGGGATTAGACTGGGTTAGCAGAGACGTGGGAGTGGGGATTAGACTGGGTTAGCGGGGACAGGGGAGTGGGGATTAGACTGGGTTAGCAGAGACAGGGGAGTGGGGATTAGACTGGGTTGGCAGAGACAGGGGAGTGGGGATTAGACTCGGTTAGCAGGGACGGGGAGTGGGGATTAGACTGGGTTAGTGGGGACAGGGGAGTGGGGATTAGACTGGGTTAGCGGGGACAAGGAGTGGGGATTAGACTGAGTTAGCGGGGACAAGGAGTGGGGATTAGACTGAGTTAGCGGGGACATGGAGTGGGGATTAGACTGGGTTAGTGGGGACAGGGGAGTGGGGATTAGACTGGGTTAGCAGGGACAGGGAGTGGGGATTAGACTGAGTTAGCAGAGACAGGGGAGTGGGGATTAGACTGGGTTAGCAGGGACAGGGGATTGGGGATTAGACTGGGTTAACAGGGACATGGAGTGGGGATTAGACTGGGTTAGCAGAGACAGGGGAGTGGGATTAGACTGGGTTAGCAGAGACAGGGGAGTGGTGATTAGACTGGGTTAGCAGGGACAGGGGATTGGGGATTAGACTGGGTTAGCAGGCACAGGGGAGTGGACTGGGTTGGCAGGGACAGGGAATTGGGGATTAGACTAGGTTAGCAGGGACAGGGGATTGGGGAGTAGACTGGGTCAGCGGGGATGGGGATTGGCGATTAGACTAGGTCAGTGGGTACAGGGGAGTGGGGATTAGACTGGGTCAGCGGGGATGGGGGAGCGGAATTAGACTGGGTCAGTGGGAATGGGGGAGTGGGGAGTAGGCTGGGTCAGCGGGGACAGGGGAATGTGGATTAGAATGGGTCCGTGGGGACAGGGGAGTGAGGATTAGACTGGGTCAGCGGGGTCGGGGAGTGGGGATTATACTGGGGCAGCGGGGACAGTGGAGTGGGGTGTAGACTTTGTTAACTGGGACAGGGGATTCGGGATTCAGTCTAGATTATTACAAACAGTGAGTCATTTAGACTAGTTTCTTGAGAGGGAGAGAGAATGAGACAAAATGAGGCCTTTTGGCCCATCAAGTCTGCACTGGTTTTCTGGAATAGAATAGAATATCCTTTTATTGTCACATTTACTCCGGTACAGAAGTACAGGAATACAGCAAAAGGTGTTTACAATGGCTGCTTCTAATAGCACCATCTTAGGTACAAGTACCTCAATACCACTCTCATGCAAAAGAGGAATACAAGGAAATGTAATAACATTAGTTGCAGCGTCTAAAATTTGTTAGAAATAAAATATTTATAACATGTTTACTGTCCAGTAGAGAATTTGAAATCGACAACATATTGTTGCAGCTCAGTGAGCACGTCGAGTGATTGTAACAGGCCCCATTTTAACCACTGTCCCGCTCCACTCAAAGCCTCCAGTCCACTCTGCACTGACACTCAGCTGCACCTAAGTAAGTTGTGCTGCTCCAATGACTTGGTGTCATTTTTCTGCATTATCCCATAATTCTGAATATTGCTTTTTAAAAATTAATCATCTCATGCTGTCTTGAATGCCTCAATCAATCTGGCTGTCAGCATAATTCCAGGCACTGTGTTCCAGACCTGAACTACTCACTGTGTGAAAAAGCTTTTCTCACATCACAATTGCTTCTTTTGGAAATTTCCTTTTCATTCTTGATCAATGTCAGAGACCATTTGTGCTCTGCCAATCCCCTTCAGTGAAATCTCCTCCTATCCTTCTCCTTCCATGAAAGCCATCCCAATTTCACCAACCAATCTTCATGTCTGAAGTTTACAATCTTTGAACCATTCTTGTAAAATTCTTCTGCACACTCTGAAACATGTTTGCATCCTTCCTAGTGTGGAATACTAGAAGTGTACAAAATACTCCAGCTGAGGTCCAACTATTGTGTTATACAAGTTCATAATAACCTCCTTGCTCCTGCACTCCATGCCTCTATTAATAGATCTGACATGGAGGTGCCAGTGTTGGACTGGGGTGAACTAAGTCAAAAATCACACAATACTAGGTTACAGTCAAAAATCACACAACACTAGGATATGGTCCAACAGGTTTAATTAGAAGCACACTAGCTTTCGGAGCGCCGCTCCTTCATCAGGTGATTGTACAGTATAAGATCATGATCACAGAATTTGTAGCTAAAGTAGTCCAGTGTCACAGAGATATGATACATTAAACAATTTTAGATTAAATCTTTCATCTTTTAAAATTGGATATGTTGGTTTCTGTTCTTTGATATGTAAATACCAAAATTACTTTTAAATTATATTCTCAAAATAGTTCAGCTTTTCTAACAATAGGTGTGAAGTCTGTCTGTGTCCTAATGTTTAGTCAGACTGACAAGCCCTCTGCATAGTTTTACAGAGTTTTACATGGATTCATGCAGTTTTTGAGCAAACTAAAATGTAGTTCTGCAAAAGTAAATTCACCCCTAAACTTTTACGTGTGCGTGTGCAGGAGAGACAGAGTGAGTGTGCAATAGGTGTGTGCATGTAGGTGTGAGTGCATGTGAAAGCATATGTGTGTAAGCCTGGTTAAATTGTGTGTGAGTGTGATAGGTTATGTGTCTGTGAGAGGGGGCATGTGTGTGTATTAGTGCAGGGGGGTGTCTGTGTGTGCATATGTGAGAGAGCTTGTGTCTGACAGAGGATCTGCATGGCTGTGTGAGTATGTAGGAATGTGTGTGTGTCTGTGTATATATATCGTGTAGTGGGGTCACCTGTAGTGTGATATAACCCAAGGTCTCAATTGAGGCCATTACCACGGGTTCCGAACTTTGCTATCAGCTTCTGCTCAGCCACTCTGCGTTGTTGCTTGTCCTGAAGTCTGGATTGGAGGATGGTCATCCAAAGGTCCAAGGCTGAATGTCCTGGACTGCTGAAGTGTTCCCTGACTGGGAGGGAACAGTTCTGCCGGCTGATTATTGCACGGTGTCGACTTACCCATTGTTGTAGTGTCTGCTCGATCTCGCCAATGTATCATGCCTCAGGACATCCTTGCCTGCAGTGTATGAGACAGACCAGATTGGCTGAGTAATATGAGTTCTCATCATGTACATGGTAGGAGGTGTGCCCACATGTAATGGTGTTATCCATGTCAATACTTTGCCACGTCTTGCAGCGGCTACCACAACAAGGTTGTACTTTGTTGTCATCCTGACGGCTGGGCAGCTTTCTGCGCACAATGATCTGTTTAAGGTTTGGTGGTTGCTTAAAGGCAAGAAGTGGAGGCATGGGGAAAGTCTTGGGGAGGTGCTCATTCTCATTGATAATGTGTTAAAGGCTGCGAAGAACATGACGTACTTGTTCGGCTCCCAGGAAGTACTGGACAACGAAGGGTATCCTACCTGTTGTAGCACGTGTCTGACCACGGAGGCCATTACGGTTTCTCGCTGTGGCACATTGGAACTGGCAGTTGATGAGTTGAGCATCATACCCTGTTCTTATGAGGGCATCCTTCAGCATTTTCAAGTATCCGTCACGTTCCTCTTCATCCAAATAGATCCTGTGTATGCACAGGGCTTGTCCGTAAGGAATGGCTATTTTAATATGTTTCAGGTGGAATCAAGAGAAGTATGGCAATGTGAGGTTATCCATGGGTTTGAGGTTCAGTGAGATGTTGAGGTGCTCATCCTTAATGGAGAAGAATGTGTCGAAGAATGAGGCAGATTCAAAAGAGTAGTCCATGATAAGTCTGATGGTGGGATGAGATTTGTTAATATCACTGTGTTGTTGTTTCACTGACTCTTCACCATGGGTCCAAAGGAAGAACATTTTGTCAATATATCTGGTGTATAGTGTTGGTTGGAGGTCCTGTGCAGAAAAGAAATCTTGTTTGAATTTGTGCATAAAAATGTTGGCATATTAGGGTGCAAATGTAGTCCCCATGGCCGTTCTCTGTGTCTGGATGAAGAACTGGTTGTCAAAGGTGAAAACATTGTGGTTGAGGTGGAAGAAAATGAGTTGTAGGATAGTGTTCAGAGATTTGCAGTTGTTAGTATTGAGTACTGAGGCTGTTGCCCTGATGTCGTCATCGTAGGGGATGCTGATGTCAAGTGCTGACATGTCTATTGTGACAAGGAATATTCCTGGTTCAACTGGCCCGTGGGTGCTGAGTTTCTGTAGTGTCGCGACAGAAGCTGGGCATCCCCTGCACAATGGGGATCAAGATGCCTTCGACATAGCCAAAGAAGATCTCACATAGGGTCCCATTGCCTGATACGATGAGGCGTCCTAGGGTGCTGGCTTTATATATCTTCAGAAGGCAGTAGAAGTCACCTATGTGGGATAAGAGAACATAGGGAACTCTGAAGGACTGGATCAAGAGTCCTGATCAATGTTTCTAGCTCATGGGTATGTTTTTTGGTTGGATTGACCAGTAGTTGCCTTTAGTGATGGTGGCTGTTCAGTTGTCGGGACACTTCCATGCAGTAATCCGTTCTATTCTGAATGACGATGGCTCCTCCTTTATCTGCTGGTTTGATGACGATATTGTGATTGTTTTGAAAGCATGGATGGCATTGCGTTGTGATCGGGTGATGTTTTGCTGATGATGAATCTGGCATTTATATATTTTCTGATTGTTTGAGCATACATATCAAGCCTTCCGATGGGTCCAAGGTCACCCCTTCTTTGGTTGCTCCCCTGTGGATCTCTGTGATGACTGTTCCAGTTTGTTGGTGGACTCATTGAGATCACTGCTGACATCTTGAAAGAATTCCATGAGTCTCATCTATCTGATGAATTCCTTTGAGTCTGCTGCTCGACCCTTAATCTAAAATTGTTTAATGTATCACATCTCTGTGACAGTGGACTCCTTTTGGCTATAAATTCTGTGATCATGATCTTATACTCCTCAACTACCTGATATAGGAGTGGCATTCCAAAAACAAGTGCTTCCAAATAAACCTGTTGGACTATAACCTGGTGTTGTGTGATTTTTAACTCTGTTAATTAAGTTTAAGATAATGTATGCTTTATTTTACAACTCACTCTGTCATGCCACCTTTAATGACTCTGTGCTGGCTCCTTATTTTCTTTTTAACATATCTTTCTAATCAACCCATTCAGAGATGGAGCAGGTGGGACTTAATCCTGTGTTTCTTTACTAACCTTCATGTTTCCATTTGACGAGTCAAGCTGGCTGATTGCTGGGCTTACTCTTACTTGCTCAAAAAGATTGTAATTATTGGGAATTCATATTTCTATGTACTGATTATTTGAAAAACTGAAAGATATTGAACTGTTTGGGCGTTTTCTGGATTGTAAAGGGCTTTTACCATGTGATTTCTTGGTAAATGGATCAACAGTTTAATGTGTGCTGTGGTTTATTTAATATTTATAGAAAGTCAAGTGACTTTGGAGAAAAGACATGCAAAGCTTTGAGGGAGAGAAGAGCTGCGCCTTATTACCCCCACCTCCATCTACCTCTCTCAGCCACCATCCCTCCAGCCCCACCCTCCTCTCAGTTATCTCATCACCCCCTTGGCTCACACCCTCATTCCTGATGAAGGGCTTTTGCCTGAAATGTTAATACTCCTGCTCCTCAGATGCTACCTGACCTGCCGTGCTTTTCCAGCATCAGAGAGCATAGGTGTCAGGTGAGAGGGGAAAGATCTACAAGGGATCTAAGGGGCAACTTTTTCACCCAGAGGGTGGTGTATGTATGAAAAGATTTGCCAGAGCAAATGATGGAGGCTGGTACAATTACAATATTTAAAAGGCATCTGGATGGGTATATAAATAGGAAGGGTTGAGAGGGATATGGGCTAAGTGTTGGCAAATGGGATGAGATTTTTTAAAATATATGTTTATTGAAAAATAGATTTTTTTAATATTACAACAAATACAAAACAATACAATTCAAAACAGTACAAAGAAAGAACACCAAAAAAAGTTTAAAAACCCAAACCGCCCTCATGTACAAATGTATAATGATGTTATTAAAAAATTTAAAATCCAAATAACTACTTAACTAAATAAAAAATAACTAACAAACGAATAAATACTAATAATAATAGTACAGCTCAGCCAAACAAAACACGAACTCCCAAATAACGAGAACATTAATTTTCACCTATTCATAAGTTTGCAGATCCCCCTTTCTGGCTATTGGACTTGTAAAGCACATTTGTTACGGCTATATAAAAACCCTTATGAGTGTGGCAGATAAATCTGTGTCCAGATATTCCAAACAGGGCTGCCATGTCTTATAGAAATTCTCAGTTTTGTGGTGTATCGTACTTGTGAGAAAATCCAAGGGGATATGCTCCATAACAATCTTCCGCCAACCTGAAAGACCTGAGGATTTTCGGATACTCAACCTAACAAGATATTCTTTCTTGTGCAGAAAGTGAGGATGTTGAAAAATTTTTTCTTATGCGCATCTACAGGGAACACACTGGGCAGGCCAAGAAGAGAGATCTGGTCCTTCTCCACCCCTACACCCAAAATACTCTTCATTGCACCCACCACAGTGTTCCAGTATGTTTGAAGTTTACCACAGGACCAGAGACAATGGGTAAGAGTGCCCGTACTAACTTTACACTTGGGATATGTTGAAGATACCCCTTGTTTAAATTTTGACAAACAGTCTGGAGCCAAGTGGGCCCTGTGGAGAATCTTCAACTGTAAGGCATGGGTCTATTGCAAATTGATATCTTTCTTGCGTTTTCCCAAATATCTTCCCATGCCTCTGAGGAGACCTCAATCCCTAGCTCTCTCTCCCCCACCCTGCAGAGTAGATTGAACATATCTGAGGGGCTGTCCCCCCACCCCCATGAACAGAAAGTGTACCCTTCGCACTGAGCACCTTCCCCTCTATGTGGGATCAGTCAAAGGTATAGTCTTTTTTTGAATACAATCCCTAATTGGAAAAAAAAACAAGATGTCCCTGCTAGATAGCTCGTATTTCTGTGCTAACTGATCAAAAGACAACATTGTGTCTCCCTAAAATAAATCACCAATGCAAGACACACCCCTAGTTGCCTAATGTTTGAATCCCGAATCCATCATCTCGGGTTGAAAACCTGACATACCCACAAAAGTTTAAGAAAAGATGTTTTGCCAATTTCGCCTTCCATCTGCCAATTTCCCTCCATGCTTTAACAGTATTGATAGTTATTGGGTTATGGCAACATTCTTTAACTGTCCTCATTTTGTCCAAAAATAGCAAGCTAGTAAGGGGGCACTTTGCCTGAGAGGTTTTGATATCTAACCATATTGAAAGAGCCCCCCCCCGCAGTGTCTGGGAAATCCACTCCACCCCAGTCTGTGAGGCAATTGCAGTTTAGCTAATTTAACAAGGGGCTACTTACAATGTCAAATAAAAGAGCTGAACCAGCTGTTCAGTCTCCTGAACATTTGCTGATTGAAAATCAGGGGAGCATCCATGTAGGGTGTAACAAATGGGGGAGAATATTCATCTTAATAAGCGCTATCCAACCTAACCATGAGACCGGAAACACCTCCCATCTTTGAACAAAATTGTCAAGAACTGGAGTAATGAGTATGCCCAAATATATAAAAGTCCCCTGTGACCACTTAAATTGGAAACATGATTCACCCTCAAGACCTAGCATCTTCGCAAGACCACCCGTAGGCATAACCTCTGATTTTGCAAAATTAATCTTGTACCCTGAAAAGGTGCCAAACGTGCTGGTGCATTATATCAGGCAAGGCACCGAAATTGTTGGATTTGACAAAATAATGAGGACATCATCTGCGTACAACAAAATCTAATGTAATTTTGACCCCACTTTTGAAGCTGATACATTAGGATTCCTACAAATGGTGTCTGCCAACGGTTCAATTGCCAATATAAAAAGCAATGGCAAAAGGGGACAGCCCTACTGGCTGCCCCTAAAAATATTAAAATGGCTTGATCGCACCCCATTGGTGATGATCGCAGTGAGAGAGACACTGTAGAGAACCTTTACCCATCTTATAAAGGCTTTAAATATTAAAAAGGTATGGCCACTCAACTCGGTTAAATGCCTTCTCTGCATCTAGAGAAATCATCAGTCCCTGAGTTGACTGTTGTTGACATGCTTGAAATACATTAAGCAGCCTCCCAACATTATTGGAGCATCTGTAGCCCTTTATGAAGCCCGTCTGGTTCTCTTTAACAATAATATGTAACACAATCTCCAGCCTCAGCACAAGAGTCTTAGAGAGGATTTTAAAGTCAAGTGAAATGGGCCTGTAAGAAGCACAGTGCTCCAGGACCTTCCATTTTTTAAGAACAAGCAAATGATTGGTCTCTCTTAGAGATGGCGGGAGACAATCATGACTGTACGAGTCATTGAGCATGTTGAGCACCGGGCCTGACAATATGTTTATAAATTCCTTATGGAATTTGCTGGGAAGTCCATCAGGACCGGGCATCTTTCCACTCTGAAACTGCTTCACAACCACCTGTACCTCTTGTTCTGATAAGAGGACAACGAGAAAGACTCTTTTTCGGGGGTCACACCTGACAGCTCCTTGAAAAAAAGAGTCCATCTTGGCCCGCCCATCCTCACACCCTCAGATTGGTATAATTCAGAGTAAAATCTGGAATGCCACATTAATCGTTTTGGAATCACGTTAAGTGCCCAGACCCTTCCTTAATTGATGTAATGGCTGGAGGAGCCCTCCTTTTCCTGGCAAGATATACCAGATACTTGCCCAGCTTGTCACCATGCTCATATAACGTTTGTTTTGCGAAAGAAAGCTCCTTCTTTGCTGTCTGCATGAGCACGGAATTCAATGCAGACTGCAGTGCCATAATCCTCCATAGCTTGGCCAATGAGGGCCTGTCAAAGTAAGCCTTCTCTGCTGACTTCAACCATGCTTCAAGGAGACCTTGCTGCTCGCCCTTCTGCCACTTCTTACTGGCAGAGTAGGGAATAACTAACCCCCTGGCATTGGTTTTAGCAGTTTCCCAAAGGATGGACAGGCTACTAACTGAGCCTGAGTTAATGTCTAGGAATGCCCTAAATTCCTTAAAGAAGTACTCCACAAACTTATTATACTGAAGGATAATGGGATCCATTCGCCAGTACCTCAGGCTCACTATAGCTTCCTTCATCTTAACCAACAGGTACACTGGAATGTGATCGGAGATGGTAATATTACCAATGGTACAAAATGCCAGCAGGTTCAGGTTGCCACGGATGTTAGAAAAAAAATCAATGCTGGTGTGACATCTCTGTGGTTTGGAAAATGACGTAAAATCCCTGCCTGTAGATTGGAAATGCCTCTAGATGTCCACAAACCCTAACTCCACACAGAGATCCACTAATTATTTAGTTTGCACAGACAATATCGGGGGACCTTTGGGCAATCTGTCTACCGTGGGATCCATAAGACAATTAAAATCTCCCCCTACAACAACATGCCAGAACTCATGATTTATCAGTTTAGAGAACTCATCTACCAGAAATTTGAGGGGATGGGCTGGAGGGCAATATACATTTAAAACACCACATTTTTCCCTGTTTATCAGAGCTTTGAGGATTACAAAACTCCCGTCTGTGACTTTAATACACTCTAGTAACTTAAATGGGAGATTCCTCCTAACCAATATAGCCACTCCCCTACCTCTGGTATTAAAAGATTAAAAGTAAGCCCAGTCATAGCCATTTTGCTGTAGTTTTAATTGTCCCCCTCGATGTTCCAGGTTCACTATTTAATCAGGTCATTAGCCATAACCTTCTGCAGTAACATTTAGATTCCAGAGAGGAGGAGCTCGAATTACAAATCACCGAGCCTTAGTGTCGCAAAATCCATCGAACATAAAAACTATATAAACTAAAACCACTATAGTTAACAAACCTACAAAGTTATCAAAGATTATATACAACAAAAACCAAAATAAACCAACATATAAAGCACCAAAGGCACTGAATAGGGGAACTCAACCCCTGCCCAAAGGGGGCATCTACACATCCCTGAACCCAACTTCCCAGCCCGCTGCCAGTACTGCAGCCCAGGCATTTAAATACCTGAATAGGGTATAAACTGCCCAAAAGTAGGCATCTAGCCATCCCAACCATTTTCCCTTCTCCTAGCTAGAGCCATACCACAAACAGAAGCAGGAAAGAAAGAAAATAGACCATGAAATAACAATGTGAAAAAAAACAATTTTGAAAAAAAAGGGTAAGTACCCCAACCATCCTTTCGTATAACTTAGAAACTGAAAGTGTGCACTCCAACCGTCCCCAGACATAGTTTAGATCAGATTATTACCAGAAGGAAAAGAAAGCCCCAATCGGACTTCCTCTTTATTTTAAATAAAAACAGACACATACCCAAACAACAGCTGGACATACTAAATTTTTCAGATTAAGTTAATTTGTCCACAAAGTCTCTTGCCTTGTCCGACGTGTCAAAGAGATACACAGATCCATCTAAGGTGAACCAAAGCACCGCTAGATACCTAAAAGAGTAATGGATCCCAGGCTCTCTCAATCTTCTCTTGATGCTGTCACAGGATTTTTTTTTCCGGATCAACACTGCTGAGAAATCCTGGAAGAACATGATCTTCGAGTCCTTGTTAGCTTGGGCCTTCAGTTCCTTCCCCTGGATTCTGGAAACTTCCACAATTCTCTCCTGATCTCAATAGTGATGAAACCGCACCAAGATAGGACAAGGACATTGGTCCAGACCTGACCCCCACTCCGTGACCTAGTGAGTCTTCTCAATCTTCAAGCCTCTCATTCCAGCCTCCAAGTTAAGGAATTTCGGCATCCAGTGCTCAATAAATTCTACCAGCCGCTCACCTTCCTTACCCTCCAGCAGATCGACGATCCAAATTTTTTTTTCTCCTGTTCATGAGGCTATCAACCTGGTCAAGCAAATTACAGACCGGCGTCTCCAGGGCCTGGATCCTATCCTTGGAGGAACTGGTATCAGCTTCCACCACTGTGCCTAGATTAGATTAGATTCCCTACAGTGTTAAAACAGGCCCTTCAACCCAACCAGTCCACACTGCCCCTCCGAGTAATCCACCCAAACCCATTTTCCTGTGATGAATGCACATAACACTATGTGTAATTTAACATGGCCAATTCACCTGGCATGCATATCTTTGGATTGTGGGAGGAAACTGGGGCACCCGGAGGAAACCCACGCAGACACGGGGAGAACGTGCAAACTCCACTCAGACAGATTCCTGAGGCTGGAATCGAACACGGGACCCTGGTGCTGTGCATTGCTAACCACTGAGCCACCGTGCCGCCCCAGATTAATAGCAGATTTTCTATCTCATCCGTCCTTTTCTCCAGAGCTTCCAGCTACTGTTCATACTTCTGCTGCATGACAGAGATCAGGGCCAGCTTCTCCTCTATCTGCTTGCCTAACATCTTGCAAAATTTCGCTAGCTCCTTCACCAGGGCCTGGTAGGAAATCGAGTCCGAGTAATTCTGCAGGCTGGGCCATGGGCCCGGCCTGGGACGTACCTCCTCACTTCTCCATCATCCCTAGACAGTGAAAACCAAGGTAAGGTGCTCTCTGACAGTTTCTGGGACTCTACATCCATTCCAGAATGCTAGGATATCGCGGTGATCCGGGTAGGGCGGGCTAGGACTTCATCCCACTTGCGATGTGGTGCAGAACTCTGCAACGTGGTCTTCACAGATTGCTGCCATCTTTGATCCCCATGACAAGGTTAATTGAGAGGTTATCTGGTCTGCATGGATGAGTTGAATCTGGATTCGAGTGGTGCTGGAAAAGTACAGCAGTTCAGGCAGCATCCGAGGAGCAGGAAAATCAACGTTTCGGGCAAAAGTTGAACCAAAGGGTCTCTTTCCGTGTGGTACAGCTCCATGACTCTAAGGCATTGATTCAATAAATAATGAGGTCATGTAGATTTGACTGCGCAAAGAATTCCATCACAATCATGCAATTGCCTTACAATGGTATTATTGCATCTGCTGGGAACAGCCATGAGCCTGTTTGACAATTTAATAAGAGTCGCAAATGAATGACTTCAAAATCTAGACTTTAGCCCAGCAAGACTGTGATAACGCCCATTATGTTTACAATCTATCAGAATGTTGCTGTTCACTGCGTCAAAAGTTAACTGCTCTGGTGTCAGTCAGTATTAGATAGCGCCTAAATGCAGAACTCTTTGAACTTATTATCCCCCAAAAGAAACTGGTATATTCTGCTGCAACAAATCAAAACTCCATCCCTCCATAAAGCTGGAAGCTTTTGTTGGCTGCATGCATCCTGCGAGATGGTTAAAAATTATATAATACTAGATTATAGTCCAACAGGTTTATTTGGAATTACAAACTTTCAGAGCGCAGCTCCTTAGTCAAATGGCTAGTGGGTTAGGATCACAGTACAGAGAATTTATAGTAAAAGATCGTGTCAGCCTGCGACTTAGGCAGCCGGCAGATGGTGCTGCTGAGGGAGGTCTCTTTCCGCCGGGGTAGCAGCTTGTGCTCCCAGACGCCCACCGCCGGGTCTACGAAGGTGTGATCCATTGGGCGGGAAAACAAACCGAAATCTGTTTTGAAAGGGAGACAGTGCACGTGCGGGGCGGCGAAGTCGCCGAGCGAGGATTCACGTGGTCACAAGTCACGTGGTAACAGGGCGGGGATAACATCACGTGTCCCACATGCCGCTCGCTCATTGGGAGTTGCGCGAGTGTGTGTGTGTGAGTGAGAGACGGCTCTCCTCCCCAATTCACCCAAACTGGACGCGTCTCTGAGGTGATCCCGGGTCTGAAACTTCAGCGACGGTGTGTTAGCCGCGCCTGGTCAGTATCGATTGACTCCCGGGAAGAACAGTCGGGAAGAGGCTGCCGTTTTTGAAAGTTGTGTTGGTTTTCTTTCCTGAGGTGTGAGGCCACATCTGAGTCTACTTCCTGTTGATATTTCCTCATAGCTGGAAATGGACGACCTGTCCCGGCTCTAACATTTGCCCAAAACAAATCTCTGATTTCGTATTTTAATCGGCAGGCGGCGGAGGGAAGCTTGGCCTTCCATGTTCTAATAACAAGTTGCATTTGTGTTGTGCCTATATCGTCGACAAACATCCTGGAACGGCTTCACCGAGACACTCAAATGTTAACTAACCAAAAGAAACGTTAGGAAGGAGTAATTAACAGTTTGGACAGAGGTTGGTTTATTGGAAGCTGTGGTAAACAATAGAAACCAAAGTCATAACCATATTGTTGTTGGGAGGTAAAGGTGGAGGAGAGAATGATTTGGTGGCGGTTGCAACAGTAGGATGACACCTCGAAAGGCTAAAACATAATAAATCAATCCAAGGCTTTGAGAGGAGAGAGAGAAAGCCAGAGTGGGAAAGGCAGTGCTGGATAGGAATTGGGCAGGAGACTTCTGGCTGAGCTGAATTTACAGCAAAGTTAACCAGTGAAGCACAAGATTAGTTGAATCTGGAGGGAGTCCAATGTAAATGGAGATTTGGGATTGTTGGGGGTGGGGTTGAAGGTGTGTGGCCTGATGCTACAGGTATGGAGGTTGGGAGAGTCTTTGGATGGAGAGGAAGCTCGATTTGAATTTCAAGAAAGGTGGGGAGAGATGTTGAAGGAAAACTGGTCAACTTTGTTAAAAGACTTGGATTGTTGCAAAAGGGTGGTAAATAATGAAGCACAGTCTCTGATTACTTTTTTGAGTGGTATTTTTGCGCTGTGATAGAGGGAGAAACTTGATTGAGAACATCCCAGTAGATTTGATGCAGTAGGCTGGTTTGAGGATTTGGGGTGCTGTATGGTGGGGATGGGCTTGATTTCAGTAGGCAACAAAATATTCCAAAAGAAATGCTATTCGTTATCCTGTGGTATCAGAGTGGGATTTTGATTGGTCTTCAGATTAGTTGGAATGGGGTCAAGGGAATCTGAGTTGACTCATGGACAAGCTTGTAAAGAGAATACTGGCAGATTACTTACTTTACTTACAGTGTGGAAACAGGCCCTTCGGCCCAACAAGTCCACACCAACCTGCCAAAGTGCAACCAACCCAGACCCATTCCCCTTCATCTAACACTGGGCAATTTAGCATGGCCAATTCACCTAACCTGCACATTTTTTGGACTGTGGGAGGAATTGGAGAAAATCAAAAGGCTATGGCAGAGGAGTCTAGAGGAAGTTTTGATTTGAGAAGCAATTGAATGAATGCTGTTTAAAAGAGCTAAAGATTTATTCTGACTTAGCGATGGATGAATCAGGGACAGGACTTAATGGATATGGCTGGTAATGCAGAAAAGAAACTGAGCTATTATTATTCTCCAAGACAAACCAAATATAGTATGCAAAAAAAAGCTTTAATTGCTTTGCAAAATCGGCATTTCACATTTTAATTAGGAACTGTGTAATATGAAAAGTATATTTACAGATCTTGTATAAAAATTATTTGTTGCCTAATTTAAATTTTATTTTTTTCAGATTGCTAACTGGAATGCTTTGGTAGAAAAATTCTAGAGCCATGAAGAGAAATAAACAGTGGAATGTCAGCAAAGCGCTGGCCCTTGCCAGTCTCTATCATTTTCTTCATAGTGCAGCAGCAGCCTGTGTAGTTCCATTCCTTACTATTTACTTCAGGCAGCTTGGATTGACTGCACAATTTGTTGGCATTATCATGGGAGCAAAGTGTTTTATTTTCATGCTTTGTACTCCATTTTGGTCTTACTATGCTGGACGCCATAACAAAAGGAGAATTCTTATCCTTGGTTCCTTGTTGTTGTCAGTAGGAGCAGGCCTTCTGTTCACACTCATTCCACCTATAGATAAGGAAATAGGATACAAATTCTGTAACAAAAGTTTGTATATAAAAAATGGTTGGAAGCAAAATGCAAGACCAGAAGACAAACACCATATTGGTGATGTGAAGATGAATAAATTTGCACATACCATTCTTCCAACAGTAGTGAATGCTGCTTTAACTAGTCATCCTCGTTCAACACTCCAAGCTGAATTTAAAGAAAACCTCCAGGTGTTGACCACTGTTGAAACAGCTATTGCAAACAGAATCAGCTCTCTTAAACAACCACAAAACACTGAACTGAGTAATATTCCACATTCATATGTCTCTACTCCATCAGAAGATATTGGTAGTACACAAACTACTGATGATTATCTCCAATCAAAGTGGAACCAACTTCTACAGATTAAAGACTCTGACCATGTAGGAACCATGGGTGAAACTGCCAAGCATTTTCCTGTTAATGAAGATAACAAGAAGAAAAACAGCACTTCAGATGTTTATTCTAGTTCAGTTAACAGTCACATCATGAAAGGGGATGCTGTTTTGAAGGTTAGCTCTGAAGACCGATTAGAAAAGGAGCGCATCAGCGCTGAGTCTGATCACCGTTTTAAAATTCTGGATAATCAGCATCAGACACTTGTGCTGCTTTTGCTAGCTGTATCTTTATGGGAGGTTCTGGCATCAGCTTTGGAGTGGATTGCAGATGATGGGCTCTATGACTATCTGGACTTCGTTGACTCTGTTGACCGTTATGGCAAACAGTGGATTTGGGGTTACTTGGGCACAGCTGGAGCAGCTGTTAGTATTGGGATTGTTGTGGATAGGCTCGACTGTTTTATTAATGCGTATACTTCTAGGATTGCAGTGCACTTTTATGGTTATGCAGCATTGATTACGTTGACACTACTCGTTGGTGTGTTCTACCCAATTCACACAGCTAGGAAAAATGAAATGATAAACCACACTGTCAAAGGATTGCACCTGCTGGGAGGTGATGGAAGGGCTATGTTATACGTGATCACAGTCTTTATTTTGGGAGCTATTAGATCTACAATAAATAACTTCCTGTTCTGGCAAATGCAGGACAATGGGAGTGGCGAGGCCTTTATGGGCGTTGCTGTAGCAATTGGATTTATAGCTGAAGTTCTACTTTATCTTTTCAAGGACAGAATGTTAAAGATTTTTTCATTCTCTGGATCAGTAACCTTTGGACTATTATGCCTTGCAGCCCAGGTGCTCTACTATTCATTCCTCTGGTCCTCTTGGGCAGTGTTGCCTATTCAAATCCTAAATGCTTTTAGCAATGGTGCCTTATGGTGGGCTGTTTGGGGTCAAGCTAATGATATAGCTACGCCTGGTATTGAAAGAACACTCCATAAAATCTACCATATTTTATCCTTTGGCCTAGGTGCAAGCATTGGCAGTTTTTGCAGTGGCTTCGTTGTGAGTAGTTTTGGCATAGAAAGACTCTATCAAGCATGTTCTGCTACTGCTATGGTTTGGTTAGTGGTCTTTCTCATTGCACAGTCAAAAATTCCTCGGCAAAAGAGATTAAACTATTCACGACTTTTAGCAGCTGATACCAGTGATATGAGTGACTCAGATGATACGCAAGATTGGCTTGTTACAGCTCTGAAAAGTGACTTTTTACAGAAGTAACAAGTCTTATTAGGTTATCTTTTTAATCCATTGCCTGTTGGATATATAAGGAATCTTTACATTTGGCACATACACTGGTTGTTTCTTTAAAGTCTAAGCCAAAGCAGACATCTAGAATCTAAATTTTTAGATGACAATTTAATAATCCAGTTAAGGTTAAACAATTTATACTTTGAGATTAGTATACAAATTCTGTTTGCATGGTTTTATTTCAAGGTGGCTGTTTTAGGTGCAAAATTATAGGATAGAGCTTTATTTTTAAAGAGGTAAATTATGGGAATTTGATTTTTGAATAAATGAGAATGTTTGTTTTGAGATGGAAGTATTCTTTCAGTAGTTCTCAGGTCATAACAACTACAATGACTGACTAGATGTTGCCTAGAGGGGTGTCTTCAGTAAATTTAATGTAAAGTTGTTGTATGACATACTTCTATGCCTACTCATTAAAATACAGTGAATGCCAACAGTGCCAGAATTACTCTGGATTGACTTTTTTTTTCATCCTATGCTTGAAATGAGATGGGATGGTAATAGAGAGCTCCCATTTCTGCTGGACCTAATGTACAAATAACTGAAATAGAAAAATTGCCTTTATACAGCATTTTAATCATGCACTCATTCATTTGTTGTCACTGCAGGCTTAGTGGGACTACTGTTTGTCAAGTATTGTCATGTTTCTTTCTGGCTTTCTTAAAGCCTCTGTCAACAACTCCAATGTTATCCATCCCATTTTTTTTTTAATGTTCACTGTTTTTTATCATTTTTCTCTCAGTTGGTGGGAGATCAAGCTGTCTATCTTTGTTTCCAATTTCTGCTAGGTTGTCTGTCTAACTACTTAGTGATCCTTTTGATTCATAAACTTTCTTTTTTAGTTTAAACCACTCTTGTCTTTCTGTTCAACTGATTGTGAGCATCCACTGCTGTATCCACATTTCATTTTATTATCCTCCTTTCACCATCTTTCTTCAGAGTCTACCTCTTGTATCCATAGTGCAACACCCTACAGTAGTGAGTGGTCTAGATGTTTTTCCAGATTCATGCTGATGTTTTTGGAGTTTAAGACATAAGTTTAGATCACTGGTCTTGTCTTTTGCAGCTAATCTAACCTGTACTTCATTCTTGGAAGTAACTTTGAAGTTTATAATTAAGTGAATATATTTGAATTTTTTATTGCAAAACAGTACTTCCAATTTTGACTTCTGTTGCCATTTAGTACCCTGCTGTAGGCCTTCTCTGGTTTTGAGCTTTTTTTATTGACATCATATGCTCTGACGTACTATAATGTGGCTATATCTCTCATAACTCTTCCTCCACCATCCTAATTGTTTTTTCTTATTATAACACCCTCACCACATTCCAAGAATGCAACTTATCCAGTTCTTTACTTACTTAGTCTTTGTCTCACCTTTTTCATGATTCTCTTTATTTTCTACCACACTCCCCAGTACTGGGGATGCTGGTGGAAGCTATCCACAGCCGATGTATGTTTGCTGTAATTTTGTTGGAAGATGCTTCTAGCAGTAATTTTTAGTGAAGTTCACTGTTTACCCTTTTTGGTGGGAATTAGCGTATGATATGGAGGAAGGTAAATGTTGAGGTTGATTTTTCTTAAAAAATGAGATGAGAAATTCCATAATTTGTGCCATTAATATTTTAAACTGCGTTTGGAAATTTGGAAATCTTGGAGAAATTACAGTATGCCATGTTTGTCTTGGTAGATTTTTTCTTGTTAGGGATTTTGATCAATAGATATTATACTCAGGTTAGATTTTAAATTAAAAGTGGAAAATGCTGAAGATGCAATACCAGTCTGTTAGCATTTGCAAGCAAAAGGACAATGATTTAAACAAACAAAGGAAGAAAAGAATCATATAAACGTCATGTACAAATTTGCCGACTGTAGTTTAAAAACAAGCAGCTATTACCTTTCTTACATAAACCAGGAAATGATTTAAGAAGTGCAAGTGTTTTTTTTCAGTCCAATCAGTTAAGCATTTAATGACATTATGCTGCAGCAAGTGTTTTCTCTGTAATACCAAGGATGCAATTGAGTCAGTAATCAACAGATCAATAAGTATGTTCAGCATGTATGGATTGATTATTTTGTCAGTTTAAAATAGATTTATTCTTCTTATGGAATACCTGCTTAACAGGTTGTTGGTGGTGACTCAGTTCTTAAAGCTTGTATTAAGCAACTGTACAAACACTAAGTTTGCATTTTTAATATCTGGCCTTTTATTGAGTTAGTTGATCAAACTGCACTAAAGTCTGAATTGTTAGGCAGTCTGCCTGATAATTCGAGTTCTTGACTGTGATTTAGTAATGCCTTGCTATAAAGAACACGATTGAGTATTTGATGAGGATAGGATTGACTGGTCCTTTTTTCATGCCACTGTTGAGATAACCTGAGCCTTGAGTAGGCTGACCTGAAGAATGACTGCTTGGATAAAATTCCAGGAAGATCTAATTGCCAATTGCACGGTATGCCATAATGAATCATTGATTTCCAGACAGTTAGGGAATATTTCAGATAAAACTGAAATGGAGAACCTCAGTAAATGCACATTCTCTGAGTACTTCTGCGATATATTTTAAGTTGCAAGTTTTGCAGGAAATTGCTGTTGATGGAGAATCAAAAAGCAAAGTAGGAAGTCATTTATTTAAAAGTACATTTGAAATAACTATTTCCCTCACCTTTGTCGTGTCAGTGAGGCCAGCTGTATGCAGTTTCAGAAAAACCTTTTCTGTTTTCACACTGGATTCCTTTGTCATCCAAATTTGTGGAACTTGAAGTGAGGGAGCGGTTTAAAATTTGATATTTTGTTCTTTCCTTTATGTAAAACTTTCTAGATGTTATTGCTGTCTTCCCAATCCAGTAGAACAGAATATTCTCAGCTGTTAGGTCAGGCAATGAGCTAATCTGTTTCAAGGACCAATATTACTTCAAAACTAGACTAGGAATAAACTCTGCTTCATACACCCCAGCTAAGAATCTTCCATTTTTCAGTACTGTATATGAGTACATTAATGAAACGTGCCAATTGCACAAACAATAAATGTAAAGTTTCTTTTTTGAAAGAGGCCATACAATAAAACTCTACATTGGTTGTTTATGAGGGAGTGCAGGGATGAGAAATGTTCTTAATTTGCAAAATTCAATTAATTTGTTTTGAAAAGTTTCACATACAATTTGGAACAGAATCTTCGCAAAGCCTTATGCCTTGACCTATTAAAATGCAAACTAATTGCATAGTTCAGAGAGTGGTGAATTTAATTCATATTTCCTTAAAGAGTCAACATTCCAACATTAGTGCATTGAAGTATACTGTACCATTGTAGTTGCAGTTGTAAACAAAATAGCGTATAATATCTGAACTCAGTTTAAATGTTTCCCTTTTTACAAATCCGCACTGTGGTTGTTTTTCATTTGAATGCTGAATATGGAAAAGGAAAGCACTTACAGAAAAAGTGATCTTTCATTAAAGAAAAATTTCTTAATTCTTGGAATTAATTGGCTCCTTATTTTATTGATGTTAGTACAAGAGTAGAAATAGATAAATGCTTTCTTTTCTGGAATTAATTTATTTTTTAAAATGTGGGGTTTTTAAAGTTATCCATATTTTTAGGTGAGTTTTGTTCCACTGTTGTATTTATTAATAAGAGAAAGAATAATTAGCTCCATGAACAGTGGTAAAAATCTTCAAATATACTGTTTGAGGTTTTTTGCCAGTTAAGTACAATTGAAAGGTGAAAAGATTAGAACATAGAACATTACAGCGCAGTCCAGGCCCTTCAGCCCTCGATGTTGCGCCGACCTGTCATACCAATCTGAAGTCCATCTAACCTACACTATTCCATGTACGTCCATATGCTTGCCCAATGATGACATAAGTGTACTTAAAGTTGGTGAATCTACTACCGTTGCAGGCAAAGCATTCCATATGAGTAAAGAAACTACCTCTGACATCTGTCCTATATCTATCACCCTCAATTTCAAGCTATGCCCCATCGTGCTCACCGTTACCATATTTGGAAAAAGGCTCTCCCTGTCCACCCTATCTAACCTTCTGATAATAGAGACATATATAAGATAAAGTCACCTCTCAACCACCTTCTCTCTAACGAAAACAGCCTGAAGTCCCTCAGCCTTCCCTCCATACCAGGCAACATCCTAGTAAATCTCCTCTGCACTCTTTCCAAAGCTTCCACATCCTTCTTATAATGCGGTGACCAGAATTGTATACAATAATCCAAGTATGGCCGCACCAGAGTTTTGTACAGCTGTAGCATAACCTTGTGGTTAATATACAAGTCTTATTTGTGCTATATTCTTGCACTGTTAAAATGAAATGTGCCTTGTTTAGGAATGGGTAGTATATTCCTGTCTTGCATGTAATTTTACAAATTGTGCAGTAGCTAATTGAAACTGCACTTTATTGAGTAACTACTGAATGGTGTATTTGGTTGTACACTAGAGCTCTAAATATTGAAAAAAACATATTTAATGTTTTTTTTTAGTAGTGAATGTACTGGTAAATTATTTACCTGACTAGTGGTGATGTATTTTTTATGAAATGTTGTTTTTATCTAAGCCTGGTCAGTCGTCACTTTTGCCTGGTTTCACTTAATTGTTAACTCATGGATGATATATTTCTCAATACGGACAAGCGAATTCTAATCCAGATCAAATCAGAAGCCAAAATAGAAAGGCATCAGCTCCAATTATACATATGGCAAATATACTTCAAGTTTTTATTTGACAAAAAAAAAACAGCCAATGCTAAAGTGAGAAACAAAAACAGAACTTGTTGGAAAACTCAGCAGAAGTGGCAGCATCTACAAAGAGAAAGCAGAGTTAA
Source organism: Hemiscyllium ocellatum (assembly GCF_020745735.1). Classification (NCBI taxonomy): domain Eukaryota; kingdom Metazoa; phylum Chordata; class Chondrichthyes; order Orectolobiformes; family Hemiscylliidae; genus Hemiscyllium; species Hemiscyllium ocellatum. Next base: position 36,772,016 of record NC_083425.1, read on the forward strand.
CTTTATGGGTCCAGTGATCCTTCTCCAGAACAGTGAAATACAGAACCTTCTGAAGAAGAGTCACTGGACCCAAAACATTAACGCTGTTTTCTGTCCACAGATGTTGCCACATTAGATTAGATTAGTGTGGAAACAGGCCCTTCGCCCCAACAAGTCCACAGCGACCAGCCACCCACCCATACCCCTACATTTACCCCTTACCTAACACTACGGGCAATTTAGCATGGCCAATTCACCTGACCCGCACATCTTTGGACTGTGGGAGGAAACCGGAGCACCCGGAGGAAACCCACGTAGACACGGGGAGAACGTGCAAACTCCACACAGTCAGTCGCCTGAGGCGGGAAATGAACCTGGATCTCTGCCGCTGTGAGGCAGCAGTGCTAACCACTGTGCCACCATGCCGCCCTGCTACATTTCTCTAGCAATTCCTATTTTTGTTTATAATTTTTTTTGACATTTGAAATTATAAAAATAGTTTTCAGTTATGAAAAACTAATTAGTTTTGCACTTTATTTGAATTATTTCAAATTAAAAATGCTTAAAAATCAATTGCTTAGCTGTTAATTAGAGTATAAGTGTAAGTTTAATGTAATTTATTTTGATTTGGTTTTCAAGAATATGATTGCGAATGTCGGCATATGTTGACCATTGAAGCTTCTCAAAGTTGTTGTACACAGAAGGGAACCACTCGTGTGGGTAGTTATTACTTTGAAGTGTAATTGATGTGTAATGCATAGAGTGGATATGATTTTTACGTTTTGCAGTACAGACCATATCACCTGCTTGATCCCTTGTGCCCAGTTATAAGGTAACTTAACAGAAAGGAATTTTTTTTTTGACAAAATTTGAAACTCACTCCTGCATGGCACAGCATGTTCTGGTTGAAGAGTGCAGGGGAAGTTGGAGGAGGATGGTGGGGAGATGGGCGGTATTGATTTAAAAACCAAGGATATGCACAAACGTGATTTTTTAGGGCTGTAAAATGGAGTTGTTTTATAGCCTGGCTGACTCCTGCACCATGTTTTATACTTAACCAGAAGGAAAACAGTCGGATATTTGATTCTGTAAGAGATTTCTGTGCTAAAGCTTTGATTCAGTTTCTGTAAGATATTGACCTTTTCCATTTGTCTACTGCTTAATGTTGAGGCAAGATGGCTTTCAATATATCCAAATAGTTTAACAGTTAGCTTATGCAGCTATTGCCAACTGATATCTGAATTTGTTTGTTAAAGGAATTTGCAAAATGACAAACAGATTTGTATGTGGCAATCATCGTCTACTATAAATATCTGCTAACTTCTAAATTTTGTGGTCATCCTGTTGAGCTCCAGTAAACATGTAAACAGGAAATATTGAGGCAACCAATTTATGTTCGCAAGTTCAAAATCTGTTTAAACAAGTGATTTCAGAGGGAAATCCCAAAAAAACCCGATTCACCAACTTTCCTGACACGTGCCTCCATTTCAACACAATGTGACTCACTATTACCCTCTGAAATGATCCAATAAGCTACTCCGTCAAGTGAAAATAAGATTGAATAAATCTTGTAGCATTGGCCTAGGCACCCAGACATGACAGTGACACTCTACAAAGTGCTTACTAACAAGAGAAATGTTTGGCAGAATTGCAAGAGCTATCACAGACTAATCAAGATTACCTGTGTCATTTTTTTTACAGCAAAAATCCCAGATTCCTCCATTACCATGCTAGATGTGGTTTGTTGCAATAGAATAGCAGACCCACCAGAGATGGCAATACAGTGATATACCATCAGGAGGGTGTGCTATTGCAAGTCCTCAACATTGAGTCCAGACTCCATGAGGTCTCAGCATCAGATCAAACATGCACAAGGAAATTTTAACTGATGATCAGTTACCATCCTGCCTCAGCAAATGGATCAATAATCCTCCATTTTGAACTCCATTTGGAAGAAGCAGTAGTGGCAAGAGAGCAGAATGCACTCTGGATATGGAAGTTAAAATCCCTCACCAAGAATGGCTCGATAGCCAAGTCTTGAAGGATATACCTGTAACACATGGCCTATTGCAAGTGCTAAGAGATCCAATAAGAGAGAAGAACCTATTTTACTTTGTCCTTTTTAACCTACCATGTATCTGTCCATGGCAGAAAAATGTGTTGCTGGAAAAGCGCAGCAGGTCAGGCAGCATCCAAGGAGCAGGAGAATCAACATTTTGGTCATAAGCCCTTCTCGCCTGCTCCTTGGATGCTGCCTGACCTGCTATGCTTTTCCAGCAACACATTTTTCAGCTCTGATCTCCAGCATCTGCAGTCCTCACTTTTTCCTAATCTATCCATGACAGTGTTGGTTTAAGTGGCCATCACAGTTGTTATGAATACAATTTCTACACAGGAACACACTCCATTGTATTGTGGTATTATAACTCTGTTGAAAGGTTCAGAATAGATCTAATAACTGAAAACTGTAAACCTATGAGTGTAATTGCAAATAAAATATCTTTAACCAGTTGTGCCAATCTTTAGCTAATTCAATTTACTGCGCAAAGATTTTGGAAATAGCTGAAGATGCAGGATAAAATCTATGAACTTAGTGCACTGTTAGACTCTGTTAATTCCAAATTATTACTATTACACAGCTTTTTCTGACTGATCAATACTCTGAAATAAAAGCTAAAATAAAAAGCTTTTAATTAAGGATTTAAGTCTCTCTGAAGAGCTTCAGAGCAACAACTCTGAAAGCTCTGCTCACATTTTGACAGCCGAGACACACTTCTACAGCAGCTAAGACACTTCACAACATTTTTTAAATTAAGTAACTTGGAAGTTGTTTTGTAAACAATAAAATCCATATGCATCAACCCCCAATGGATACTTTAAAATTTTTTTTTTAAAAATGTAGAATGAGAACATGCAATTTCCCTGGGAATTATTTTAGTTGTTTGGTAGTACAGAAGTTGAGTAATGCTGAAATAAAACAAGCAAGAAATCAAAACTTGTTGAAACTTATTTTGCACTCATCAGGACAATTCACAAGAATACCAATTTAAGGGGGAAAACCAACATTTTATGTACTGAGGTAATTTTGTATTTGATTAACAAATTGGACTCTAGTAGAAAGGTTGCCAGCAGTTTATGGTGATTGAGAATTAATTGCAAAGCTTGGTTAAGCCAGGCAGGTTTACTTTGGTCAATGATTACACTGAGAAGTGAATGTGTGGGGGATATCAAGACTGGCTTACCTAAATCTTCACTATCACCAATATGTTGAAAAATAAAGTCCATACAGAGTAAAATTTAATTTCTCTTAATCCCATGTTTTTGCCGTCTGTGATTAGTAAAAGAATTTCAATTATTTTTAGCTTGATTGGAAGATTGGCCTTTTTCACAGTGGGGGACAAAAAAAGCACCAGGTTCCAACTAGGAGGAATTCTGTGTTTGCGTTGCATTGTAAGTGTATTTGCACGTGCAGATAGTACACAGGTTCCAATTTGATGACAACGCCCATTGCCTGTGTGGGAACACTTGATTTTTCATATTAATCCTATACAAGCATCTAAAATTTTGTCATGTAGAATATTTACTTCTCTGCTTTCAGAAGCCAAACCTATTTAAATTTAAGAGCAACAGAGCAGTCTATAAGATGGTTTTCATTGGCAGCCTTTTTAAAAAAAACATGAAAAAACAACTTGCTAATTCATTAACTCAATGAGTCCAACACTAGACTATTGAATAAGACAAGGAGATTGCAGTTACATAGCAATTTCTTTCAACATTTTCTGAAAAATTTAGTAGTATTTGGAATTATTTTCATTTAATACCAATGTTAGGCAATATTTGTTTTCCATATACATTCATTTTTATTGTATACTTTGTCTGCTAATATTGCAGCCTTATCATGTTTTTGGCATCAGTACTTCCAAGGCAGTCTCCAAATTGGATCGGTGATTGAATCTTTTAAAGCCATATGGCCTTGAATGGTCCTACATAGCTCCGTGTTGGTGGCTTTGTGGTTTATATCAGTGATTTTAGACTTGAATGTAGGAGGGATGATTAGTCATTTTGCAGAGGATATAAAAAAAATAGTGGGGTGGTAAATAGTGAGGATGATTGCCTTAGATTACAGGAGGAAATCTTTGGGCTGTGCAGTGGCAAATGGAATTCAATCCAGATAAACTTGACATGATGTACTTGGGGAGGACAAACAAGGTAAGGAATACATAATGAAACTGTAGATCCTGGGCAACATCTAAAGGACCTTGGTATGCATATACACTGGTCCCTTCTGTTATCAGAACAGGCAGATAGTGTTTAAGAAGACATATGGTAAAATTGATGTTATTAGTCAAGGCATACAGTTTAAAAGCAGGGCAATTATGTTGAAACTGTAAAGGATGGTTAGGTGAAAGCTGGAGTATTGCATGCAGTTATGGAATTCGCGTTATAGAAGGGATAGAGCTTTACCAGGATGTTACCTGGCCTAGAGAGTTTCAGTTATGAAGAGAGATTTAGACAGGCTGGAGTTGCTAGAGCAGAAGAGATTGAGAGGGGGCTTGACTGAGATGTATAAAATTGTGAGGGGGGTAGATAGGAAGAGAGTTTTCCCACTAATGGAGGGATGAAGTGACTGGGGCATAGATTTAAGGTAAGGGCAAGTTTAGAAAAGATGAGGAAAAGTTTTTTTTTCAACCAGAGCTTGTTGGGAACCTGGAACTCTGCATGTAGGTGTAGTAGAGGCAGAAACCCTCAATATTCAAGTATATAGATGTACGCTTGTGATGCAAAAGCATACAAAGTGCTGGAAAATGGGATGAGAATAGGTGGGTGGTTGTTTTTGACAGGTAGGGACACAATGGGCCAAAAGTCTTTTGTCTGTGATGTAGATCACTATGAATCTGTAAAGACCATTATCACCTTTGCCTGTATAAAGCTTAGGAGTAAAGCAGAAGCCATGGAACTGAAGATGAACAATGAAATAAACTGCATATACAAATGAAAATAATGTTGAATTACTTTTTTATGTAAAAGTATTTCCTAATTTATCTTTAACATAATTACAAGTCACAATTATTACAAATGAAGGAACCTGCATCCACCTATGACCATCCCATCTGCCTTTCCTGCATTCACTAATCTTATCCCACTTACCCTTTTCAGCCCAACCCAGCCCTGTCCCTGTATTTATCTCTGAGCTCACTTTCCCAGTTCTGATCCAAAACATCAACTTTCCTGCTCCTCTGATGCTGTCTGACCTGCTGTGTTTTTCCAGCTCTACATTTTATCAGTCCTCACAATTTGTATCTACAATTTGAGTATCTCCAAAAATTCCAGGGCTTTTGCCACTTTAACTCTTATTAAGTCTATTCTTTTAAACATTATTTGAAAAACAGATCATTTTATTAATTCTATATTTGCCTTTCACGAGCTTTAACCTCCTCCCCTTTCAAATTTAATGTTGAGAATTCACCTCTCAGTCTTTACATTTCCATAAAATCATATTATGTTTTCTATAGGTTGAGAAGCTAATTTTTTCCAGTTTCTGTTTCCAACACTAATCTTCACGTCTGAGAATTAATATTATGTTTAACATGAAGGTTTCTTTCATTTATTTGGCAATGAGAGTTGAATATATTACTCAAGGTACAATCTAATCAGAACACATTATGATTTGATTGGAACATCAGTTGACTTGTATTCAACTATCAAAGTCTAGATTAAAGTGGTGCTGGAAAAGCACAGCAGTTCAGGCAGCAACTGAGGAGCAGGAAAATTGATGTTTTGGGCAAAAGCCCTTCAGGAATGGAGGCAGAGAGCTGCCTGGGTGGGGAGAGAAGTTGGGGGGGGGCGGGGGGGGGGGATGTGGCTGTGGCAAGGATAGCAAAGAGTATAGTGGGGGTGGGGATGAAGGTGACAGGTCAGAGAGGAGGGTGGAGTGGATAGATGAGAAGGAAGATTGGCAATGGGGTAAGGTGGGGGAAGGGGAAATGAGGAAACTGATGAAGTCCACATTGATGCCCTGGGGTTGAAGTGTTCCGTGGCAGAAGAAGAGGTGTTTTTCTTCCAGGTGTCGGGAAGTGAGGGAGTGGTAGTGGAGGAGGCCCAGGACTTGCATGTCCTTGGCAGAGTGGGAGGGGGAGTTGAAAGGTTGGGCCATGGGGTGGTGTGGTTGATTGGGATACCCGCACCAGAGATATTCCCTAAAGTGCTCTGTGAGAGGGTGTCTGGTCTCCACAGTGTAGAGGAAACCAAATGGAGAGCAACAGATATAATAAATGACATTGGTGGATGTACAGGTGAAACTTTGGATGTGGAAGGCTCCTTTTGGGGCCTTGGATGGAGGTGAGGGGGAGAGGCATGTGTGCAGGTTTTGCAATTCTGGCAGTGGCAGGGGAAGGTGCCAAGAGGGGAGGGTGGGTTGTTGGGGGGAGCAACAACCTGACCAGGTAGTCAGAGGGAACGGTCTTTGTGGAAAGCGGAAATGGATGGGGAGGGAAATAAATCTCTGGTAGTGGGGTCTATTTGGTGGTGGTGGAAATGTCAGTGGATGATATGGCTTATGCGAAGGTTGGTAGAGTGGAAGATGAGGACCGGTGGGGGGGGGGTGGGGAGAATTCTGTTCTTGTTACAGTTGGAGGGGTGGGGTTTGAGGGCAGAGGTGTGATAAGATGCATTGGAGAGCATCTTCAACCCCCTGGGAGGGGAAGTTGCGGTCTTTAAAGAAGAAGGGCATCTGGTGTGTTCTGTGGTGGAACTGGTCCTTCTGGGAGCAGATATGGCAGAGGAATTGGGAATCCGGGATAGCACTTTTTCAGGAGGTAGGGTGGGAAGTGGTGTAGTCCAGGTAGCTGTGGGAGTTGGTGGGTTTGCTTTTTTAAAAAAAAAATGCCAGTGTCAAGTCTACTGTCATTGGAGATGGAGAGGACCAGGAATGGGAGGGAGGTGTCAGAGATAGTCCAGGTGAATTTAAGGTTGGGGTGGCAAGTGTTGGTGAAGTTGATGAATTGCTCAGCCTTCTCATGGGGCACAAGGTGGCGCAGATGTAGTCATCAATGTAGTGGAGGAAGAGGTGGGGAATGGTGCCGGTATAACTATGGAAGATGGATTGTTCTACGTAGCCAACAGCAACAGGCATAGCTCGGGCCCATATGGGTGCCCATGGCTGCCCCTTCGGTCTTGAGGAAGTGGGAGAATTTGAAGAAGAAATTAAGGATGAGGACCAGTTCAGCCAAATGAATGAGAGTATCAGTGGGAGGGTACTGTTGGGGACGTCGGGATAGGAAGAATTTGGAAGCCCTGGTCATGGTGGATGGAGGTGTAGAGGGATTGGATATCCGTGATGAAGATGAGGCATTGGGGACCAGGGAAACACAAGTCTTGGAGGTGGTGGAGGTTGTGGGTGGTGTCTTGAATGTATGTGTGGAGTTCTTGGACTAGGGGGGATTGATAGTATTGAGGTAAGTGGAGAATGAGTTTGGTGGGGAAGGAGCATGCTGAGACAATGGGTCGGCCGGGGTGGTCAGGCTTGTGGATCTTGAAGGAGATAGAATCGGGTGGTGCGGGGTTCCTGGACTACAATGTTTGAAACTGTGGGTGGGAGATCTCCCGAGGTGATGAGGCTGTGTTATGGTCTGGGAGATGATGGCTTGGTGATGGGGGTGGGGTCATGGTCAAGGGGGTGGTAGGACGAGGTGAATTTGAGTTGATTCTGGCTTCAGTGGTGTAGAGGTCATTGCGCCAAACTACCACTGTATCCCATTTATCCACTGGTTTGATAATGAGGTTAGGATTGGAGCAGAGGGAGTGTAGGGTTGAGAGTGAGAGATTGGAGTGCGGGAGGGGTGTATACAGCTTAAGGTGGTTAATGTCTTGGCAGCGGTTAGAAATGAAGCGATCGAGGGCAGGTAGTAAGACTGCAAGGGTGTCCAGGTGGATGGGGTGTGTTGGAGGTGGGTGAAGAGGTCCTTGGAAGGTGGGTGCGAGTCTTGATTGAAAAAGTAAGCTCTGAGGTGGAGGCAGCGGAACAAGTGTTCAGTGTTACAACGTGTATTAAATTCATTAATGCAACTGGTTGAAATTGAAGATTGCTGGTGAAATCCTTGACTTTGTGCTATTGTCTTCTTCTGCACAATATTTCCTATTACTTTTCTGTTTAATCACACAATGCTTAAAGTTAAATTTAATATTTTTAATTCTACCTTCCACAAACTGAGCAAGTTAGGAGTTTGAGCAGAAGTAATTCTTTCAATTGTTATGCTACTTGATCAAAAAGGTTATATGCCTGAAAATAGTAGGAATTGTATAAAGAACCTGATGCATATTTTCTTTTTGAGAATAGCACTACACTGGAATTGCAACTTGTTTTTGAAAGGATGAGTAGTACTTGCATTGGGAGCATACAAGGGCAAAGTAGCACTGAACTGTTTGATCTGGTAGATCTGAAGAAAGATTTTCCATCATTCCAATGTAATATGTTTGTTCAACTTATTTGACTGAGTAAACTGAGCAAAGACTGCGCAACAAGGAACAGGAATAACCTGTTTAGCCACGGGAGCCTGTTCTACCATTTCAATTGGATCATGGTTGATCTGCTTTTGAACTTCACTAACCTGCTTTGATTTTATCTCACTTAATAGCCTTGCCTAGCAAAGACATTTGAAATATTGAAATGTCCTTGCCTCAATTATTTTTGAGGCAGTATTTCAGTTTCCATTATGTTGTTTGATGCAGACTTCCTGATATCACCTCTCAGTGGCCAGTTCTGATTTTTAAGATTGTTCAATTTTTCTGGTCTTCTCCCATCAGGGAAAAATGGTTCTGTCTTTTGTCAAATCATTTAATTATCTTAAATATTTCAATTATATCACCACTTGTTCTTCTTGAGTGAACACAGGTGTAAGCTCTAATTTTCCTTAATTTGAGGCTTTTAGCCCCATTCTAATCAAAATGCAATGTAAGGTCCACAAGGTGAATATATCCTTTCAAAAGTGTGAATTGTGGACTTTCTCTTGAAATAAAAAAAATGAAAAAAATCTATCTCTGCCTGTAGATGGATAGATTCCAATATAGCATTTAAATTGGAAACAGATGTAACTTTTGACTGGAACAACAATCCAACATCATTTGAATGGATTCAGTGACTGAGAACATGTTTCCTACACAATGAGAATACACCTCCATCTGCGACAGATTGCAACATTTGTGCAGTAAGTAGATCCATTTAAACAATTTGAGTTATGAAGCTACAGATCAATTGAAGACAATTATTAAATATCATATCTAGTTGGCACCAAACTAATATTTTAAGCCTCAATTTATAAATGTTTTGAAATTCATGCAAAATATATTTGCAGATTTTAAAACTAAATTCTATGTTGTCACAGGGTTACATGATGTATGTAATTTTCTGATTTCATGAATAGTCATTGTTCTCTGCACACAGGAATGCTGTTGTCATGGTAGCATAGATAAAATGCTTTTATAATTAACTGAATTAGAATGATTTGGATATTTTAGACAATCTGGTCATTTAAATTCTGCATTTGCATAACCATATGTTAAATTAAAATGTAACAAAGAGTCAATAGGGAATTAAATACAATTACATCACATTTGTCTACTTTGAGCTATTTATTTTAAACCCAAATGTATTACCTATTACTAAAGACACTTGTTAATATAAGCACAATTACTAAAACAGATTTTTCTGACAGTTTATAATCTCCATTCTGACCATTGCACATATTAACATCCATAATTAATATTGGCCATTTGATTTGCCTGAAATGTCAATGTAAATTAACAATAATCCAGATCAAATATTTGGTGCAAACATTTTTTTTCTAAGGTGATATTATGGTCTTTTAGTAAATTGGAGGTATGTGTACAAATTAGTGTGGCTGTATTCAAAGAATCTGTAATCTGTTTATAGAGTCATAGAGATGTACAGCATGGAAACAGACCCTTTGGTCCAACTTGTCCATGCTGACCAGATAGCCTAAGTTAATCTAGTCCCATTTGCCAGCACTTGGCCCATATCCCTCTAAGCCCTTCCTATTTATATACCCATCCAGATACCTTTTTTAAATCCTGCAATTGTACCATCCTTCACCACTTCCTCTGGCAACTCATTCCATACATGCACCACTCTGTGGGGAAAATGTTGCCCCTTTGGTCCCTTTCAAATCTTTCCCCCCTCATCCTAACTAGATGTCCTCTAGTTCTGGACTCTACCATCCTAGGGAAAAGACCTTGTCTAAATTCCCTATCCATGCCCCTCATGATTTTATAAACCTCTATAAGATCACCCCTCCTCCTCCAATGCTCCAGGGAAACCAGCCCCAGCCAATTCAGCCTTCACCTATAGCTCAAACCCTCCAACTCTGGCAATATCCTTGTAAATCCTTTCTGAACCCTTTCAGGTTTCACAATATCCTTCCTTCTTGTCTCACTTACATTGCATCTGAAACACCTTGTAATTTCCTCATTTAATTTGTCTTAGCAATTGTTTAGTCACACAAGGACCTATATTTGAAAAAATGTTTAGGTGTACAATATTCATGTTTTCAAATATATAGATGTTCAATGCGTAAAATTGTCAATTGTTTGATAAATTCACAGCTATGTCTCCTGATGTCAAAAAGCCTTGCCCTATTTGATCATTTGGCTGAGTCAGATTTATGTGAGTTTCCCCTAAATGCAAGCAGGATATTGGGAAAATTATGGTGTGTAATAGGGTAGTGCAGTGTAAATAACCTTCTCCAAGTCATACTTGGCTGTCCATTTTCTGTACTTACAAGTTCCTATCTCCACAGAAATTGTGAAGGGAAAGTGGGTGGAGGGCAATGTTAATTTGTAGTTATTTGGTTAATTAAAATAAATTGGTTGCTGCTTTTGTTTTGGCCACTAGATGTCAGTTTTGCTATTTACACATATACTATTTAGAATTCTAAACATCTAGTAATCCTACTTAAAACCAGTCAAGTGTTATAGTCCCTATTATAGGATGGATTTTAATAAACGGGAGAGGGTGCAGATGAGATTTACCAGGATGCATTGAATATGTATACATTCAGCAGCTGCCTGGGGTGCAATGCAAAATCTCATGATTGGTCACACCTTGGTTTATAATTACTTCTTTGGTAGTGGCATTAAATTACGTGAATGCAAACCTTAACTGAAAGTGATATACTTTTAAGAGTCAAGTGCCCTTTTCAGATGTGCTATTTGCTGGTTTCCCCTCAATCTCCAGCGAATCTAGAAATAAGTTCTGAAGAAAGGTCACTGGACCCAAAATATTAACGGTTTTCCCTCCACAGATCCTAACAAACCTGCTGAGTTTTTCCAGTAATTTCTGTTTTTGTTTCTGATTTCTAGCGTCCACAGTTCTTTTGATTTTGTTTTTGTATAGAAATCCATAGCCTGATTGCTCTCCCATTTGCATTAGGCCTGTCAATGCTGACTATCCACTGCAAGGTCTTGATCTTATTTTCCAATCTCTCCAGCTGCAACACCTGTCCTCCCCCAATCTCTATCAAAGAATGTGAATCCTTCACAAGTCCCATCTCTGCTCTTTGGAGTTCTTGTCCAAGATTATATTGTCTCCATCACTTTCCTCTAAAACTTCTTTCATCATGCTTTCGCTTCTCGTAGAATCGTACAGCAGGGAAACAGGCCCTTCAGTCCAACCAATCCATGCCAACATGATCCCAAACTCATCTAGTCCCATCTGCAAATCCCTTCAAACATGTCTTATTTGTGTACTTATCCAAATGTCTTTTAAACTTTGTAACTGTACCCACATCCTCTGGAAGTTGACTCCACGTAGGAACCACTCTCTGTTTTTAAAAAAAACGCCTCGCATTTCTTTTTTAATCTTTCTCCTCTCACCTTTAAAAAAAATATGCCCCCTACTGTTGAAATCCCCACCCTAAGGAAAAGGCACCTGTCATTCACCTTATCCACACCTCTCACGATGACCTCTTAACCTATGCTCTGGTGAAAGAAAGTCCCAACCTATTTCCTTTAACTAAAACCCTCCATCCCCAACAACATCTGGGGCGGCATGGTGGCTCAGTAGTTAGTATTGCTGCCTCATAGCACCAGGATGCTAGGTTCGACTCCAGTCTCGGGTAATTGTCTGTGTGGAGTTTGCACATTCTCCCCGTGTCTGCGTGGGCTTCCGCCCGGTGCTCCGATTTTCTCCCATAGTCCAAAGAT